>NC_139824.1:9422735-10002735 GCF_963457635.1 Microchirus variegatus
ACAGCTGAGCGTTTCCTGCAAGAGCAACAAAAAACAACAACAAAAAAAAAAATTCTGGATCAAAAGAAATGGAGTAATGCCCTTTTAACTTGAGCTACAGTTTGATTTGCTTGATTTTCATTCCGAAATGTGTGTGGGTTTTAGTGCTGTAGGGATGAAAAGTGGTTGATTATTTTATTGTTTTGTTAATCACAACAAAAGCCTTATTAAAAAGAATGCAAAGCAAGTTTGGTGTCGTATGTTCTTCCTAAACGATATTCTTCCTAAACAATGTTCTTCCTGAGCTGCCTTGGCGGAGGTCTGCGCTCTCCGAGTGCTTTTCTAGTTGTCGTTTTCCTCTATTCTGGCCCCCTCTTGACCAGACTAAGCTCATAGGCCCCCAGGTCATTTTGAGTTTGACACCCCTGCTATAGAGTAACATGATACATCTACAAAATCACAAGTGCGGGGGAGATGACTATAATCATCAACAGCAGTATTGTGGAGTGGAACCCATCTTCTGAAGCCTGTTAACTCCAAGGTGTTGTACTCTCAGTAATAGTCTTCTTCATACCTTGATTGGTTATTGACGTGGTGATTTGAGTTGCTGTAGCTTTTCTATCGTTTCAAACCAGTCAGGCCATTCCCCCTCTCACTTCTGGCAAAATCCCAGTAGCAGACTCTGAAATACTCCCGGCCTGTCAGGCAACAACAACTAAACCACATTTTAAATCACCTTTATTCCCCCGTTCTGATCCTGGGTTTGAACTTCAGTTGAGTTGCTGCCATGTGATTGGCTGATACGATATTTGTGTTTTTGTGAACCTTTAGAACACAGAGCATTTGGGCTGCTTTTTTCCATTACGAAACCTGATGAAGAAAAAATTATAAAATATATATATGGACATACATATACATATATATATATATATATACATACATACATACATATACACATATATGTATATATATATATACACAAACTAAAAATGTTTGAAATCGGATTTAATTTGTGAAATTTGGAAATATGCCACAGTTCAAAGTTCACTTGGCTCGTTTTTATGTACAAAAAGAAAAGAAAAAGCTATTGTGTGACTTCTGCACTACTATTGCGACTTTATAGTACTAATAAAAATGTGACTTAAAATTAATTAGAAGACAAAAAAAGTGACCTATAAACACAGCCGCATGATGTCCATATAAGGAGTTGTGTATTATTCCCATGGCAACTTATCATGATCTGTGCCGTATCTAAGGGTTAGCAAGCAGTTAAATTGCTGTACCTAATAAAATGGTCAATGAGAAAATGTGTCAACAGTACTGTTATTGTTCTCTGGAAAGCACACCCCTAGAAAACATGGAAAATGGAACTTGTGACACTTACACACAGCAAACAGACCTCTCCTTTACTCAGGTTATTGTGTGTAGGTGGCGTATAAGCGATTCAGTATTCTTTTTTTTTACAAGAATATTAAATTAAAAAAAATAGATGATTCCTGGTCTTTTCTGTGCCATTTTATTCATGCATGTAGTTTTTGTACTACTATTTCTAAACTCAAAGGCCTAGAACATCCAAATATACAGTACAATCTACGATACACCTGACTTCTTTTGTATGTGTAATTGTCATTCACAAATGTCTCCGGTCTGTGTTTACAGAATTTCACCATCTCTCCATCTGTGTTTAAGAGTCTACATTCTCGGTGGCCTGTTTCTTGCTGAGCGATGCGGCCGATTGAGGTCGACAAAGAGTCTAACCACAGTTCCCAGAGGACTCTTGGTTTCCTTTCGAGGTTAAGGTGATGTTTCCTTGGGGGGGGGGGGACTCTTAAATTTCCCATCTATCACTGGATCGCTGCAGTTTGGCGAGGTGACCTGTTTGCACAACTGTACAGAGCACTGTGCTGTTTATACAGACTGCATATTATTACTCTATTCGATGCATAACGGCAGAAAACCCATTTTCTCAGCATTGTGAAGTCGGCTTCTTCTTCAGTAAGAGAATGTCTCTCAGTTGCAGCCACGCAGTGCAGCCACATAAACCTTATCAGAAAATAGTTTCAGAAATCCGAAGCAGTTTAAATCTTTGCCCAACCGGCCCCAAAAAATACAATAGTACATAAATAATGCTTTGCTTTCTGTCAACATAATCATGAATAACAACTATTGTCAAGGAAAATTCGGGTTTTGAATGAACAAGCTCTTATCTGCACTGTTAAAGGCCTTATCCCAGTGACTTTTTCGATGAGAAAAAATTCAGAGAATCTGTAGAAAACCCGCGCAAACACGGGGAGAACATGCAAACTCCATGTAGAAAGACCCTTGTTCTGACCAGGTCCCGAGCCTGGGTCTTCATGCTGCACAGACGATGACATTCATTTACACAATAAAAAAAGAAATTAAAGTATTGGAGTTCGCACAGAA
The DNA here is from genome assembly GCF_963457635.1 of Microchirus variegatus. Taxonomy (NCBI): domain Eukaryota; kingdom Metazoa; phylum Chordata; class Actinopteri; order Pleuronectiformes; family Soleidae; genus Microchirus; species Microchirus variegatus. The sequence goes on from NC_139824.1 coordinate 9,425,139, forward strand.
GCTTACTTTGAGAACAATGACCTGCTGGACTGTTGATTGTGAACTGGATTGGATTCTTGGATTGTAAACTACTGCAGTCAAGGCCAGTAATGAAAACCTTGGGTAATGTAGCTCAACTGCAGTGACCTGATGGCTTTAAAACAACTAAAGGAAAAACCTTATGCAAGAGGTTTGCAGTTGGCCGAATGAGGAGCTTTCAGACTTCCCTGACATGACCATTTTAGCAATGACTCCTATAGCTATAGAGTATGTCTAGCAGATTCTTTGGAATTGTTTCTTTCACTTCCTGTACTTGTAAAAGGCGTACATCCAAAAAAAAACTGTAAAAACAGTCTATGCTGGGCTTAAAATGTTGCTTACTAAAAAGAAATGCACATACAATGCAGTGTGCACAGTGTGTCTATCCTCACCATAAAAAATATTTTCCCCAATGGATTTGTTGACCATTCACCCAATTTATAACTTAATTTAGGGAGCTGCTTTAAAATGATTGTCAGTAACTGCAGTCAAGGACAAACACAGGGTCAAAAAAGATAGGAGCTCTTTCCTTTTAAGGTAGGAACGTAAACGTCCCTCACATGACAACGATCAGTATATTTTTATATATTAAGTGTTATTGTTTCCATAACCACACTCAGTCTGACACTACAATTATAGTCGGTGTTCTTGATCCCTCCCTTCTTTTCCACTCATTCTATAGCATGTCGTCCAAAAGTTGACCAAAATGTCATACTATAGCATGTGGTCCAAAATTTGACCAAAAAAAAGATGTAATATCTCAATTGTCCACTGGAGGGCAGTTTAGATAAATCCATTTGGAATCTTCCACTTCCTGTTTGCCATTTGGAGCCAGCAGGAGCAGGTGGAGACACCCGGGAGGAGGACGAGGAGCAGCGTGGACAAACATGTGGTAACTGCTGCTTAAAAATGATCCACACATTTCTTAGATGTTCTGTTGACGCTCTGTTTACAACTGTTGTTAACATCCGACCTGGGTGATCTGATCACAGGTGTTCACATGTCACTGGCTGCTGCTGCTATTGCTATTGCTATTGCTATTGCTATTGCTATTGCTATTGCTATTGCTATTGCTAATGCTAATGCTAATGCTAATGTCACAGCTCCACAGTAAAAAAAACACCTTTCATTTGTCTTCACATACAAATGATGTTGTTTTATGTTTGTTACAGAAAGACAAAACATCCAGAAAATGTTTGAAAAATGTTCATCAATGTTTCTCAAACCTGGAATTGATGATTATAAAATATCTTCTCTTTTTTTTATCCATTAGCAAAAAATTATTCTGTTTTAATTATTTCTTTGTTATAAGGAACAAAGAAAGCAGAAAATGTTCAACATTTGTAATAAAATAAAACAATTAAAGAACCAACAACAATCCATTGATTATTAAAGTAATGGCCAATTAATTTAGTAATGGTTTAATAATGCAGTAATCATTGCATCCGTACTTGTTTTATATATTTTTTTAAAAATCATCAGAGACAACATGATACGATTTATCACGATATTTGAAAAATCATATATTGCGTTATACTGACTGCGTGAGTGAAAGTGAGCACTTGGCACCATCTAGTGGACTGAAATATTAATTTAGTTTGTTATTTTTTAATACCAGTCCACAAAAACGTTTGGCGTTTATGTGTAACATCAGTGTGTGCAACCACAGCAACCAACAACATTAGCTGTACGTAAAGTTACACTATCGTATGGATGTAGTTTTGTCGCCACTTTCACGTTAGACACTGGAGACGCATCGGAGTGTTGCATTTACACTTCTGTTCAATATTGTCACAGTGTCTCCGACCACCTCCTGTCGTGGTTTGGCAAATCGGTGAACAATCTGGTTTCTTGGTTTGTGGACAAAACAAGACATTTTAGAACAACATCATTTTCCAGGTTTAAAAAAACCTGATCAACATTTTCTGACATTTTATGGACCAAACCATGAATCCAATATTTGTTTATGGAGCAGTAAAGTAGGATTCACCTGTGATTTCATCACCTCAGACGGACGTTAACAGCACTTGTCAACAGAGCCTCTGTTTAATGTGTCTGCATTGATTTCCATTGTTAACATGTGACTTTAGTGAAAACCACATTCACCTGTTTGCTGCTTTTTCAAACTGAAGCCAGTCCAACTCAACTGCAGCTTTAGAGCTCTTCAGTGTTGGGATGTTAACACAGAAATATGATCAACACTATTATTTGTCCAAAATGAGGGTTGATCAAGTTTCTGTGTTAAATTCCCAACAGTGAAGAGCTTCAAACAGCTGCAGTTGAGTTGGACTGGCTTCAGCCTGAAAAAGCAGCAAACAGGTGAATGTGGTTTTCACTAAAGTCACCTGTTAACCATCTAAAACTGATGTGCTCACATTAATCACACAGAAGTCTAATTAATGTGTGGATGATTTTTAAGCAGCAGTTACTGGACACCTGGACCCCAACTGTGTGGTGGACTTTCCAGGGAGTGAACCCTTGTCATTTTTTTATGGTTTTTTTATGAATTTTTGGGCAATAAAATGTTAAATAAAACAGTATAACCCCCTCCTTCCATATCACCGGGGGTCCGGGGGGGCACGAGCCCAGCCCCGTTTTCCCACCCCCCGTGCCACCACATGCGCCACCACCAGTGATCAATCTCTTGGGACTGCGAGGTGGAATCGAACCAGCCACCACCGGACTGTCACAACCTTGCGGTTGCGAACGAAACCACTACGCCACACATCCCTGTGAGATTTAGGAGCTCTTGGTGCTTTTCACTGTTCACTTTGGATGTGGAACCTTAAATGTTGGAGTATAAGGGAGTTGAACCCATAACCTCATGATCTGGTGGGCTACTCCTTAACCAGTTGAGCTAACTCCACACTCTTTGTTTCAGTTTTCGAACTACTATTTACTCTTTTTGGTTGAAGTTTTGGTTGATTTAAAATTCAGTTTATGCAAGATTCGAACCCATGCTCACAGGAACCAGGGAATTGCACCCTAACCTCAGGACTGCTCCTTAACCAGTTGAGCTAACTCCACACTCTTTCTGCCAAATTTCGAACTACTATTTACTCTTTCTGGTTGAATATTGTATTTAAAATACAGTTTATGCAAGATTTGAACCCATTCTCAGAGGAATCTCAGGAACTTCAGTCACTCTCTTAGTTCCGTGAGCTATTTGTCCTTGAATGCTTTTCCCAAAATTTGGAAGCCTTTCAATAATAGAACCCATGACTTTGACGTATTAAACTAGTTAATAACGTCCATCCAGCACAGGCAGCCAAACAGTTAGTGTAATGGTTTACACACTTGTCTTTGGAGCAGGAGACCATGGTTCGATTCACACTTGGAACAATTACCTTTATGCATGCAGTTTTTCTCCCCATGTGATTGACACACAGTCTGGTTGTATGACCATCATTACTAACTTTGCTTACACACACACTGATTAACTGTGGGGGAGTGTGGGCAGTGTGGGTGTGGGGAGTGTGGAGTGGGGTGTGGGGTGTGGGGAGTGTGTCGGGGCGGGGTAATACACAAACACAGGGAGAAAATGCAAAACCACATGCAGGAAAGCCAATGTTCCATACGGGATTCGAACCCTGGTCCAAAGGCAGGGTTGCAACGCTCTACACAAGAGTGCTCAACAAGGTGAGCTATTTGTCCTTGTGTATTTGTTCCCAAAATTTGGAAGCCTTTCAATAATAGAACCCATGACTTCAACATATTAAACAACTTAATAACGTCCATCCGGCACAGGCAGCCAAACAGTTAGTGTAATGGTTTACACACTTGTCTTTGGAGCAGGAGACCATGGTTCGATTCCCACTTGAATCAAGAACCTTTATGCATGCAGTTTTTCTCCCCATGTGATTGACACACACACACACACTTTGTACTGACACACACACACTGAAGTCTGGTTGTATGACCATCAACACTAACTTTACTTACACACACACACTGATTAACTGTGGGGGAGTGGGGGGTAGCGTGTTGGGGGGGTGGGGTAGTGGGGTGTGTAATACACAAACGAACATGCAAAACTCCATGCAGCAAGATTCCTTGTTCCGAGCGAGAATCGAACCATGGTCTCCTGCTCCAAAGACAAGTGTGTAAACCATTACACTAACTGTTTGGCTCGCTGTGCTGGATGGACGTTTTTAAGTAGTTTAATACGTTGAAGTCATGGGTTCTATTATTGAAAGGCTTCCAAATTTTGGGAATAAACACACAAGGACAAATAGCTCACCTTGTTGAGAGCTCTTGTGTAGAGTGTTGCAATCTTGCCTTTGGACCAGGGTTCGAATCCCGTTTGGAACATGGGCTTTCCTGCATATGGTTTTGGATTTTCTCCCTGTGTTTGTGTATTACCCCACTCCGCACACTCCACCCCACACCCACACTCCCCCCACACCCCCACTCCCCCCACACCCCCACTCCCACTCCAACTCCACACTCCCCACACCCCCACTCCACACTCCCCACACCCCCACTCCACACTCCCCACACCCACACTGCCCACACTCCTCCACAGTTAATCAGTGTGTGTGTAAGCAAAGTCAGTAATGATGGTCATACAACCAGACTGTGTGTCAATCACATGGGGAGAAAAACTGCATGCATAAAGGTAATTGTTCCAAGTGTGAATCGAACCATGGTCTCCTGCTCCAAAGACAAGTGTGTAAACCATTACACTAACTGTTTGGCTGTTTGTGCTGGATGGACGTTATTAAGTAGTTTAATACGTCGAAGTCATGGGTTCTATTATTGAAAGGCTTCCAAATTTTGGGAAAAGCATTCAAGGACAAATAGCTCACGGAACTAAGAGAGTGACTGAAGTTCCTGAGATTACTCTGAGCATGGGTTCAAATCTTGCATAAATTGAATTTTAAATCAACCAAAACTTCAACCAAAAAGAGTAAATAGTAGTTCGAAAACTGAAACAAAGAGTGTGGAGTTAGCTCAACTGGTTAAGGAGTAGCCCACCTGATCATGAGGTTATGGGTTCAACTCCCTTATACTCCAACATTTAAGGTTCCACATCCAAAGTGAACAGTGAAAAGCACCAAGAGCTCCCAAATCTCACAGGGATGTGTGGCGTAGTGGTTTCGTTCGCAACCGCAAGGTTGTGACAGTCCGGTGGTGGCTGGTTCGATTCCACCTCGCAGTCCCAAGAGATTGATCACTGGTGGTGGCACGGGGGGTGGGAAAACGGGGCTGGGCTCGTGCCCCCCCGGACCCCCAGTGATATGGAAGGAGGGGGTTATACTGTTTTATTTAACATTTTATTGCCCAAAAATTCATAAAAAAACCATAAAAAAATGACAAGGGTTCACTCCCTGGAAAGTCCACCAGACAGTTGGGGTCCAGGTGTCCAGTAATTGCTGCTTAAAAATCATCCACACATTAATAAGACTTCTGTGTGATTAATGTGTGCACATCAGTTTTAGATGGTTAACATGTGACTTTAGTGAAAACCACATTCACCTGTTTGCTGCTTTTTCAGGCTGAAGCCAGTCCAACTCAACTGCAGCTGTTTGGAGCTCTTCAGTGTTGACACAGAAACTTGATCAACCCTCATTTTGGACAAATAATAGTCTTAATCAAGTTTCTGTGTTAACATCCCAACACTGAAGAGCTCTAAAGCTGCAGTTGAGTTGGACTGGCTTTAGCCTGAATAAGCAGCAAACAGGTGATTGTGGTTTTCACTAAAGTCACATGTTAACAATGGAAATCAATGCAGACACATTAAACAGAGGCTCTGTTGACAAGTGCTGTTAACGTCCGTCTGAGGTGATGAAATCACAGGTGAATCCTACTTTACTGCTCCGTAAACAAATACTGGATTCATGGTTTGGTCCATAAAATGTCAGAAAATGTTGATCAGGTTTTTTTAAACCTGGAAAATGATGATGTTCTAAAATGTCTTGTTTTGTCTACAAACCAAGAAACCAGATTGTTCACCGATTTGCCAAACCACAACAGGAGGTGGTCGGAAACACACATTGAACAGAAGTGTAAATGCAACACTCCGATGCGTCTCCAGTGTCTAACGTGAAAGTGGCGACAAAACTACATCCATACGATAGTGTAACTTTACGTACAGCTAATGTTGTTGGTTGCCGTGGTTGCACACACTGATGTTACACATAAACGTCAAACGTTTTTATGGACTGGCATTAAAAAATAACAAACTAAATTAATAGTTCAGTCCACTAGATGGTGCCAAGTGCTCACTTTCACTCACGCAGTCAGTATAACGCAATATATGATTTTTCAAAAATTGTGATAAATCGTATCATGTTGTCTCTGATGATTTTTAAAAAAATATATAAAACAAGTAGGGATGCAATGATTACTGCATTATTAAACCATTACTAAATTAATTGGCAATTACTTTAATAATCAATGGATTGTTGTTGGTTCTTTAATTGTTTTATTTTATTACAAATGTTGAACATTTTCTGCTTTCTTTGTTCCTTATAACAAAGAAATAATTAAAACAGAATCATTTTTTGCATGTCTTCTCTCTTAAAAGAGAAGACATTTGAGAATCATCGATTCAAGGTTTGAGAAACATTGATGAACAATTTCCTGGATTTTTTTGTCTTTCTGTAACAAACAGAAAACAACATCATTTGTATGTGAAGACAAATGAAAGGTGTTTTTTTTACTGTGGAGCTGTGACATCACATTAGCATTAGCATTAGCAGCAGCAGCAGCAGCCAGTGGCATGTGTACACCTGTGATCAGATCACTCAGGTCGGATGTTAACAACAGTTGTAAACAGAGCGTCAACAGAACATCTAAGAAATGTGTGGATCATTTTTAAGCAGCAGTTACCACATGTTTGTCCACGCTGCTCCTCGTCCTCCTCCCGGGTGTCTCCACCTGCTCCTGCTGGCTCCAAATGGCAAACAGGAAGTGGAAGATTCCAAATGGATTTATCTAAACTGCCCTCTGGTGGACAATTGGGATATTACATTTCAAGGAATATTTGATTCATGGCTGCCCCATTTCCTGGATTCTATGTCTTTCTGTAACAAACATTAAACAACATATGTGAAGAGAAATTCAATGAAAGGTGTGTGTTTACTGTGGAGCAGTGACGTCACGACATACTGTAGTATGACGTTTTTTACCAATTTTGGACGACATACTATAGTATGATGTTTTTGATCATTTTTGGACGACATACTATGCTGTGACGTTTTTGACCAATTATGACAATTTTTGGACGACATACTATAGTATGACTTTTTTGACCAAAAATTCTTACTAAAGCATTTAGTCCAAAACTTTACAAATATGTCATGCTATATATAGCATGTCGTCCAAAATTTGAGAAAAATTTCATACTATAGCATGTGGTCAAAAATTTGACAAAAATGTCATACTATAGCATGTGGTCAAAAATTTGACAAAAATGTCATAGTATAGCATGTGGTCCAAAATTTGACAAAAATGTCATAGTATAGCATGTGGTCCAAAATTTGACAAAAATGTCATTATAGCATGTCGTCCAATATTTGACCAAAAAGTCATACTATAGCATGTTGTCCAAAATTTGACAAAAATGTCATAGTATAGCATGTCATCCAAAATTTGACCAAAAAGTCATACTACAGCATGTTGTCCAAAAGTTGACCAAAATGTCATAGTATAGCATGTGGTCCAAAATTTGACAAAAATGTCATAGTATAGCATGTCGTCCAAAATTTGACCAAAAAGTCATACTATAGCATGTGGTCCAAAATTTGACAAAAATGTCATAGTATAGCATGTGGTCCAAAATTTGACCAAAAAGTCATACTATAGCATGTGGTCCAAAATTTGACAAAAATGTCATAGTATAGCATGTCGTCCAAAATTTGACCAAAAAGTCATACTATAGCATATTGTCCAAAATTTGACCAAAATGTCATACTATAGCATGTGGTCCAAAATTTGACAAAAATGTCATAGTATAGCATGTCGTCCAAAATTTGACAAAAAAGTCATACTATAGCATGTGGTCCAAAATTTGACAAAAATGTCATAGTATAGCATGTCGTCCAAAATTTGACAAAAATGTCATACTATAGCATGTGGTCCAAAATTTGACAAAAATGTCATAGTATAGCATGTCGTCCAAAATTTGACAAAAATGTCATACTATAGCATGTGGTCCAAAATTTGACAAAAAAGTCATACTATAGCATGTGGTCCAAAATTTGACAAAAATGTCATAGTATAGCATGTCGTCCAAAAGTTGACAAAAATGTCATACTATAGCATGTGGTCCAAAATTTGACAAAAATGTCATAGTATAGCATGTCGTCCAAAAGTTGACCAAAATGTCATACTATAGCATGTGGTCCAAAATTTGACAAAAATGTCATAGTATAGCATGTCATCCAAAATTTGACCAAAAAGTCATACTATAGCATGTCGTCCAAAATTTGACAAAAATGTCATAGTATAGCATGTCATCCAAAATTTGACCAAAAAGTCATACTACAGCATGTTGTCCAAAAGTTGACCAAAATGTCATACTATAGCATGTTGTGCAAAATTTGACCAAAAAGTCATAATATAGCATGTCGTCCAAAAATTTGAACAAAAAGTCATACTACAGCATGTTGTCCAAAATGTGACCAAAATGTCATACTATAGCATGTGGTCCAAAATTTGACAAAAATGTGATAGTATAGCATGTGGTCCAAAAGTTGACCAAAATGTCATACTATAGCATGTGGTCCAAAATTTGACAAAAATGTCATAGTATAGCATGTCGTCCAAAATTTGACAAAAATGTCATAATATAGCATGTGGTCCAAAATTTGACAAAAATGTCATAGTATAGCATGTTGTCCAAAATTTGACCAAAAAGTCATACTATAGCATGTTGTCCAAAATTTGACCAAAAAGTCATACTATAGCATGTGGTCCAAAATTTGACCAAAAAGTCATACTATAGCATGTGGTCCAAAATTTGACAAAAATGTCATAGTATAGCATGTCGTCCAAAATTTGACCAAAAAGTCATACTATAGCATGTTGTCCAAAATTTGACCAAAAAGTCATACTATAGCATGTCGTCCAAAATTTGACCAAAAAGTCATACTATAGCATGTTGTCCAAAATTTGACCAAAAAGTCATACTATAGCATGTCATCCAAAATTTGACCAAAAAGTCATACTATAGCATGTTGTCCAAAATTTGACCAAAAAGTCATAGTATAGCATGTCATCCAAAATTTGACCAAAAATGTCATACTATAGCATGTCGTCCAAAAGTTGACCAAAATGTCATACTATAGCATGTGGTCCAAAAATGTCATAGTATAGCATGTCATCCAAAATTTGACAAAAAGTCATACTATAGCATGTGGTCCAAAATTTGACCAAAATGTCATACTAAAGCATGTGGTCCAAAATTTGACAAAAATGTCATAGTATAGCATGTCATCCAAAAGTGACCAAAATGTCATACTATAGCATGTGGTCCAAAATTTGACAAAAATGTCATAGTATAGCATGTCATCCAAAATTTGACCAAAAAGTCATACTATAGCATGTGGTCCAAAATTTGACCAAAATGTCATACTATAGCATGTGGTCCAAAATTTGACAAAAATGTCATAGTATAGCATGTCATCCAAAAGTTGACCAAAATGTCATACTATAGCATGTGGTCCAAAATTTGACAAAAATGTCATACCGACATTAGCATGTTGTCCAAAATCGCTTAAAATAGTCATTGTTTAGTATGTCATCCAACGTCACAGAAAAAAGTCATATTTAGTATGTTGTCCAAAGTGTGTCAGAGTTTAGTTTGTCTTTTAAAATCAGTTGTCCATTGAACATGTTAATGCAACTCTTAAGGAATAATGTCAATTTATTTTTGAAATTGAGGAAAGTATAATTTTGCCAGGATTTTGAATTGAATTTATTATAAAACATACAATAAAATGACTTGATATTTTCTGTCATAATAGTCAGGACAATTTACAATAAGAATACATTGAAAATATTAGCAAACCTAGAATTTTCATCATGTTTTACCGTTGCACCGCTGTCTGGAAACTCTGGAAAATTTTACTACCCGGTGTGGTGTATTATCATGCTGGACGTAGACATTAGACGACTCTAAAGTACTCCAGTGAAGGGATAAACGTGGTCAGTAATAATACTCAGATTGGTATGAAGGAGCCTTGAGTATCAGACTAGTCTTCACCAGAGCCTGTGCCTGCTGCTGCTGCCTCACATGTCTGTTCTTGGCTGACAGGAGTGAAACAAGATGAGGTTCTCTGCTGTTTTACTTCACAGTTTGACATGTGGTGCATTCTCAGACATTTTCTCTCGGTTTACCTCAGTTGTAAAGAGTTACCTGTGTTAACAAAGCCTCTCTGTCAGCTTGAACCAGGCTAGACAGTCTGCTCTCACCTCTCTCCACAACACACTTCTGCAAACTGCTGCTCAATTGTTTGTTTTCTAACCCATTCTCAAAGGAGACATTTGATGCATAAATCAACTTTCAAATCATTTTACTAATTATATTTGGGACTCTGGAGGTCCTATGAGTAGGCAACGTGTGTGGTCTGCCTCAGTCCAAGTACAGGAGATAAAACATGCGATGTTGACTTACGCGCTCGTTGCTACGTCACAATGAGACATTCCTGGAATCGCTGTCTTGCGGAGTTCCGCTTTGTCCGTAATGGCAACGGTATCCGGAAGAGCGGAAATCCGTGAAGTGTTCCATTCTTGGCTGTACAGTGCAGCACAGAGTTCTACACACACGTCCAGCCTCAGAGGATTTATCTGTGCAGTGGATATATTTTATATATGACGGCAATGTGCCAGCTAGTCGGCAAATGATCGATTTTCCAAATGCTAACTGCTGTTAGCTGCTGGAGCTTCAGTGACGCTGATGTAGTTTCCTGTGTCTCATTTGCATTTAAAGGGAGACAGGCACTCAAAACAGAGCGTTCTGAACAGGGCTGTTTTTGGCAGGGTGTTTGAACTGCTGTGGTGCTTCATCCTTCAGGTATTTTGACCAAAGCATGTCACAGACATGTTCATAAGGACAGTGTTTCCCAACCCTGGTCCTCACTGGAACACTTTTAGATGTTGCCCTGCTCCAACACACCTGATTCAAATGGTCATCGAGCTCTGCAGAAGCCTAATAACAAGCTGTTCATCCGAATCAGGGATGTTGGATCAGGGCAACATCTAAAAACATGCAGGGCAGTGGGGTTTGGAAACTCTGAAAACTCTGAAAAAAAAACAAAAAACCTCAAAAGAACCCAGCAGTTTCACAAAGCAGAAACAGTCATGGTCAAAGTATCTGAGATCACATTTTCCCCCATGTCATCATGTTTGATGGGAACATTAAATGAAATTTCTGAGCTGTAGCTGCAGGATTTTATGCATCGCACTGCTGTTGCATGATCTGCTGACTGGATAATTGTATGAATAAGCAGGCATAACTAATGAAGCGCTTGGCGAATAGGGATAATAAACATGGGATTGCTGTTCTCGTATCTTTCGCGACATCTTTGCGATGACTATTCATGCGTGCCATAAGACCAAAAAAAAAAAAAAAAGAGGCACGCTTTGTTTCAGAATGTATCAGTCAAATGTATTTTATTTACATACTGGTCTTAATAAATTGGAACCTGGTTAATGCACCAATGCATACAGAAAACCTCTAAAGTCCAGCCGATGCCCTTCAATGTCCACAGCGAACAATATGCAACTACGTGCTTTGCAAGTTACACACGGAGCACGAAACCATATCACGACAGACACATTTTGTGCACTTAACACTGCCTTGCACTACACAGGGTTTCATCTGTATACATGTTCTTTAATTATAGGTTTAAAATACTGAACCATTTGGAAATCCAATTACTATTCATAAGTGAAATAACATAACGTATAAACCGCACACAACAAATGGCATTTGAGAGTATGTACACGCAGCTACATTTACAATCATACAAATTGTGAAAAGCCTAGAAAGTTGTAGGTGTCGTAGTGAATAAATCAAAGCGCATCCTGTGTGATCGAGAGTACCGGGTGATTTGCAAGTGTCACAGGTCGTACCACTGAGGCCGTTTTGACACATTTCAAGTATCTGAAAAACATGACGGTGAAGCGTCGGTTCAACTTTTTGAGGCTTGGAGAACAGATCATGCTAGTTTTCAGACTCTCTTCCAATAAACTGATCTTTAAAATACTGGGACAAAAGAAAATCAAAAAAAAATTTTCAGTCAAAAACTGTGCCATTGAAAAGAAGAAATACGAAAATTTAAAAGCAGAACAAACGAAGCAGGCCTAACCTGCAGGACTGTTTAGGATTTAGTGGCATCTAGAGGACTGAAGACCCTTTTCAAACAAACATGGACGTCCAACTTGATTGACGCCATGGAAGAGGGTCCACTCTGGTGTAATGTAAAGGAACAACAATTTTTCCAGCGATAATAATAATAAATTAAAGAAATGATATTGTATTCAATTTCAGTTGATAGGTCCCCCTAAAATATTTAATACCTTGACTACCTTCAAAGGTGTGTGCAGTACCTCTAATTCTTTGCGCATCAAAACATCTTGAAATTGCACCTCCGGGCTGCATAAAGAAAACAAAAAAGTATTGGACCTGAGGGTGTTGAAGGTGATCAAAGCAAAGAAAGAGCAGAGGGAACAATGCCTGTCCCCGGGATGAAAAGAAGCGAGTGGGGCTTCTCACCGCTGTGGTTGGAGGGGGCTGCCAGAGCTGTGCGAGGGAGACGACACTTCCAGAGTAAATAGGTATGACCGGGTTTCAGCCTAACGCGGTGATGAAGGAGCGGGAGAGAGGCTGAGAGGCTGCACACACGTCTCGTGAAGCTCAATTTTTTTGGACATCGTTAAAGGACGGCTGGGGGGTTGGAGAGGGATCAGTGAGAGCCCAGGCAGAGTGACAGTGTGTGTGTGTGTGTGTGTGTGTGTGTGGGTGGGGGGCGGATTTTGGGGTTGTCAGAACAGAGTCACTTCTCTTTGAGATGATTTTTTTTTTCCCTCGTGTTTTTCTTTCTGCGTTTTTTTTTCTGTCGTGTGTCAGTTAGAGTCTCCTCAGGTTGTGCTCCTCCGTGCAGGAGCCTTTCCTCAGGGTGATGTCGTCCACCGCCATCTCGCCGCTCCTGCCTCGCCCACGCTCCCCCTTCAGGATCACCTGGTGAATGACAACACAGGGGAGCTCAATGAAGAAAGAAGACACAGGATACATCCATAAGAATACCTGTTTTAAATATATGTATATATATATATACATATATTAGTGCTGGGTGCGTTAGCTGCGGTTAACGCATCAACGTTAATGCATGATTCGTTTCCATGACGACTGACCGTAAAAAGACGCACGTGACGTCATGTTTACGTGACTCCGGATTGTTAAAATGAGTCTCTAAAGTAACACTAAACTTTAAAAACAGAGGCACACATACGCAGTACACAGGTACAGCTGGTTATTTCGTAGCGCTGCTCTTTTCGCTTAATAAACAGATCGCTCCAGTTCGACTGTAGGCACGCCAACGGCGCTAATGCAGCTAACGGAGCTAACTGCTAAACGGTGCCTGGACTCCGGTGTCGCGGCACGTAAACATGGCGCCACGCACGTCTTTTTCCGGTCAGTCGTTCTGGAAACGCGTTATGCGTTAACGTGCGTTAACCTAGTGCCCAGCACTAATATATATATATTTTATGTATATAAGATTTGACAGTATAAAAACTGATTCGACTGGTGCATTCAAAGAGCACTCGCTGCATTATTGGACTTCTTTTGACGCATTCGTTTGTAATACTTACACTTTCCAAGCCTGTGCCCCATAATGTGATTTGGGTGTGTCTCCAGCCATTTCCACCTGTCCGGCCCCAGACTGCGGGACTGTACTGCTTTCCCTTCTTCACAAACACCTGCAGCATTCCCACGTGGTGACCCGCCAGCTTGTGTCGGAAAGACAGGCACAGGTTGCCGTCGTTCCAGGGCGGGGTGAGCGGCAGGACCAGTCGGGCTCCTCGTCCGGTCCTTTTGTTTCCTACCTCAGGGATGGTGAGGTACCGTCCACCTGTGTAGAGTTCGAGTTTATTCATGGAATAAAACGAGGGGAAGCAGGCAGTTGACCTGTTATTTCAGTCATGTTCCATGTGTCCTCTGCTCACAAACACCTGGGGCTTATTCAGTTTGCACCTGCGCCCAATTCAGAACATCCTTGCTGCTACACTGTTGCCTGTTTACCAAGTGGAATGTGTTTTCAGTGTTCGTCTTTGAGCAGCATTACACAACACCTACAGAACCCTTTTTCTTGAAACATGGTGGTGGGGTAACAAGAAAGACCCCATTAGGTTTCAGACTAGATCCGATTAAGGGGGTAGATACATGATTTTTTGGTCCTCTCTTAGCTCTTTTCAGTGTCTGAAATGTTCTCACTTTCATGCCATCGACACTTTGTTCCAGGCTAGTTCAGACTATGGGTGAATTCCAATTCCTTGCTTAACCCTCAATCTCAAAAATGCGCGCTCCCTCTGGTGAAAGTGCTGTCCCGATTCTCAGAAAAATTAAGTTGAGGGGCGAGTTTAAGGGCTGTATCGCCCTCAATATTGAGATTTTCCGAGACCACCCTTGGGAGCAAGGGCTACCCAGAATCACATAACAAAGATGGCGTCGAAAGCAGCGAAACGAGTACGCTACAAATTAAGTATTTTCTTTGTTAATAGAGATATAAAAATGATGAAAACAATTGTATTATCTTAGTTTAGACCCATATTATGGATTACTGACGTCATTGTTGCGTAACATTTATTTTTATTTTACGATCTTTTGTCAATAGTCGGCCGGTGCGGACAAGCGATCGTTCGCTATGGTTTACTTTTCAATAAGCCGTGACGTGTGGTAACTGTCAGCTGAATATGTCCGTGGTTGTGGTATTTGTATGAGTATCATCTTATAACTCACTGACAACCTAATAACTTGACTGACAAACGGATCGTAATAAATAATCGTGACGTAAATGTGTTCTTCTTCTTCTTCTTTTTTGGAGTTGACAGACTGGACGCAGCTTTCTCGTTATTCTGCCCCCTACAGTCTGAAGACGTATCTGCATTTAAGGGGTGTCCCATTTCTAAGTGACAAAATAACCCTCAACACTTGGTTTTGAGGGCCAGTTAAGATTAAGGGTTGAGCTTGAGGGTTAAGATTGGAATTGGAATTGGCCCTATGACATTTGCAGAGACACGCCTTCAAAATAAAACGAATGAATGATGATGATTTATCTCGTGTTACCAAATAAATAAAGTCAACATATTTCTATATACTGTAAGTCAGCATAAAAACTGTGGGTGGGTGTGAAAAAGGATTGACCCACTTTATTTTCTTTACCTCGGCTGATGGTAACCTTTTTTTCAATTATTGAATACATTGGTATATAACCATAAAACGCTGTAGGTTATAGTAAAAAAAAAAAAAAAAAAAAAAAAAAAGTCAAGGTGCATCTGGGATATGGGTGATTAATGTTTATGTATTTTGCTTATCTAGCGGATCAGTTTATGGCTGGTGTTAACCACAGGGGTCCAATAAAAACTGTATGTGTAGGCCAGCGAGGCTGTCTGCATAATTTATGAGCAGAGCTGTGCCAAAACTTTAAAAGCCACGAGCATTTGCCAGAGGCTGTTTATCATAAGAACTTAAAATGATGAACAGTAAATAGCGACATATTACACAATGACGACCTGTGTATAGATGGACACAGACACACACACACACACACACACACACACACACACACACACACACATATAAGATAACCAGACATTATTCCAATGTTCTGATTCGACATGTTCACCATCGCCTGGAGCAGATTGAAATATTGCCTGTTATTATTTACTGTAAATGGAATTCCAAGTATTGGCAAAATAAACAATATTTATATTAATATTGAGTGAACACAAACTGAAATGAGATGAAGTGTGAATGTCTGGAGACACATGACTGACTGTCAGCCAATTGGCTGTTGACACCATTATGCAGCTTGTGTTCCTTAAAACAGTGCCAGTGCACCAAAGTGTTTAGTCTTCTCTCTGCCTCGACTGAGTCATCTCCGCGTAATTCAACCACAACTATGCTCCTCGTCCGAGCCCCAGGAAAACAGCGCGTCGTGTTCGTGTTTAATGTAAGCAAAATGTATCAAACAGGTCAAGTCAGTCCACCTCTCGTTTGCACGACTTCAAGAATCTAAAGAAAGTAACTACACGCTAGAACATTTTCTTTTTTGTAATTGAGCAGAACAACATTAATTGCTTGGTTTGCATGCACGTGCATGTCAGTAATGTAATGCAGGGATTAGGGATGCACGATATTGGACTTTGTTGTCAGTAACTGATACATATATCTTTCCTTTTGCCTAAAGGCAGACGTCATTTAGCCTCTTATGTAGTGAAAATAACATTTTTTTCATACTCAAGGAGTCAAGTCACGGAAGTAGCAGCTTTTTCAGCCTACTATTTTTGTCATTAGTCAGATCTTGGCGTGCTTATATCCGATAATATATTTTAAAGCCAATACTGTGCTAATAATATCATGCATCTCTAAGAAATACACTACCGTTCAAAAGTTTGGGGTCACCTATACTATTTTTGTTCTGTTTTCCGTTAAAAGTCACACTTTTATTCATCAAAAGAGTTGCAAAATGAATAGAAAATATTATAGTCGAGACATTGACAAGACTAGAAATAATTGTCAAAGAACCTGAAAAACTGTTTTCAGTTGTGCTAACATCTTTGCACAAGGGTTTTCAAGGGTTTTCTAATCATCCAATAGCCTTCTAATGCGATTAGCAAACACAATGTGCCATTAGAACACTGGAGAGATGGTTGCTGGAAATGGGCCTCTATACACCTATGTACATATTCCATTAAAAACCAGACGTTTGCAGCTAGAATACTCTTTTACCACATTGTATAGAGTGTATTTCTGATTCATTTAATGTTATATTCATTGGAAAAAAATAGCTTTTCCTTCAAAAATAAGGGCATTTCCAAGTGACCCCAAACTTTTGAACGGTAGTGTATAATGTATAAAATGTGGTAAAATTGAGCCCTGCAGTTACCTGATGGATCAGGTGTCGTCTCCCAGTGTAAGTCTCCATCTTTGTCCCTGATCCAGCCACAAAGACCATCATCGAAGGAGCAGCTCAGATACCCCGACTCTGACTCTGGAAAGGAATAAAACACACTTTTCAGTGAAGTTGAGGATACACACACACACCTGCACACAAACAATCAGGTGCAAAAAGGCTGTAGTCTTCTCTCTGTAATACTAAAATATGGTACGTACAATACAAGTGTATGTTATAACGTTGTAATCTCTGCATTCAGGGAAACAGTTGTATAAATTGCTGTTATTTTTGAGAAAAAAAGAACCTACAAGGTTTTGTTTCCAAAGAACACTCAACAGTTCATTTCTTGAGCCAATACAAACGCCTTCTGTCCTGACACGGCATAACAAACGACGCACTGTTCACCAAAATAAACACACAACCAAATGATCAGCATTTTATCTGCATACCGCTGGCATCTAATAAATCACATCAAAAACAGCCGTGACAGACAAAACGCTGTCTCTTCAAAAGATTAACAAAAAAAAAAATCAATTTTTTTTTATCTTTATGTATGAATTCTACATCAAGCACAATGAGCAGAGCGCTGACGCGCCTCCGAAGATCACTTAATCATAAAAGCAGTCAGGCTGGCATCATGTGAAAAGAAGAGGGAAAACTCTGGCAGTGTTTCCCGGGCCGTGAGTCATTATTATTTAAAAAACGTACATGAACAGACATCATGTGTCAGCGTGCGGTGAGAGGCTTATCGAAACACATCGGATCACCGCGATGCCTTTTTCGCCTCGGCAGCCGCGCCGCAGGAAGCTGACTGTTCAGTTTCATCCGTCATCATTTGATGCATTTACCTGGGTCGTCTTTGGCTTCGTCTGCTGTGTTGCCGAGCTCAATGTCAAAGTCGACGCCCAGGACAGTGTTGTGGTCGTGGTTCCGAGGGACTGAGGAGAGAGGAGATGCAGGTTTATTTAGGAAAGGGATTAGCAAAGGTAATCATGTTCTCCTTCTTCTTCTTCTTCTTCTTGGTGTCTGTGCTTGTGGCTATTGTGTGGATTTGTTTCATTTCTCTGCAAGGATGAATCACTGTCATGGTTTAGAAGTGGTTTATCTTTTGAGGAGGGAAAGATGGGTGAACCTGCGGATACACTCGAAGTGATATGTGAATCAGGACAAGAAAAAGGGCAGGAGCTCATCTCATTGCATCTTCAGGGCAAAATGTTTCGCCAGCACAAGCAGGAGTCACACACACACACACACACACACACACACACACACACTACACAGCAATCTTGAAATAGCCTCTTTCCTTTTCCACTGGGGTCACACTGCTCAAAATACTATAAGCCAAGCTGTCTTTCCAAAGGTCAACTGACATATGAATCAACTTTTTCTGCCCTAAACAAATATAAACCTGACGATTCTTTGACTATTCAGAACCACCTTTGTCCGCACTTCAGTGTTTTCACCAATAAATGTAAATAAATGTGCGCTTTTTTAGACACTTGATGAACGTTGACGAAACCATCCGTCAAAAACGACTCCCAACATCCCAGACAGAGTCCCGTTGGTATGCTACAAATGTACCATAACTTGCACTTGGACCAGCAGTCCCCTGGAGTCCCCCCCGACATGCCCACCCAGGTCAGCCAGACCACTAAAAAGACCCAACCCCATGCTGGGTCACACCAACCCTGCTCTCAGATTCCTTTGATTGATTGATGGACTTCATCGCAGTCTGCCGGTCCAAGGAATCTGAGGCTCTCCAGTAATACCAGGCATGCAGGACTCTCTGTGTGTGTGTGTGTGTGTGTTTGTGCTTTTAAGGGAATATCCCCTGGAGGGCCTGTGTCCGGTTGAGGAGCGGAGATATATAAAGAGTAAATAAAAGGGATGTGCTAATTTAGTGAGTAGGGAGCTAATAACAACCGTGATGGTGTAACTTATAAACAGCTTTGATCGTCACTGAGATGAGATATAGATATTGCCTGGTTAAGGAAATGACTTTTCTGTGCCATTTGTATTACTATGCAAATCACAAAAAAAACATGGCTGGTTGCAGAGGCAGAGAGAGTACAGTCTACACTTTACTCAAGTACAACTAAAAGTACTACAGTCAGATGTCTACTTAAGTAAAAGTATTGAAGAACTTGTTTTGAATTGAAATAAAATCAAGTCATTTTCATCTTTTTACCATGTTGCTTTATTTAACATTTCTCACTTGTACTCCGTTACTGTCCGGCTTTGGCTGGTTGATAATTTTTGTCAGTTGAAAAAAATACAAAAGTTTGGGGTCACTTAGAAATGTCCTTATTTTTGAAGGAGACGCACTTTTTTTCAATAAAAATAACATTAAATGAATCAGGAATACACTCTATACATTGTTAATGTGGTAAACGACTATTCTAGCTGCAAATGTCTGGTTTTTAATGGAATATGTACATAGGTGTATAGAGGCCCATTTCCAGTGTTCTAATGGTACGTTGTGTTTGCTAATCGCGTTAGAAGGCTATTGGATGATTAGAAAACCCTTGAAAACACTTGTGCAATGATGTTAGCACATCTGAAAACAGTTTTGCTGGTTCTTTGACGAAAGGGCAAAATGATTATTTTGAATAAAAATCATTATTTCTAATCTTGTCAATGTCTTGACTATATTTCCTTTTCATTTTGCAATTCTTTTGATGAATAAAAGTGTGACTTTTAATGGAAAACACAAAACAATTGTGTAGGTGAACCCAGACTTTTGTGTACCTTAACCCCAATGCAACTGAGATACATCAGTAGAAATGAATCGGTTTTGTACAGACTGGAAAATGTCCTTTAGACTTTGCTTGACCAGAAAGTGTTTATTATTTAATTGGATAAGTGAGAAACCTCCCACTGTAACTCAGTGGTACAAAGACACGTTCATAGTTTTTCCTATGGAAAGACTAAGTGCCAAATTAGGGCGGGGGGTGTCAATAAAAAGCTGCTTCAAAGGGATGGATTTGTTTTGCCAAAACAGCTTCAGTGAAATTAATCATATCCTTTCTTCCTCTTTTTACATTTGTAAAAGCATATTAATTCTGGATGTTTTTTTTTTTTGAAATGCTGTTAAATTATCATAGTCACTGGTTTAAAAGCTAGTATCTAAAAAGTGTCAGGTTTTTACAGACACGCTTTAATTTCTATGAAAAGCAATCAGCAGAATATATTCTTGTCTGAATACGGAGGGCGTTGAAAGGTTTATTTAATGAAGTGTTTACAGTTGTCGTCTGAGAGACCTCGACTACGGCCGGGAGAAATTACCATCGCTTAGCGAGCAGAGATGACTCGGCTTTAAGCTCAATCAATCAAACACAAACAATTCTAGTTTACAGGAAGTGAGAAGATGTAGAAACTAGAAGCCCTGGTAACTATTGGAGACACGGATGAGACAATAACTTTTTCTAATTGCTAATTGTGATCTTTTTTTAGTTTTATTGTTGGGTTCAGTTCAAAGTTGTGTCTTAAATATGACTTTAGCAGAGACTGAATAATAGGGAGGGACACACGGTTGGTGTAGTGGTTTGCCTTTGCAGCAAGAAGACGCATGTGTTTACTCCAGGTTCTCCAGCTTCCTTTATTAGGTAAATGTCCATAAACATCGATGTTTGTCCATTTTTGTAGAGCATATAAACATAAATGCACCGTCATTGACCTTCTTGTTCAACAAACATGTAGAGCAAGACTATTCAACTTAAGGCCCGGGGGCCAGAACCGGCCCTTCAAGCAATTTGGACCGGCCCGGCCCGGCTTCGTCTATTTCTGGCACTGACTTTGCAACACTTTGCGACACTTTGCGACACTTTGTGACACTTTGCATCCCTTTTTGGCAAGTACTAGCACAGCTGTAACTGTAACTAAGAGCTAATCGTAGCAATTGTACCTGAATATTATTGGTACTGTTACTTATATTTCTGCAAAAATAGCATTTTGTGGCCATTGCACCTTAATGTTGTTCATATTGTTACCTCTAATTTTGTAAGATCCAATTGTGACTGTTATACCCAAATGTTGGTGGTACTGTAACTGTAACCTTTTTGCACTATATGCAAATTGTATTGTACCTGAATGTTGCTTACCTTTTTTGCACAAAACAGCAATAGCAATAGCAGAATTTCCATAAATAAGTGCTAAATAACTTTTTGTAGCCATTTACTGTACATGCAACACAAAATAGTAGTACAGGGGTTGACCTGTCCACTGGCTGGACAGCCTTTCCCAAAAGCTGGCCCTCCCCCCTGCCACACACACAAGTAACGGCCAACTCGATTATTGGGAACCAAAGTCTGCAAACATCCCTGTTTGTCAGTGTCTGTACAGAATATAAATGTAAATCCATCCACAAACAGAGCTGGTTAAGCTACAGTACACACACACACACACACACACACACACACACACACACACACACACACACACACACACACACACACACACACACACACCTCATCCCTCTTTCTCTATATCAGCGATACCTGCAGCTTCACAGCAGGAGTCTGTTCCTCTTTCTGTTGCTCTCCTCATTGTTAGGAATTTGAAATAAAGTGGAGCAGAGCATTTCTCTGCGCTTCTGCATCGAGGTAAGACACATTTTTTTCCGGGACAAAGACAAAACAAACCAAAGGCGTATAGTGTGGGAGCAGATGCAGTCACTCATGCGTGAACTGGCGAATTGTTGATAAAGAGCGCTGACAGATTTTGTATAATACAGCGTTTGAGGAGGAATTAAGGCTCATTTACACTCCATGCTGTCCATTTTACGTCCATCTGTCCCAAAACATTATCTCCGTCATTACCCTACAGAAACTCGGTGTGTCTTTTGCGCTGGTATGGCGCAATACTTCCTCTAGAGGGGAGTGCTGAGTACCAAGTTGCAGGCATCAATGGATCTGGAAAAACACTGAAACGCAAGCGGATTTTGTGGCGTTTGAATGTAAGACCACTAAATGTAAGTCATCCCCTTAATGGGGAATGTTAGTCGTTGGTGTTGCCGATGAGAGATCGACTCAACTTCAACTTCACAGCTCATTCTTTGTTTTCTTGCTACAGGGGATGTGTCACAGTTGTTTCACCGCAACTGCAGTTTACTTCTTTGTAATTTTTCCTGACTGACTGGACGATTGACTCTATACTGCTCCCCCACGATTTCCAGCGGTATTGCTCCGTTTGGTCCTTCATCATAAACTACCCTGCTAGGAGCACAATGACGGATGAAATAAAGGCAAAGTACGGACGAAAGGCTCCTTTATGCTAACAATGGCTCCAGTGCATCATTAAGCCATATTTTTAGCTTTAAAAAAATCCTGAACAGATCACTGTTTTCAGTCTTTACACTCTTTTAAGTAAAATAGTTAAGTAGAACCATATAAGGTTCTTCGGCTTGTCCTCTTTTTGGCTCCAAGTAGAATCTTTTTAATAAAGGTTCTACCTGGAACCCTTTTAAAACTCTTTATTCAGGAAAGGGGTTTTAAAGGGTTCTCTGGATCAAAATGGTTCTTACTGGAACCATTAGTGTTACCAAGAACCCTTGAAAAACCCTTTCTTCAGGGAAAGGGTTTTTCAGAAGCAAATGGTTCCAGGTAGAACCTCAGCCCTTGTAGAAGGACCCTTTTGGAACCCTTATTTCTAAGAATGTAATTCTTTAGTCAACAGGTGTAATTTATGACACGTTTGCAGCCACAGGGACTTTAAATAACATGTATACCATGTAGGTGTGATTCTCATACCTACTATAATATCTGGGGTCCCAAAAAAGAAAGCTTTGGTCACAATTTAGATTAACTAATAGTATCCACACTAGTATTACTACCACTACTTCTAGTAGTAATAGTATACACACTACACTGTCCCTAGGTTTGAGTGATGATGAATGAAAAGGAACTACAAAGCTCTGAGGATTGAATCTGTCGACAACACAAACTTCAGCCTGAGGCACAGTTGAGGTGTTCTTCTTACCCAGAAGCCCTTATTCAAATAGCTTCGACTTCAGTCTAATTATTTGAATAATTACTCAGCAGTGTCTCTACCCCTTCCCTCTCTCATCCTATTTAAATTGTCTTCAGGAAGCTCTGATTTCTGGAACTGCTCTGCCATGGTGCAAACTATTAGATTGATGTCTCCTTCAAGCAGTGCGGACAGGTGTTAATGCAATCTTCTCTCCTATTTCCCTTTTCCTAATTATGTGCTGCCATCTGCCAAGGTGAGTGGGAACCACATGGTTTTGCCTCGTATGCTGCACTTTGCCGTTCTCGAAAAAACATTTTTTGTGTCAAAAGTGATTTTTTGGTACACCAAACTTTTGCCGTGCCTTCGAGTGACGATGACACAAAAACACTTCTATTTATGTCCAATCACATGTCGGGTGCTATTTCTGCTGCTCGTGCATCTGGAATTAACATTAACAGTGATTGTCACCTTCTGCTGCTTTTTGCTGTACGATGGCATGTTGTGAATTTTACCAGCATTACAGGTTTTAGTCATTTCTGGCAGTTATCTTTGTTTGTTTGCTACATTAGACGAATGCAACAAGGAAAATAAAGATATAACAATAAGCATAATTACTCACTTTTTTAATAATTTTTTTAAAAGCCTGTGCTTCAGTATATAGTCTTAATTATTTAATTTAATTTAATTTAATTTAATTTAATTTAATTTAATTTAATTTAATTTAATTTAATTTAATTTAATTTAAAATATATTTATTACATGTACATACATATCGTATTTACATTCATTATAAATCAATCGATCTGCACATTAGGCCTGCAACTATAACTTATTTTACACAATTTATTAATCCGTGGATTATTTTTCTCAATTAGTTTTTGGTTCATAAAAGGTAAGAAAAGAGCAGTAAAGAAAATATTCAAATTTACAAAACTGAAACCAGAAAAAATCATTGGCTAGGGCAACGGTAACAGCATCCAATTTTCCCTTTGAATCAGTATTTCTGATTCTTAATATTCTTTTAAGATTATTTTCCACTTCCTTGTTTTGTCTGTTGTTGTTGGCCCTTTTAGATTAATCAATTTTTTTGAGGTAAATCCATTCAATTATGGTTCAATTAATCTTTTTTTTTTTTTATCCCTTAGGACATAATGACTTGTTGAGCCTGAAATAATCAGTGCAGGTGCAGTCATTTCAGTTTAATCTGTTGGATCTTAATAGTGATTTGGTTGGTAAACACCTTTTGTTTACTAACTGTCTAACTGTGAAAAACAACAATGTCAAAAACCTGATATTCATCTGTGCCACAAGCCTCAGCATCACGAAAAAAAACTCAGATGGTACGATGAGTTATTATCTGGCTTGGTTGAACTGACCCTATAATGGGAAATATTGTTCTAGGGAATTATTAATTATTCATTGTCACTGGCGCCTGTACATTTCTCATGAGCACAACAACTGCATATTCACCTGCAGGTTAAAATAATCCCCAACCTGTCGTTTTTGAGTAAAGTTTGCTTAAAAAAAACAAAAAGAAAAAAACTGCAGTGCCTGGATGTTCTGGAGAAACAAGCCCTTTAAAAAGAAAAGTAAAGAGGTTTCCTCTGTGCTTTCAATCCTGCTGTTCTTCCGTTTTCATCAAGGATGTCAAACTAACCCAATGACTGATAACACCAGAAACACACTATCATTTTCAGATGACACTATAAACAACCGCATCTATTGACTCCGTCTGTCACGTAGACGTCTCCATGACCGATGCTTTTCAAAAATAACTTGTAGTGTTGTGGGAATCGGGTGAAGAAATATGTGCTGCAAACGTGACCTGTAATGGAGCTGATGAAGACGAGGAGTGAGACAAACAAGTGCCTTTTAAAGTCAAAGTCAGTGTGAGGAAAAGTTTCCCTGCAGCTTCAACACCTGGATTACAGCCTCCTAATGCACAATTATTTGTTTATCACAGCTGCTCCCAACCACTGATGTTGAATAAATGTATGCCGTCATTTTATTTGCGACATTAAGCATCATCTCATCTGTCCATGAATGCGAGGAACACCTGTCTGTCTGTCTCTTAAATGTCCAACGGGTCGCTTCAAACACGGCGGCATGAGCTATAAACCGACTTTGACATTGTTTGGATAAGAAAACCGAGAGATATCAGTGGAAATGCAACCAATATATAAGGAGCCGCTTCCACCCCCTCTCACAAAGCGCTAAGCCTACAAATATCTGCTGAACGTTGCAGACTTTGATGTTATTTTGATAAAAAGTACAAGCGATATCAGTAAAAAGAAAACACACTGAACGAGTACAAAAATGACTCAGTCCATTGGCCTTTGTGTGTTTTTAGCTTCTCTTCGAACTCTTTTTTTTTTTAGCTTATGACCCACAACATTGCTGTTTTTCCAAGTTCAGTGAGGTCACTGGAAACCTATCCAGACACAACATCTGTTGTTATTGAACAAGCAGTTTAGTTGCTGAATAGAAAGTTATTTCCCTGAGGAGATAGATTATAACCAAAACTGGGCAAAAAAAGGAGAATCAGTGTTGGACATGATGCCAAATCAATGTTGTTGTTGAAATGCAAAGGTCATACAATAATAATATGTGGCTGTTGTCTTTGCAGTGCCAAAAAACACATGTGCTTGTTGTTGAGAGGTCTGTAATTGACCTCCGCCAAGGAGGTAAATGTTTTCGCCGGAGTTTGTTTGTCTGTAACGCAGGGTTTCTCACCACTGGAAGATCCACTGTCCTGCATGTTTTTGAAGTTTTCCTGCTCAAACGCACCTGAACGTTTTATCCTCCACGGTGAGTCACTGGAGCCAATCCCAGCTGAAAGGCGGAGTCACAGCCTGCACAGGTCAGGACCAACGTATAGAGACTAACAACCATTTACTCTAACATTCGCACATATGGGGAAACTCTATGCAGAACCTGGCTTTTTTTTGCTGGAAGGCAACAGAGCTCGCTACTGCACACACTCTTAGAATTAAGGGTTCCAAAAGGGTTCTTCTACAAGGGCTGAGGTTCTACCTGGAAACATTTGCTTCTGAAAAACCCTTTTCCCGAAGAAAGTGTTTTTCAAGGGTTCTTGGTAACACTAATGGTTCCAGTAAGAACCATTTTGATCCAGAGAACCCTTTAAAACCCCCTCCTGAATAAAGGGTTATAAAAGGGTTCTTGGTGGAACCTCCTATGAGGACAAGCCGAAGAACCTTATACGGTGCTACTTTTAGCACTTTTATTTCTAAGAGTGCAGCACCGTGGCCCTGTGTCTCTTTTAACTCCTTAACACCGAGCGTATCGCAGAGGACGTGTTTGTGCAAGCGCACTTAGCATTACCCTTCCCATCGTAAAAAAAATCCAACAGTTTCTGAAAGCTGAGAAGTTGGTTATTACAGTAATTTCACTTGCAGGAAAACAGTGAATCAGAGTCTTAGTCACCAGAGAGGAAAGAGTTGGAAAAACGCCCGCACATACTGCAATTTTTTTTAGCCTGTTTTTGGACACTGAGGCAAAGACTCAAACAAAATGTTATTTTAAATATGTTCTATAATGTTCAAATTTCAAATTTAACATGCAAAATCTGGTGTCCATGTAAAACTGCAGTGTTTTTTCTTTTATATTGTTATTATTTTACTATTTTAACATGCAGTAAAGTTATTCTAAAAAATGGGCAAAATGGGCACTTTTATGGTAAAAATAAGCAAAACAATTTGAAGCTTGGGTGTTAAAGGGTTAAGCAGCTTTTTCTTCAAACTTGTAAGGATGTTATTTGGTTATAGAAAAAAAAATCTAGCTCTCACTGTGGACGTCTCCTCTCTGCTTGGTGACTTCCTTCTGGATGCTGTTGTCCACAGGAGTCGCAGGTGGTGGTGTTGCCGGGGCCCAGGTGGGAGCGACCGGCTTCGGTGGGATGTACGGCTTGCGCGTGGGCACTGGAGGCTTCCTGGTGGGGATGAATGGCCTCCTGGTGGGAGGTGGTGGTGGTGTCCTGCGCGGTGGTGGCGTGAGCCTCTTCGGAGGTGGCGGCGCCTTGGTCGTGGTTGCTGCCGTGGTAGTAGTTGTTGATTTGGGGATGACCGGGAAGATCCTCTTCGGAGGCTCTGTTGGGCGGATGGTGGTGGTGGTGGTGGTCCTTCTCTGATCCACGTCGGGGATGTAGTTGTGATGATTTGGAGGCAGTTTGCCCGGTCTCGGAGGGTCAATAACGACTTTAGGAATGGCTGAAATAATAAGAGAATGCAGACGGAGCACTTAAGAGTTAATGAGGCACCGAATTGCAGACTAAATGCAATGATTATCTGGACTTTTGCAGAGAAGCGTTTCCAACTGATGATTTCACCTTATATGTTTTATTAACTAACTGTTAGAAACTAGGCATCTACTAAAAGAAAAGCTCGTTCAGTGTTTACAAAAGCAGCCAATTATAGTCTGCATGCTGCAACTTCATATTAACTCATTATTTTTGACCTTTCATAAGACAATCTGAACAGGGTTAACGAGTGCATGATGTGTGTTGTCACAAGCAAAACCACAGGGCCATCCTGGGTTCAAATTAATTTCTACTTTAATGGAATCCATATTGCTTCCTGACCATGGCTTTTTATTTGTGCCCATCCTGATTAGTAATTCTCTGTGTGCTCAGAGCCTTCACAGCATCACAGCTAAATCTGCCGTGTGTGTGTGTAATGATCTCTGCTCTCAAACAGGCAGCTCTGCCCTGGAGATCACCCTCACTTGGCAGACGTCGCCGGAGCTACACCTCCCTTTCCTTTGTTCATCCTCACATTCTTCACGTCAGGAGCAGACACAGAGATCGGGGGGGTTGGGGGTTGGGGAGGAGGGTGGTGGTGGTTCTGGTGGGCTTTCATAAGGGTTTCATGAGTGAGGAATGAGAGTGGACAAAAGGCAAGAGGTTTGAACTCTGTTATTGCCTTCTCAGGTTGCAGGTGACTTTGATATGTGATACACAAATAAGGATATTGCAACTGGACTCCTATAGGGCAGTTGTGGCTCACAGCCTTTGGGCAGGGTGACAGGGTGAGATATTTGCAGTCCACCATGCCTCAGGAGGCATCCTCTGTGTTTATCGAACTGTTACACCACTTGTGTCTGTTGGATGATTAAATAACCGCGGAGAATAAATGACTTCTTGCTCGCTGAACTGGAACTGCAGACTAATGAACTGCATGTAAGCAAACAGAAAAAGGGAAAGGGAGGTGTTTTAAAATTTGAGGATGACTTGTCTCTTTTTGGCTTAATAAGTAGCTAGATGTCAAACCTTGAGTCACGGATCTCTATGGGCACACGTGATAAGGGAGCAGGCAGTTTTAGGTAATGACTGACACCCGTTACAATGAAAGGAATTTCACTGCCAGCTCTGTTTCTTGCTTTCCTACTTAAAAAAAAACACAGGCAAAGAAAACAAAACAATGTGAGGCCCCCGATTCTCTGCAAAAGTGAACACG
Source organism: Microchirus variegatus (assembly GCF_963457635.1). Classification (NCBI taxonomy): domain Eukaryota; kingdom Metazoa; phylum Chordata; class Actinopteri; order Pleuronectiformes; family Soleidae; genus Microchirus; species Microchirus variegatus. The sequence continues at coordinate 9,453,721 of NC_139824.1, forward strand.
GGGCCACGGTTTTTGTTCTCGGTTCTTACGTTTGCAGTCGTGGCCCATCCCCCTGTAGCCTTCCTTGCACTTGCACTTGTACGAGCCTGGCGTGTTGTAGCAGGTGGCAAATCTGCTGCAGTGGCTTTGACCTAAAGAGCACTCATCCACATCTGAAAGATAATGGGGACACATAACCACATTCAACCCACCGTGTGCAGGTGTAAAAAACGCTTCAGACATAACAGGAGAATATCAAAAGGCTAATTGCCTCACATCCACTCCAAGAAGGGCTGAAAAGTTGATGTCATGCGCAGTGCTAGTAAAAGCATTTCACTGAATAACAGTCACTCTTCGATGAATGCCAGAGCAAAGTCATTAAGAGATTAAAAACAAAACAAAAACATCCTGGGAAATGCATGTGCAAGGGCATAGCAGCACTTTTACCATTTCTTCTCTCCTCTAAATGTTGTCCTGAGAAATGAAATGAATTAAGAAATATATATATGCTGCTGAGATTCAAGGTTCTGCAGATTGGTGTAGATGACAGATAGAATTATTCATATGTATATATGGGGCATAGGTTTTTTTAATAAGAAGAAACTGAGGCAGGTTCAATTAGTCCAGCAGTGGTTCTGGTGAAATGTCATTAAATGTGAAGTATTGTCAGTGCTTTCCTTATTATTTTTTTCTTTGTTTCCTGGTTCAGCTGCAGACATGTATAACTAGAAAATTGAGTCACACACTCCCGTGTGTTCATTTTGTCTACATTATATTCACAGTCAATTCTCAGTATTAATAAACACGCCTTATATTTTATAAGGTGAAACAGCTTCATCTGACATAATTATAAGAGGCTAAAACATTTTGTATAATATACGGTCCTAGGCTGGTGAAGGATGAATACACATCATTTCAAGGTATTGCAATAAACAAAAGGTTATATTATCATATTAAATGGTTGGACGATTATAACATACATTTACATGCAACTAGCAGTCATAACATGTGGAAGATAAGCAGAGGCGCAGCTTGTGAACAGGCAAGGCAGGCAACTGCTTGGAGCCTATAGGGGGCCCCCCGACACTCGGAGCCTGAGGGCTGTTTTTACTGAAATGTGCAGTGACCAGCCGCCTCCCCGTTTTATATATTTATATTGTTTTATAATGTGGGTTCTTTACAGTGGAATGCATTATTTTTGCTAAGTTTGTATAGTTTCAAAAAAGCTATTTACAGTATTTTTTTGTTATTTATATTTGTATTTTCACATACTTTTTAATTACAAGGTTTTTCCATATCCATTTCATTCATTTTGAAAAAAAAAAATATATATTTTGAACTCATACATTTTTCATTGGTGCCAGATTATTAGTAACATAATGGTGATGAACACTGGTTGGAAGGGCCCCCTGAGAATTTTTGCCTAGGGCCCCTACAGACTCTAGAATCGCCTCTGAAGATAAGGCGCTAGAAGATGGATGGATGGATGATGCAGAGCAAATGTAGCTGCTTTACTGGCATTTCTATGTATAACAATATATGACAGCAGAATCACCAGCACAATTTGCAGAAATGAAAGAAGAACATAAACAAACTAAGTTAGCGAGTTAATGTGAAATAATCAAATGTTTCATATTCTGACAAAACATTAATGTGCTTTCTCTTTTTCATTGGCTCGGAGTAATTGAAAAAAAAGTTCTTGAATACCGACATTATAAATTGCTTCTTCGGTGTCTGTCACAACACCTGCCACTAAAAATAACTTGGTTATGAGTCAAATCGTGTCAGTGGATGCGTGAAGTTTTATAAGTGAAAGGCTCACTGCAGTGGGCCGTTGTGACAGTACCTGTGCACTGGTATTTCCCTCTGACGTACTGCAGGTCAAAGCCTTCGTGGCACTTGCAGATGTAGCTGCCGAACGTGTTGATGCACTTCCTGAAGCGGGGACACACGGCGATTCCTGTGGCACACTCGTCCACGTCTGCAAGAGGAGAAACGCACACGGCACCTCATATGAACGTGTGATTTTCTTCGCCTTTTTAAATAGGTCACAGACAGTCAAGTCATTTAAAATGACACCGAAAACTAAAAAAGAGCAATTTAATTCCAAATTTACACATTTGTGAACAAAGCACATAAAGTATTCTGCTCAGTAAGCACAGTGTATATTCCTTTGTTTCATTATTTAATGATCTATTCTACGTGTCTTTGTTTATCACCTTTGCGGGCATGTGGCCATTAATATTTAGACACTGGGGGGCTCAAAGCATTTGCCTTCAAATCTTTAATGTATTTGCTGCATTATGCTGCTAAAGCACTGTGGTGCTATTGTTTAAAAGGACCCTTAAAATTTCCGAGACACCTGGAGCAGCCCGGAACACAAACAAGTGTTGTTGAGGTTCTCTGCTGTTGTTGAGGTTCTCATCAGCAAGGCACTCTTCTCCAGTGGAGCTGCTTAATGGAGAACAGTTAAAGGCTGCAGCTGCATTATTCAACTACGCCGATAACAATGGTGAAATTCCATTAACATAGCAAACCTCGATACCGCTAATATACACTGTGTCTTTATGCAAAACACTGCTGCCATAAAAGCCCTGGATTTATGAATACATGAATACTTATATCCTGAGTTTACAACATTTTTCTTTCTTCTAGTGGATCATAACACATTCCTGTTAACAGATTCCTGGCCTTTAATCCATTTTTACTAAATAAATATTGCAGCAGGTGCACAGTTTTCTTCAGATGTTACAGTCTATCTATCTATCTATCTATCTATCTATCTATCTATCTATCTATCTATCTATCTATCTATCTATCTATCTATCTATCTATCTATCTATCTATCTATCTATCTATCACTGATATTACTCCTACACCCTCTGCATCACAAATGCTGCTCCATAGCGGGGAAATAACTAAATATTGATCCCTGCGATCACTTTATGTTGTTGCCATGTGATCGTGCACAAAATGTAGGGATTACACCACCATTTCCACAACACAGGGCTCCAGGGTTCGATATGGTTGACCGGCGTTATCCTCCTGGACAAGGTTGAACAAATTTGAAGGAGGTCACGTGGTAGATACTATAAGTATATAAGTTGGGTCTTATGAGCATTTTCAAGTAGGTATACGTTTTAAAGATCTGATAAATATATATACTGTAGGCCCAAAGTTTTGACACATTATAGTATTATAATAGGGTAAAATACAGACTGTTTCTGGTTATGACAGGAAATACACATCCATAAATAAGTCATTCTCCATAGTGTTTCTTCTGGAGAGAAACAGAAACACATAACACCTGTTGCAGGGAACCTTTCTGTCCTCGCCTGCATCATTCTTCATGATTTATGTCCGACCTTTTTTTAGCGATCCTCCCTCCCCATTAGCCTGTCTGCAGTTAAGTGGGACTATATGGCCGAGTAAGTGGAACAGCCCAGTTTGTGAACGGCCTGTATTTAAACCTGTCACAGGTCAATCGCCTCGCCTGCCCCACCTCCATCTGTTAAAAACTAATCTGAGGAGCTTTGTTATGCAAAACTAATGCAACTAATGGGTGATAGATGTAGTGTAATAGTGGTGGGGGAATAAAAAAAAAAGAGGGATTTTATTTTTCAAGGACTTCTAAATTACTAGGGTCCATGATCAAAGCAAAACAAATGAAATGAACTGAATATTTTTGGGCGAATTTTAAATTTGCTGTGCTACGAGGTTGTGTGTGTGTGTGTGTCTGCCCACGAATTGCATACTGACTGCCAAGTTTTCTTTCGTGCTCTTCCAAAACCGCAGCATGATTATCACTCAGCAAATTTTAAAGCTGAGACAATGAACAAACAGAAGGGGGGGGGGGGGGGGGATGCCGCATATACGGAGGTGCACGGGCCAAAGGGTTGGTGTAGTGGTTTGCATGCTTACTTTTGCAGCATTTAGACCTGGGTTCACGACCTGGTCAGAACAAGGGTCGTGTGTGGATGTGGGTTTGGGTGGTTTTGCTCCGGTTTCCTTGCAGATTTTGTGGATTCTGCAAAATTGGAGACTCTAAATTGACCGTACGTATGAGAGTGAAGGGCTGTTTGTCACAGGGCTTTCACACGGGTAGGGCTCCGTTCCGGTTCCTGAACCCGGCACATTCAGACCGAAGTTGGTTCTCGAGGGAGCGTTGGCTGGTATTGCCAGAAAGGGCTAACTGCTAGCTACTTTGCTATCTATCTATCTATCTATCTATCTATCTATCTATCTATCTATCTATCTATCTATCTATCTATCTATCTATCTATCTATCTATCTATCTATCTATCTATCTATCTATCTATCTATCTATCCATCCATCCATCCATCCATCCATCCATCCATCCATCCATCCATCCATCCATCCATCCATCCATCCATCCATCCATCCATCCATGGCTCCGTTCCGGTTCCCGAACCCGGCACATTCAGACCGAAGTTGGTTGTGAAGACGAGCGTAAAGTAGAGGAATTGTGGGGTTTTTCGTCGGTGTTGTGTTTACTTCCGCCCGAGTAACGCGGAGCAACGTCCTCCCACTTTGGTTCCTCTTAAACTGGTGTGAACGTTGGCTGGTTTTGCCACAAAGCACCAAGGTTCCCAGAACCGTGTCTGTCTGAAAGCCCTATGGGTGTCCCTGCGATGTCAGCTGGGATTGGCACCAGCGTCCTCCCGTGACCCTCACGCGGAGGATAAAGCGGTAGACGACGAATGATCATAAGGAGGCGATTAGGTGTTCAGGCTTTTGTGGTTGAGACTGGGACTCACCCACACAGGTTCTTCCATCTGGAGCCAGCTGGAGCCCTGGTGACGGACACTGACATCGGACCTCTCCTTTCAGCACCTCGCAGCCGTACTGGCAGTTGGCCATGCCACAGGTGCGAGCATCTGGTCGGACACAAGGCAAAAAACAGCACGCGTTCACACATGAACACATGTTGGTATAACAGGGGGGAACAGACGGCGGACGGCCTGCTCTCAGTCACACCCGCATTATTCACATTTTAACATGTATATTCACACATTGTCCTCGTCCTCCAGCCAGTGTATAAGAGCCACTTGCCTGGCCTTTCTTATATTAGCCGGGGTTGACCCTAGGGTGCAGACAACAGACGCCCTGCCAATATTAGATTCCTGTGCTGCAAAAACACTCTGCGCTGCGGCAGCTGGCCCCCCCACGCCATCCACCTTTACTGACTTTTATGATTTCTGACACCTGAAAACTCATAATCCATCACAGCCCCATCACAAAGTGCCGGAGTGTTAAGCCATGCTGGGAAGATCAAGACCCTCAAGAGAAAAAAAAAAAAAAAAGAAGAAGACTAATAAGAATGAGATAATGGGGCAGAATTTGTTCAGCTTCTTTTTGATAACCCTAAAAGGAAATTAAATGTGACGTCCATGCAACCCCCACGACTTCAGTTGTCATGGTACCCTGTAGTACAATATAATGACTGAGGCAATCCAGGCTGATTAAAAGCTACAGAGATCTATTGATCACATTAGTAGCAGGGGGGAGAGAAGAGGGGCAGCAGCACGGTGTTTAACGCTACCATGCTGTCATCACAACACCTCGGAATAAATCGCGTTGAGCAATACAGACTATAAAAAGGGAGAAATTAAATCTTCGTCTGATAATAAGAGAGATAATTAAAATGACGTACTGGGAGTCATGCCTTCGTGGAAGAGTGGAATCATGAGATGAAAATCATTATCAGGTTGGAAACAGAATCTAAGGAGACGTGTGCAGGCTTCAGTGTAGCACTTCAGGGCAATAAAAACAGCAACATTTACTCAAGGCTCCGTAGAAGAGAAAATTCTTCTAATCTTTCATTTTAGGGTTCTTCGCCTGGAGTTCTCACGGGACATTCATCAAAAACAGTCTATCAAAGGGTTCTGAGGCGGCTGGCAAACGTATATTCACACAAGTGGTGGTGGGGGGGGGACATATTTTACTGTGTAATCGAGAGCCGGTGGCCTGCACACGTGCCTCAGATGAATGCATTTGCGGAGACGTAAACAAAGGCTTGACAGAATCACATCCAGGTGACGGAGCAGAAGCAACAGATTAGGGAGCAAACAGATTAGGAATGAAACAAAAAAACATATTTCACACAAACAATGAGGCACATCTCTGTGTGTACATTCTTAGAAATAAAAGTGCTAGGTGTTCTTTGGAGGGTTCCACCAAGAACCCCTTTAAAACCCTTTATTCAGGAAAATGGTTTTAAGGGTTCTCTGGATCAAAATGGTTCTTACTGGAACCATTAGTGTTACCAAGAACCCTTGAAAAAGGGTTCGGGAAAGGGTTTTTCAGAAGCATATGGTTCCAGGTAGAACCTCAGCCCTTGTAGAAGAACCCTTTTGAAACCATTATTTCTAAGAGTGTATGTACTTGTAATTGTTATCACTTTAGGACTTTTTCTTGCATAAACACTGACCTTGTCGAGACAGATACCTCATTTATGAAGAGCTGCTGGTTAAGCTTAGGGCTAAGATTAGGACTTTGGTTAAGTTAAGGCTAAGGTTAGGCATTAACCATAACACTTTGGTGTCAATGTGCTGTCCTAAGGAGAATATCTGTATAAACCTGTGTGCATTCCAGGTTTTACTCATGTTGTGGGGACCTAAATCTGATAAATGATGGTTTTGTTAGAATGGTTTTAGTGGTAGGTTGAGGTTAGGCCAGTAGTAGCTATGGTTAAGGTTAGAGTAAGGCTCCAGGAAATGTATTTAAGGCAATGTATGGTCCTCTGAGGCAACAGAAACCAGACTGTATGTATGTGTGTGTGTGTGTGTGAGGGAGACACACTTACTTCCACATGTCCCATCAGGCATCAGCATGTAGCCGTTTAGGCAGTAGCACTTGTAGCTCCCATACGTGTTCATGCACCTGTGTTTACAAGGCCTCGGCTTCAGCCCACACTCGTTCAGGTCTGCGGACACAGAGAGACAGTGTGAGCACACAGTGAAGGACAGAGACAGAAAGAGAGGGAGGGAGAGAGACCTTGTGACACAGGTGTAATTAGTCTGAGGGCAAAGGTGAGACGAGGCCAATCGTGTCTCTCTCTCACCCATCCATTTGCTGTGGGTGTGAGCTGTGTGTGTGTTTTCTAGAAGGAGTGGCGAGTGAAACAACTCAAGTGTTGCCGTGTTCTGACAGGCCCCCGCAACTCCCTCCTTTGATGATTTAACAGGACGCCAGTGTTAACTGTCAACCTACCAATAAAGGATGCGCCACGACTTCCTGAGGTTTGTGTCAGCACTGTGCAGCGCTCGTATAATTCCAGGTTTTTTTTTTATATATATATATATATATATACACCGGTATAAAAGTGGAGAGAAAGCTCAAGCACAGGCGCCCGTGGAAATTGCATCAGAAAGTGATGCTGTGTCAGTTCTCAGCATGGACGGGTTCCAGGGAGAAGGGAAACACGCTCTGAGCTCAACACCTGTCACATGTTTATGCAAATTCAAACTCTTCTGCCTTTCTCACAGCAGAATGATCGTCAAAAACGAACCACCATTACTTCATTCCCATTTTTCAGTCCCAGCTGAGCTGTAATTAATGACTTCATCAATTATTAGTGAACCATATAAGGTTTTCCGGCTTGTCCTCATAGGAGAACCGTTTTTGGAAGGTTCTACCTGGAACCCTTTTGGAGGGTTCCGCCAAGAACCCTCCAAAAACGAACCAACATTACTTCACTTCCATATTTCAGTCCCATCTGAGCTGTAATTAATGACTTCATCAATTATAAGTGAACCATACAAGGTTCTTCGGCTTGTCCTCATAGGAGAACCCTTTTTGGAAGGTTCTACCTGGAACCCTACCCTCCAAAAACGAACCAACATTACTTAATTCCCATTTTTCAGTCCCAGTTGAGCAGTAATTAATGACTTCATCAATTATTAGTGAACCATACAAAGTTCTTCAGCTTGTCCTCATAGGAGAACCCTTTTTGGAAGGTTCTACCTGGAACCCTACCCTCCAAAAACGAACCACCATTATTTAATTCCCATTTTTCAGTCCCAGCTGAGCTGTAATTAATGACTTCATCAATTATTAGTGAACCATATAAGGTTCTTCAGCTTGTCCTCATAGGAGAATCCTTTTTGGAAGGTTCTACCTGGAACCCTTTTGGAGGGTTCCACCAAGCACCCTCCAAAAAACTAACCAAAATTGCTTCATTCCCATTTTTCAGTCCCAGCTGAGCTGTAATTAACGACTCCATCAATTATTAGTGAACCATATAAGGTTCTTTGGCTTGTCCTTATAGGAGAACCCTTTTTGGAAGGTTCTACCTGGAACCCTCTTGGAGGGTTCCGCCAAGAACCCTCCAAAAACGAACCACCATTACATCATTCCCATTTTTCAGTCCCAGCTGAGCTGTAATTAACGACTTCATCAATTATTAGTGAAGCTCGTGTACGTTCTCGTGCGGGGTTTGTCAGCGCTAACTGTGGTTTCACTTACATTCTTACTGTAAGTAGATAAATCAAGGTGACATTCACAGCATTGGAGCTGGCGCTAAGCAACCAGTCTGGCAGTTGATTACAATGTCAGACATTTTTGACATGTAGCGGGAAGAAAAGTGCAGGTAAAACCGACGGCATTAATAATATAGTCTGCATTCCACTCAGGTATTTCAGTCCCGAGCCCCTGGTGTCGAGCATGTCGCCGCACTCGAGCGACTTAATGACACTCCCAAATGGAACAGAGGAGCCATTAATGTTATTAGCCACACTTGTCCTTCCAACAAGTCAAGCTGTCCTTCATGAAACACGTACCGATATATAAATAAATGGGTTTAATTCTCGCAGAGGGCTCCGAGCCAAGCGTTTTTTTTGCGCCCTAAAGAAACGTTCACAGCATCCATGTTTCATGTTTGTTATGTATAGCTGCAGTGCTCATAGTCATTTTTGTTGTTCAGGCAGAGAGATATATGACCATCACTATTTTCAAGGGATACAAATGGTTATATGAGGTGTTGACACATCATCAACCCTGAATTTACCAAGAGCACTGTCATTTCTGTGGACCCACCTGGGGACACGGACACTCATTAGCCAGCAAGGACAGAAGGAAAAACAGATTTTTAGCTACTTTCCCCAAAATGGCCATCTGTTAAAATATATGCCTGCTTAAGTTTATGATACTGTAGATTAAGAATGTGCTTGCTGCTTTTTCTTGCCTTTGACAGCTGTAAAGGTTTCCTCACAGCGATATAAAAACAGCATATTCTTAAGATACTAGGCTATGGCTATTTTTGTAGGTAAGGCTTTAATAAGTGGCTACAACAATCTGTTTTTCTTGATTGTTTTCACTCTGCATACGTCATCCAGATGATTCTGATTAGTTGTTGCTCTGCGTAGACATTTTAATCTACCTCAGGCCTCTTGTAAGTGCGGTGCCAATACCCGGTACGGACTCATACTCAATATCAAATGCGATTGTGGCCAGAAACTCCACTGAAATGTCACCACTGGCCGACATTGTGGCGCGAGGAGGTTCAAAAGTTGCTGCAGCGCACCTCTACATAAAGCCACACTCTTATAAAATGTTTTAAAATAATGTTCCTTTCACATTATTTGTGTTTTTCTTGTATATTCTTATACTCTGGATTTATTTTACTCTCTTAGAAATAAGAGTAAGTAGAACCATATAAGGTTCTTCGGCTTGTCCTCATAGGAGAACCCTTTTTGGCTCCAGGTAGAACCTTTTTATAAAGTTTCCACCTGGAACCCTTTTGGAGGGTTCCACCAAGAACCCTTTTAAAACCCTTTATTCAGGGAAGGGGTTTTAAAGGGTTCTCTGGATCAAAATGGTTCTTACTGGAACCATTAGTGTTACCAAGAACCCTTGAAAAACCCTTTCTTCGGGAAAGGGTTTTGTCAGAAGCAAATGGTTGCAGGTAGAACCTCAACCCTTGTAGAAGAACCCTTTTGGAACCCTTATTTCTAAGAGTGTACCACAGACAGGCAAGGAACCATATATGGTATCTTCATGGACCTTGATTTTCGACAATACAATGGAAATTAAAAATGTAACAAAAGGAAAAAAAAAAGTCTTGTTATATCCTCCAATAACACTCTAGGGCTGACACTTCTTTTAATTTACAATCTTTCGATGAGTCAATACCTCACAGAATCACACTTCCAAAAAAAACAATGACCTGAGGATGAGATACAATATTGAGTCATTTTTCTTACTGTAGCTTCAATAGGAAACTCAGGGCTTGCTTCGTCTAAAAGGTCTGTGTTTTCCTGACATTTTGACAGGTATGAAAGTGACAAGTGTAACTGATGACACGATGTGTGTCTATATTCTATTCTGGTGCTTCAGCCTCTCCTCTTGTTAACTCACTTCAACACAGCACTACTGAAGACATGGACCGCATGTGTTTGTTTCTCTGCGAGAAAGATGTATTAAGCTTGTGATAATACATCTTTTTGTTACTTATGACAGTTTTATTGCTCATTTACTCTAATATAACAGTAAGGACATTGCACTTGCTTATATTTGTCATGTAACTGATAATAACTGAAGGCCATCACCAAGGCCGTCCTGCAACAAAGACTAATATCTACTGAAAAGAAAGAACGTTTTTGAGATGAGCATTCCCCTTTAAAGAATATCGATTAGCTGTGGCACAGATAATGAATAATCTAAATAATGACTCTCATTATTGTGATTGTGGATCTTTGCTGTGCATTTATAGAATCGATCCAGAAGTCAATAATTTATTTAACATTCTTGATTCATTTAACTCAAGAAGATTTTTCATTACACTTTACTTCCAGGGTCTGTTTCTTTTTTTTCTTTCTGAGGCAATTTCAAAGCAGTGGAAGTACATCTCTTGCAGAGCGTCCCTGAATTGAAGGGGAATTGGGCATGTTCATACTGAAATGGTTGTAATTATTTTCATGACCCCAGCTCTGCTCACAGCGATTTCCAGGAGAACATCTCTTGAGATTTTTTTTTTTTTTTTTTACATTTACTGTACAGTAATAACCTGTAAGTAATTAAACCACATCTTATCTTAACAATACTTCTTCTTTCTTTGGAAATTCTTGCAACATGTCCAAGCACAGTGCTCGGTAACAGTCATGGAACAACATTTAGTGGTTCTGAGGGGGGGAAAAAACAATTGCATTGTAATGATTCATGATTAAAACAACAGATGCCGTGAAACAATCGGCCATACTTAATGCTAATTTTGTCATTTCAGTGACATGAAAGTCGCCAAAGCAAAAAGTTAAATCAAGGTTCACGTTCAGAAAAAAAATGTTTAAACCGAGCCAACTGCTTCTGGCTCAATTCCACTGCCTTTCATACAGAGAGTTCATGTCTTTTCATGCATATTGTAGCTTGAGGAGGAGCTTGATGTTGATGGAGACAATGGTTCATGCGAAAAAGCGAACGTCTGAAGAACATATTTCTTCCGATCCTTAATTAAATGCGGGGTCTGTTAGGAGTGCGAGGCTCAAAAGGCAGGAACTTTAAAGTTGTGCACGGGAATCAGTGGAAAGATGAAAGGGTTTTTACGCGGAATCAAAATAATCTGTTGAACACCACCCGGTGGTTCTGGGATACTGTAGAAACAACATAAATAGCCCTGCTTCTCACTGTACAGCACTTGCGGGGTCATTTTCATCTTGGCAGGCTTCATTGTAAACGGTGCCATGTTTAGCACCATGGACATATGCAGGGGGGGCATTCTTTGAGTGCCGCATACCTACATTTAACGGATACCATGTTTTAATATGGATGAATGACGCAAGCAGTCGCCCAGTTTGTATGTCGCTGGACCCCACCTTCTATTAATGGTCGCTTCTGGCCTATAATAAAGCCACGTTGGCTGGGAGAGTGGATTTTTAGCTGGAATTTGATTAGGTCTGACCATCTGCTTGTCAAATCCCACAAAGCACCATCGGGGCTTAAAGTCACGTTTTTCGCCAACTATAAATTCTCCTGGATAACAAGAGGTGAGTTTCATGAGTGCTACCGTTACATGAGGTGCCATGATCACAAAGCACTGCATACAGCTTTACTTCAATTGAAAAAAGGGAATTGAGAGTATCCTGAGTGGCTGCATCACGGTATGGTGTGGAAGCTGCTCTGCACACAACAGGAAGACCCTGCAGCGTATGGTGAATGCAGCCAGCAGGATCACCTACATTACCCAGCGCTCCTATAAAGCTTTATGAAGCATCGACATAATAATGGAAGGAAGGATAATAAGGAGCTACGGAGGAGGATAAGGGCCAAATATATAATTGTTGTTATATGAGTGTTATACAAGCATTTCTATTCTACTTCTATTGAACAAAGTATGTTGGTCAGACACGTTTGATATCATGATAGAATAAGCGAGTTAAAACATCTCTCTGAATCTCAGTGTGTGAGTGTGTCTCAAGGCTACAAAACAGTTTTTTTTGGAGTAGACGGTACACCTCAGGTGCAAAGTGGTGACAAAATGAAACTGCACGACACACACACACACACACGACACTAACTGTCGGTACATTTTAAATGCAGAGTTAAGTCGCCCTTCAGTTGGACTACCGCCCTTGCCCGAGCATAAAAGCACTCGTGGGGAATCAATTCACCGAATCCAACGTGTCCGCCTCCACTTCACTAAGAGGCGATACGGCCCCTTTCAGCTTGTTAGTGTTTAGCAGTTTTACGAGTATTTGAGTTCCCTTAGCGCCTTTCTGAGTCTCCCTACCACTCGTGAACTTAGAAATATTAAATTCTTTAAGCTGACAGAGCATAAAATCAGTGTCTTCAGTCCAAAAAATGGCTGGCTTGGATTTGTCCATGTAGTAGTTTGACGCCCAATTTTTAGTCAGAATAACACAATAATTCGGGTTTTTTTGGGTAATGGTTACTATTTTTTCAAATGTACGACCTGCTCAAAGGAGGATGATATATTCCTGGGGTGAAAGTGATTATTTATCTTGATTTAATCAACAAAAAAGAAAATGATTTGTCCTTGTCTGACGAGTTAATTTTCACAAGCCTTATAATTATTTTCTTCTCCCAGAATGTCCAAAACACTCACACCGTAGCATGCACGCACGCACACATGCACGCACGCATGAACGCACACATGCACGCACGCACACATGCACACATTTTAATTAGAGGTATAACCTATGTTTTCATCCTTGAAGTTCACAGTAAACAACTGGCATTCTCATTACTGTGTGATTACAGAAAAACCATAGCAACGCTGTCCATTGTCATTGGCGGCAGAGAAACAGGTCTACACTTGCCTGTTGCTCTGAAAAACAGCCTAAAAAAAATATGTAAAATAGGGATTATTGAAATGGTCACATTCTCAGACAGAGGCATCTCCATGAGCATCAGCACATGCCAGCCACAAGAATCAGCCAGGGACTCGTCTATGTGGGGGAAAAAAACAACAACAACAACACATAGGACAGAAAGAGGAAAGAAACACAGGGATAGATCACAGGGGAATTGGAAAAGTGAGACAATGGACATATATGACCATCAGCTGACGATTGGACATGGCCCCCCCAGGACTGCAGAAGCCCCTCTGTGCGCTTCACTGTATGACAAACGAACAGCTAAGACTCATCTGAAGTGATGCAAAGTGGAGTGATTTATTGGGTCAGCTCCACCGAGCTATGCCACGCCACATTCCTGACACGCCTCTATCACTGACAGAGAGATTAGCGGCGGTGTCTGGTGTCTTTGGGACGCGATTGTTCTCGAAAGAACTCGAACTCGGCCTCGTTCTGTTGAGACGGTGGAGAAGTCACGAGGGCTGTGTCCATGTCGGTAATGGTTTAAAGGAGAAGAAGGTGCCGCTTAAGGACTACTCAGGAAAAAGAAGAGAGCAGAAAATAAATCTGTGATGTCTGTCTGGGACTGTGAAGGTAGAGAGTAAAACATAAAGAGAGGTGGTGTAGAGCGGTAAAGACCATGACATGCTTGGCGTTCATGCTGGCGTGTCGTACTGGAAAAGGTGTTCTTGGTGGTGTCTCGTCTGCCATCAGAAGTCAGAAAGCAGTGAGAGAAAAAAAGTTCGGGAGTGACATTCACTCTCACAGTGTTGCACAGTGCAGCAACATGCACGTCGCCTCGATGGGTAGGAAGAGAAGCTGCGACGAGTCTCACCCTCCATCACCACTGACGCTGGCTGATGGTCCACGGGAAGAAAGAGCGGGAAGTGACTGTCCCACACTGGAGGTGTTAAATAGTCCAACTCTTCTTCTTTAGGCAAAATGGGAAAATGGGTTAGAAGAGGAGTATTAAAGGTGCATTATGTAATAAATCTAAAGCAACTGGCCATAAAATCCTCCTAATATGTCACAGAGACTCAGGAATAATGTTCATATAACAAACTGAACTCACCAACAACAACAGTACAGACAAAATATTTGCATTTGAAAAAAAATCTTTTGCAGACTGCAAATCATGTTTATGTTTTGAAATCATGTTTTGGCATGTGGCGCCACCTACCGCCGTCTACCAATCATTGCAGTCAGTCGAGTCTCAGCTGCCGAGCAACCACGGGTTGCCAGTTACGTCAGAAAACGAGACCTAAAAGACCTCGGTATTTTGAATTTGAATGTAGTAACCGTTTTTTGGCCACATTCTTACATATGGCACCTTTAAAGTTATTGATTGAGATTAAAAAACAGTTCTTTATAGCAACACTGATGCACGCCGATGAGGTGGCTAAAGCGACACTGTAGTCTGAGTTTTGTGTCGGTTAATTTCCAAGTTCCTGTTTGCTTGTTAAAACTGTCTAAGCTTATTATACTTTTGTTGGATTTCTGTTGGAGTTGTGTTGTGCTGAGAGACGGCACGTTGTTAATAAGGTCTCATTGGTACAGACTTGTATCCAATGGTCTTATCGGTCTGCTTCCCCATTACCTATATGTGCGTATTTTCACCCCAAAAAAATGTATGGACACTAGTTCAGTCCCAGTTAGGTTAGATTCAACACAGATATAATGAGGCACACTCTGTAGACAAATTATAGCGGCCAGGGTTACACTGATTTGCAGCTGGCCTTGTCCTGAGTTTAAGTTTGTGCTTTTCGGAATATGAGTTGCTAATTTAAAGAAGGCCGAATTATACGTTTTTCTCATACAAGATTGATTGGCGTAAAACAAAACAAAAAACTCCCAACAGCGATTAATGCAAAGATAATCTTACTTGCAGCCCCTTCGAATAGGAAATAGTGAGCAGCAATGGATTAGAAACACCTCTGACCACACGTTGTCAAAGTAGAGAGGAACATTATGCATCAAGGAGGATTTACACTTGTGTGAGGTGGACATGAGCCGAGTATCAGGGGGAAAAAATTGATAGGAGAAACTGAAAAGTGTTTTTGAGAACGACCCTTCTCCGTGTGCCCTTTCTTCTCTTCTGTCTTCCTTTTTATGTCATGGGGATGAAATAGGATCTCAGTGATGCATTCACAGGATCCCTTTCTCAATTTGTATCCGGGCGGTTCAAAGGTTCAAAAAGGAGAAAATCACTGCTCGATTCCAAACATTCAATTCGTCCTCTCTCTCTCTCTCTCTCTCTCTGTCTACCCATCTATCCATTCCAGCAACCTTTTTTTTTCCTCTAGCAGCAAAGAAACAACTCCTATTGTGAAGTGCCAGAAAAGTGATGCAGCTACTGAGGTATGAGAAGATATTACTCATTACTGCAAAAAAGATTGTTGTAGACAAACACAGTTGGTGCTGAAACAAAGATGTTTCTGTAGCTAAGAATAAATATTCAGTGACAGAATCATCTCCCTAGTGCAGCGGTGTGGATTACACATTTGCCTTTATCCCAGTTGTTCAAAAATCACAATTATAAGAGTTTCCTTTCAAACTATAATGAATTATTAATAGTTGAGCTAGATATGGACTTTTGATGTTATTAGGTAGAGAAGCAGCACATTTAAAGAGTGTAGGACATATTATTGGATAAATACATACCATGTGAATTGAAATGTTACCAATTCAAGGATTGAATCACATTGGTCATATGCTTATATATTGTTTGGACAAAATTATCCCATGAAAGAGACGAACAGAGCAGCTATTTTGGGACTTCCCCAGAAACTAATTCTGCTCGATTATCTGGTGATCTGATGTGAGATCTGTGGCACTCAGAGGTATTAAGCAAATTACTAAACAAAGTGCATCAAATGACTCGATTAATAAGACTGCTGAAATAGACTGTTGTGCAGCTATTGTTAGTGGAATTAGCGAGACATGGGGGGGGGGGGGAGTTATTTGTGTTGAGTACTTAATTTAATGGAGCTCACTATAAGGCAGGGAAAACTTCAAAGAACCTGCCGCAGTTTGATGATGTTTTTTGTTTTTTTTGATCATTTAGCCAAGTGCAAGATGTTTTAATGTTCACACACTGGGCTGCTTCTGCCTCCTGGTAACCTAACACATCTGCTATTGTGTTTTATTGTTGTTGTGCCTTAAAGGTCCAGTGTGTAACATTTAGGATGGTTTACTGGAATATATTACCCATAAGTGTATAATTGCCTTAAAATATAAATGTTTACTTTTAGTAGCAAAGTTAAGTCAAAGTCGATTTTTTAATATGAAATCCTGTTTCAAAAGTTTAAATTGGACCGGCACCATGACTGACATATGTTTATATATAGGAGCCAGTATCTATCTATGAAGCAAGTTGCATCTATGTGTGTGTCTGTCTGTGTATCTGTGACGGGCATATCTCGCTGACCGTTAGTCAGATCGCCCTAAGATTTTGGATATGGGTTGAGCCTGATGGTGTGCATCCTTGATTTGCAGTAATTTTAATTTTTGCTGATTTATCACGCTGCACTTATGCTGATTTATCACGCTACACCAGGCAGGCAGCGGCTCATCAGCGGTAGCTGCGCTGTCTGGAGCGGGGAGGTGGGAGTGAAGAGGCTGTCCTTACGGTAGGTCAACATTTTCACATGGTTCAACGCAGAACATGGTGTTATACTGAAACAACGAAGTTGGTGTCCATTCACCAATACGCGAGCACATATTTATTTAGCATTAGCGTGCTACTATTTTATTTTCAGCTAACTTGGCGAACCTGTTTCCAAAGGTAAGCTGGCGAGGCTACTATTAGCGTTAGCGTAGAGCTAACATAATACAAACACTGTGCAACCTGACAGTGGCGTGACAGTCACAAAAACTAGCTACGCTAATGCTATAAGAAAATTAAAAATATTGCAGTGTGCCAAATGAGGTTGCACAGTGTTTGTATTATGTTAGCCTTTACGTTCCTTATCACGTAACTGAAAAACCTTCTTCAACTCACACTATAGGAATACATACTTGCACTAGTTGGTTCATGCAGGATTACTTGTTACAGCTAAACCGTTGGCTTTAAGCCTTTGAGTAATATTCTTGCAAGGATGGGAACGTGACTGTGGACTTTTGATGTTTTCTTTTATAGATAAAGGGTACTGTGAACCCTTTGATACCTTTGCCAGCTATGATACATCGAGGGATAGGTACTGGGAAATATCTAGCATTTTGGGCAGTTGGACGTGTCCGTTAGAAGCTTAGGGCTTAGGTTTGATGTTAAATCAATAGAACTTCATTCACAACCTGGAACATCAAGGGACTATTTCTATGTGTTGTTGATCCGAGAGAGGCTTGGATGTATGTGGATGGAAGTGTAACCTGGATGTACGGCAAGTGGGAATAAAATGTGCAAACCCTTCACATGACTCTTCATTACCTTTGGTGATTGAGGAATTGAAACAGTGCCTATGAGTCGAACCCATATAAACCTATAACAACTTTGGGTGGCTTTGGAATTTAGTTTACCACGACATACAGTTTAATACTTGTGTATATATTTTGTATTATTTCATTCATAATGCAAAGTATATTCTTATGTTCTATGCCTGGCATCTATTGCTGCTGTAATTTTCCAGTCTGGGATCAATAACGTCCATCCATCCAATATGACACTTTTCACAACCAAAGACATCGCCTGCAGGTAATACAGCTGTCAATCACCCTGGTGTCCACTCATATGTGTCATGATTTATCATCCATTTTCCTCTAAATGGGAACCTAAATGACACTGAAATGCACACCGTGTGCTGTTGAAGAAGTTCTGAAACTAGACCATTAACTTCTCAGTGTGGTTATAAATCAACCAGTGGAGTCACCCCCTGTGGCTAACTGCTACTTCCATTGTACCTCCTGGGCTTCACTTTTCAAACTATTAAGACTATGTCTATTTCTATATGCAGTCTGTGACATCAAATGAAGTCCACCATCTTGCACCACAATGTCTTTTTTCAGCAGCAGGAAATGGAAGTGGAGGCTTACTGTACAAAATAAAAGACATGGCTGACTAAATAAATTTAAAAGATGGACAACTGGACGTGCTTGTTGATGACAGCAGCCTTTCTGGTAAGTAAAGGCCACTGTTGTCCCCTGATGCGCCTGAGAAAAGGACCTGGACGTCTAACATTTTGACATTTTGACATTTCTTTATGCATCACCCCCGTAGGGAGAAGGTAAGGATGAAATCATCTCTGTCCAATTGTTCTATTTCTGCATATACCACAGAGGTAAAGGTCAAATATGACTTCATGCGGCTGTGTTGACCTTGCTCTTCAACAGAACATAGATAAAACAAACACAATTCAGAGCAATCAGATGATAATTAAAGTAAAATACACAGAACGATGACATGCACGTTATGCGTTAAACACTTGCAGCTGCTCGGCTGTTAACAGCGCGGCCAGGAAACGCAAACAGTGACATGGAGCGGAGATCGTTTTCTAAACCAACATCTCTGAAGTATCTTGTGTAAAAGAAGACTGAATTAAATTCATTAGAAGTTCTACATAATACCTACAAAGCTCTAAAAGATAGTAACAAACTCAAACCACAGATTATCGCATTATAACTGGTATTAATTACAAAGTTGGCTGACAAACAAGGTGAGAAGAAGACAGCAGCATGTGGGAGCACCGCAGCTCTATTGCTCCTGATGCCTTTGACATTATTCCTCCAGCAAAATAGTTTAATAATGTCTTAACAGCAGGTCAACTACACCTAATTATATCCACCTGCACAGAATAATCATCTTATTAAAATGATTGGATCAGTGGGGGAAGTGTGCCGCCAAATTGTTAAACAGATTATCCCTATAATTACTTTATTTATGCAGTCAGAGCGCATTCATCTGTCCTCAGCACGCCACACGACAGGTACGATTCTCATCAGTAACAGACGGTGAAGTGCTTTTTACTTTGACTGTGGTGATTTATTTATTTATTTTTTATCCCAACAGCTGAGTTATGTCCATTTACCCCTTAAACACAGAGCGTGTGAAAGCTGAGAAGTTGTTTCAGGATGCTGGCGAATCACAGTCTTAGACACCAGAGAGGAAATAGTTGGAAAAAAACGCCTGTACAGTTTCCATTTTTTGGCCTGTTTTTGGACATTGACACAAGGACTCAAACATATGTTATTTTAAATATGTTGTATACTGTTCAAATGTCAAATTTAACACGCACAATCTGGTGTCCATGTACAACTACAGTGTTTTTTTCAAATAAAACTTTTTGTTTTTCTTCATTTTAAAATGTTTAAACAGCATTTTAACATGCAGTAAATTGCAAATTACTGCCAAATACTGAAGGTTATTCTGGAATAACGGGCAAAAGCACATTTTCTGGCCCTTTTATAGTTAAAATAAGCAAAAACACTTTGAGCAGACACTTTGAGGCTTAGGTGTTAAAAGGCTAAGGAAAACAATCCAATTCATTAAAATACATCATGCTCAGGCGTGAAAGTGGAATCAGCAAAGGGTGTAAAGGGTTAGGAAAAAACAAATATAGGCGACAATAGCTCGGTGCTAGAGCGAGTTGTCCTTCAACTTCGAAGGCTGTGGGTTCATTGGTCAAGACACTTTAACCCCCACAATGGGTCTGAGAGAATAAAAAACATGGCTCAGTATGCTGTATGAAAGTGTGAGTGAATTTAAGTGGTAAATCAATACTTGAAAAGCGCTATATACATACAGACCAAAGTTCCACTTTATATAATAGAGAATAAATGTTCTATTTTACTGAATGGCATGAAATCAATACATCCTCTGTGAGTTGTTTTGAATCCATGCAACTGGTTTCCTCAGGTGTGTAACACCCACAGTGCCTCGAGGGTCACGTGTCTGTCCACACCTCCCACTCAGGGAAAAGGAATGTGCGTCCATTATTGTGTGTATGAAGCTAGAGGTTCATGTATACGATAACTTAATGACTTAATGACTCCTTTAACTTATTAATCGTCGTCCTAAGGAGGCAGCGCCGCAAACAGAACAACTTTATAGATGATAATGATCAAAAGCGACACTTTTTTCAGTCGGGTCAACCCAAGAACACAGCTTTTGTCTCTAGGTCAAAACAAACAAACAAAAGAGCCAGATTGATGATGTTGGGAAGGAGCGTGGGTTCACGGGATTAGTCTCTGCGTCTCGTTCGGTTCTCCCCGTGTGTTTGCACTTTAGGGGAGAGCTTAGAACTAGTAGTGCAGAATATTTTCTTCATTTCGTCATTTAAAAGGTGACACAAATCAAACAGTCAATCACCTTGAATAGAAATGTGCATTTCCATAGAGTTAAAGAGTGATGGAAACATTTTGGCTGAAGCATATACACTACTCAACAGATTATATACCATTAGTAAATACTAGTGCAGTGCCCGTAGGAAGTATGTACTCCTATAGTGGGAGCTGAAGAAGATTTTTCAGTTATGGTAATGCATGATAAGGAATATGAAGCATGGCTCTTGTGGTTGCTGTGCTAATCGTTTTCATTTTTGATTAGCATTAGCGAAGCTAGATGTGGTGACTGTCAGCCACGCCACCACGCCTCATTAGGTTAATAATGAGGTTGCACAGTGTTTGTATTATGCTAGCCCTACGCTAATGCTAATCGTAGCCTCGCTAGCTTACCTTTAGAAACAGGTAGTAGTAGTTAGTAGTAGCATGCTAATGAAAAATAAATATGTGGCGTATTGGTGAATGGACACCTAGTCGTTTCAATATAACAACATGTTCTGCGGTGAACCGTGACAATATCCCTAACTAACCGTGAGGACAGCCTCTTCACTCCCACCTCCCCGCTCCAGACAGCACAGCTGCTGCTGATGAGCCGCTGCCTGCCTGGTGTAGTGTGAATCAGCGAAAATGTAATTAAAATTCCTCCAAAAAATTTGAAAATCAAGAATGCTCACCATCGGGCCATGCTCAACCCATATCCAAAGTCTTAGGGCGATCTGACTAATGGTCAGTGAGATATGCCTGTCACAGACAGACAGACAGACACTTGTTTTATAGATAGATATCTTTAAATGAACTACAGCTATATTGGTCCACACCACCACCAACCTGTTCATAAATATTAACACTCTGTACTGTATCTCTGCACGGTTCCTCAAGAAATTCAACATTTCTCCCACTGTTAAAGGAAGTGGAAGACATTCCTTTATCCACCCCCTTACTTGTTCTCACTCAAAAATGGGTTAATGGGTTTGATTTTGGCCCTTACCCCACCCTCCCACCTGGTCTCAAGGAAATGCGGTCAGTCGTGTTTGCATAGTGCTGCAAAAAAAAGACAAGAGACAGTCTAACAGCACTGAAAACAGTGGTTCAGAGGGACCCGATTTGTGTATCTACAGCACATTCATCTTGGTTTGCACTGTTTTCATTTCATTAGCATAATCAAATTATGACTTTAGAGACATTTGTAGACACCACAACCTAGTGTTATATCCTCTTTTTTCCCACACTACATTTAAGAAGGGTCCCTAAAAAGCACATTGGGAAAGTCTAGTAATTTACAGCCGATTAAAATATGTTCAGAATTATGCACTGATAATGGGAAATGAAAATGAGTACTTGTACGTCGTACAGCCTCCTCAAAGCTAAAATAACTTTTTCTGTGCATGTTTCACACTGTATCATTGCTATGACTTGACCTTTGGCAACACCAAGGTCAGAAAAGCCTGGAGAAGCGACGTGATGAATGTGCGGCTCCAGAGGGACGCGGTATTGGAGCGCTTCAAAACATTGGCCACCTGGCACATCAATAGTAAACCTCAAATCAATGTTTAATAGAGGCTGCATTTAAATGAGAAAATCTAATCTATGGCTCCTGAATAATTAAATTGTCTTCTATAGCATGCAGTGGCTCAAAACCGGAATCCAAGGTTATCTCCAACCTAAATTTGCTGAAAGGGCAAGGCTAGGAGGGAAAACGGGAAGCTCTGACGAATGTGAAGCGCTTAATGACCAAAACGGGCATTTCGACGGACACTTGAAAGCACGGTTTCATCTTAAAAAGGTCTTGGAATCACATTTGTCAGCGAGGTCCGTCTGAACGGTTGGCAACAAAGTCTATTGTAGTTGGATACGAGGCGCGGATCCTTTTTCCTCTTTCCCTTTGTTGTGGACTAAGACAAAGTAGAGCTGTCTGGCCAGGCAGACAGGAGCCACCTATAGCCTAGAAATGCAGGATGAGTCATTTGGAACATTCCGGAAAGGATTTCAACACCCCTCGCACTCCAACCCCCCCACCCCCCCGCCCTCCCGTTTTAATTACACACTATCCTATTCCTGTCTTAGGGCGTGAATTCCACAAGTATTCTTAACCCGCTTGGAAACATGTCAACTTGGTGCTAAATGGGAGGCTTTAATGCTTTTCAACATGTCCAATCTGTCAATAATGGAAAACACACAAACACTCAAGCATGCACACACACACACACACAATTTCAATAGCACTGGCTGCACTCAGGTCAGTTACTGAGATGTTATCTTCACAGGAGGAGGATGCACTCCCAGCATCACTCAACGCGGCCTCACCACTCATTTCCAGCTCGAGCTGAATCAGCATTCCCGCCCCCTCCACCAACTCCTCCTCCTCCTCCTCCTCCTCCTCCCCCCCGTGATTAAAGAAGCTCGCTACTCTCGGCTGGTGGCACCAGCTTCCGCTCGATGAGTAACTGTCAAATTAAATACACTGCTGTTCTGCGGGCGGCGAGCTGACCACAATAAACAATGATTTCCCCGCAGGGGGTTCTCCTTCACTGAGTTATCACATGAAAATTATACATGTCAGCAGGCACCGCGTGTGCTGTTTACAGAGGACCACATGCATTCTGTGTCTCCTCCCCCGTTTCAGTATCAAACGCTTTAGGTAAAAAAACTTTAGCTCACCTTGATTGCAAGTCTTGCCAGTGAAGCCAGGGTGGCATTTGCACTTATTGGGTCCCACGCAGTCTCCGTGTTTACAGCCAGGCTGGCACACAGCTGTTCGGGGAGGATTCAAAGAAGAAGAAGCAGAGACAGATCAGTGCAGACTTGACAAATCAGAGCAGAATGACAAAACAACTCAACCCTGACGTTTCTTGACCTCCGCTAACTCTTCCATGAGAGCAATAAGACGGCATGATGCCTCATTTGTGTCAGAATGTGTTTGTTTGTTTCTCCCTCCCTCCCTGACCAGTCATTTTCAGCTGAGAACGCTTTGAGACGTTTGACCTTTTTAAAAAAACGAGAATATTTTTTTGAAAATGCGGCAGTAATATTTGCACTGGCACGCCGCCAACACCAATTACCTAGGCAGTTAATGTCCTCTGAAGCTGAAACAATTGGAGCACCAAAATAGGAGATTATAATCAGTGTAAAGAGCTACCGTGCATAGATGGTGATATTTGTGAGTATGTACGACTCTGATTCCATGAGCTGGAGGCGTGCCCTGCTTATCTGACTGTGCTTACTGCAGTTTTCTGCTAAGCAATCCTGATACATGGGGCCTCAGCCAAGTGTTACTAATTTCCATTAAAGGCTTCATTAAGTCTGTCATAATATAGTGCAATCAGAGGACTTAATTATCACTGTGGTGGAAAAGAGTGTGTGACTGTGTGTGTGTGTGTGTGTGTTTGGGAAACGGAGTGATTCTGTTGCGGGAGCTTATTACAGCGGCACATTTTTATTTTATTTTTTTTCTGTGAACTTTATCAGCAAGTTTGATTTGCGAGTGATAAATCAGCAGCGTTTGCTTTACTGTTGTGTCATTGATGCCGTTACAAAAGAAGGTCCAAAAAGTTAATTAGTAAATGACCTCCAAGAAGGAGGTTTCGATTGTGACGCCGTTTGACGTTTGTAAGTGTGACTTACAGTTAAAGGCGCCATATGTAAGAATGTGGCCAAAAACGGTTACTACACTCAAATTCAATAACTGGCAACCTGTGGTTGCTCGGCAGCTGAGACTCTACTGACTGCAATGATTGGTAGCAGCGGTAGGTGGCGCCATAAACATGATTTCAAAACATAAACATGATTTGCAGTCTGCAAAATATTTTTTTTAATGCACATATTTTGTCTGTACTGTTGTTGTTGGTGAGTTCAGTTTGTTATATGAACATTATTCCTGAGTCTCTGTGACATATTAGGAGGATTTTATGGTCAATTGCTTTAGATTTATTACAAAATCCACCTTTAAGTTCAATTGAAAAGTTCATAGGGCAAAAGAAGAGCACATTTCTTGATGTTCATGTTTTTTTTTTTTTTTTTTACATTGGTTTAAAAACGAAAGGACATCGTCTTTTGTCTAAAAGCTGAACGTGTAGTAAACTGATATACTTGTGCTTGTTCCTCTTAATTATAGGTGGCCAATATCCGTCTCATGTTGCATTCGCAAATCCATTTGCGCAGCCTTAGAGGAGCATTTACTCCTTCTGGTAGATAAATACTTCGTATTGGGGATTAAAGGTGCGTTATGTAATAAATCTAAACCAACTGGCCATAAAATCCTCCTAATATGTCACAGAGACTCAGGAATAATGTTCATATTATAAACTGAACTCACCAACAACAACAGTAGAGACAAAATATTCACATTAAAAATATATTTTTCGGACGGCAAATCATGTTTTGGCATGTGGCGCCACCTACCGGTCAGTAGAGTCTCAGCTGTCGAGCAACCATGGGTTGCCAGTTACGTCTGAGCTGGAGAAAACGAAACCTAAAAGACGTCGGTATTTAGAATTTTAGTGTAGTAACCGTTTTACGCCACATTCTTACATATGGCGCCTTTAATGTCACGAATAAATACTAACTAATTGCTTTAAAAACTTGACACTAACAAATTGTATATTGAATTTTGTTAAAGGACACCAACATTTTTAATCCGCGAATGTCAAATAAACACATTAAGAATCAAGTAACATCCTCGAATATTTCCATTCATACACACAGAGCTTGTGAGGCAGCAAGGCTGTGCAGGGCGTAAAGAAAAAAAAATCAGCTCCTCATGTTTCAGTCTGGGAACACGGATCAAACTGAATTCATGTATGAGATAAATCCATTAACTGGAGTAGATTACATCTCCAGACTCGTTTCACTTTATTTGGCTATGTAATCAAATAGGAAACAAGTGCTCTTTGCCTCGTTGGTGAAGTCTGAGATATGTAACACAATGAAGAAATTGAAAGTGGCCCAACTTGTTGGAAGAATGAGAGAGAGTTCTACTTGTCTGGAGGTAGATGATTGTCAGACTTTATTCTGGTCAGCAAATCTTTTAAAGGTCCCATATTATGCAAAATCAACTTTTTAATCATTTAAATCCTTATATTTGGGACTCTGGAGGTCCTATCAGTCGGCAAAGTGTGAAAAAAGGTGACTCACTCATGTTTTTGTGGTCCTCCTCAGTCTAAGTACAGGAGATAAAAGACGCGATTTTGACTTTCGCGCTCACTGGGACGTCACAATGCGCAACAAGCGAGAGTGCTATCGAGGGCAGCGGTATCCGAAAACCGGAAGTCCGCAGAAAAGGTTCTTCTCTTGGCTCCACAGTGCAGCACAGAGTTCTACACAAACTTCCAGCCTCAGAGGATTTATCTGTCCAGTGGATACATTATTATTAGCGCTGTGCAAAAGGTTAACGCGTGACACGTTTCCATGACGACTGACCGGAAATAGACGCGCATGACGTCATGTTTGCGTCCAGGCACCGTTTTTCCAGTTAGCTCCGTTAGCTGCATTAGCTCCTTTTAGCGCCTACAGTAAGCGTTACTTTAGAGACTCATTTTAATAATCGGAAGTCACGTTGATGCTGTTTGATGGCACTGATTATTATATATGACGGCAATGTGCCTGCTAGAGCCTGCAAGTGATAATTTTTCCAAATGCTAACTGCTGTTAGCTCCCAGTAGCCTCTGTGGCTGATGTCATTTCCTGTCCCTTCATTTTTTTTTTTACTTTGTTTCGTTTTACGACACCAGTGAACTAGTTCAACTTGGAGAAATATGGTATAATATGAGTCCTTTAAGGAAATATTTAGCCGACGTTGTGAGACAGAGGATCGTCAAGTGGATCGCTTCTTTTCCTCCTATATGGGGAGGATTTGATTAGCTGGATCATGGGCATCCAACAACAGGCTGTGTCTCTGGGGGTCTTTTTGAGCCTCTGGCCTGGCAGACGGTGCAGGAAAAAAAAAACAAAAAAAAAACGGCTGTTCGGTGTTCATTAACCACACCAAAGAACAGGGAGAACTAAAAATGGCCGCAGCAGCTGGAAGACCAAACATAGCACGTACGGTAGGACCCCCCCCCCCCTGCTCCAAGAACAGCATCAAAACATGCCGAGTGATGACACACTTTTACCCTGGTTTACATCAGCTATTCCCTGGACACCAGATGCCTGGATCTAAATACAAAAGTCACTGGCTTGAATTTTTTATACTGTATGCATAGATTAATCAACGTTAAATGGGAAAATCATTACATACATAATCATTTCAAGTCACATTTATTTACACTACACTAATTTATCACCCAAGGCGGCTTTTTTAATTAAATTTCCATCATGTAAATGCGAAAAACAAGACCCCCAGAGATCAAAGCAATATCTTAAAATGACTTATTTATTATATTATCAGTCCTGATAGGAAATTAATAATTGTACAGCAGCTACACAAAATTGAGAAGTTGATTAGTCACTTAATTTCCACTAATCTAATCCTTGTAAGTACACAAATAATAAATCCTCCTACTGTCTGAATCATTTTAATTTTGTTTGTATCGGATGTTACGGATCGAACGGTTGGCGTCAGTATACATATTTTATTTAGCACGACAGCATTGGCATTCTCAACACGACGAAGATGCATGTGCGCCGATTCTCTTTGACCCCATTAAGCACCGCGTTTAATGCTGCATTGCACAGATAGACACGATTATGTATTGATGTATTAATTAAAAAAACAGTACGGAATTCAGCTCCGAGGCATTTCATTAGCGCCGCAAGAGGTCCAGAGGGGGGAAGCTGAATCGTAAAAAGCCACTAAAGAACCTCGGCATAATTCATGTTAGACGTTGACTTTAGGTGAAATCAGGTCTGCGGAGAGTAATCTGTTTGCATATAGAACTGTGACCACAGGGAAGGACGTGGTTGATACCAGGAGGTGTGAGGTGTTGGGCTAAGGGGTGGGGTGGTGTGCTGGAGTGGGTTTGGCTCTATAAATAAGTGAGTGAGCACCAGGATTCAGAGGATGTGGCCCCCAGCATTACATGTCTGGCAAGATTATTTCAAGAAACATGTGGAGCTAACCTTGGGGCTGGCACCTTATCCCGACTACTCTGTGAGTTAAGGCGAAGAGAGCTGCAAAACAAATAGCCAAACAAACAAAAGGTTGCAGTTGCTGTTTAGTCTTTAAAAGGGAGAAAGAAAGAAAAAAAAAAATGAACATGAACATGATGTTAGAGGACAGCATAATGGTCATTTTGACAAAGCAAACATTCCTGCAAAAAAGAAAGAAATAAAGAACACACACTCTCACACAGTCTGGAGTTCTGGAGTCACACATTATTCCCATTCGCATGTGCATAATAATATAATATACATAAAGTAAAGCCACTGTCTCAAGGGGCACTCTCTTCTATTCGTAAAAATGCTAATATTCCTCATCACTCACGTCTAAATGGGATTAAAAAAGTCATTACCTCTGCACGCAATGGGAAACAGTAAAAAAATGCCATCCCCACAGTGAGAGATGAAAATGATTCTTCAACGACATCGCGGCTTCTAACGCGTCTAAATAAATGCGCCGCGCTGCTGACTGAACACAAACTCCTTTCATCTAAATCAACACTGTCCTCTCAGCCAGTACTGTGTCATAATTATTCCAAACGTGGGCCTTTTTTTTTGTTCCTGCAAACATCACGTTTGTGTGTGTGTGTGTGTGTGCGTGTGTTTTTCTAAGCAAAAATCTCAAGAAGGATCAAAAGGCACGCTTCGAGTCGAAACTTTTACGGCCCAGCGACCGTGAAAGAAAGTAGAGGAGACAAGGAAATTGCAGAGACAATCGTGATAAAGTGAATTACTTCAACTGAGGGATCACTTTTCCGCTTGTATCGCTCACTTGTTGGCTCACATTACCAATTCAGAAGTCCTGTCTTAATCCTGTCCACGGAAACAAAGACTCCACACAATCGCACTAAACCCTGGTCTGAATGGAACCTATGAAAAAAAAAGGAAAATACTGTCTATACTATTTAATATTGAGGTGATATTCAACCCAGTTCTGTAACAATGAAGATAAATCACTGTGGGCCTTTCTACCTGTTTAAGTATTTTGAGAAGCTTGAAGTTTTTTTTTTTTTTTTAAATGAAACGAGATTCATATCCTTTGAGACACTAACACCAGTCTGCTTGACTTTTGAGGCAAAACCCTTAAAATAATTCCCTTTTCAAGTATTAATTAATTATGGAAGTGAACGATCGTGAAACCCCCATTTCCAGAAAGGTTTTCTCCAAATCCAATATAATCTCATTTGAAATATTTTTTTCCCCCCCTGTTAAATTTGATTTAGTTTATTCCATTTTAACAAAGTGTCCAAGTTTTTTCCTGGAAATGGGGTTTGTACATTTAGTCTGTTCACTACTTCAAAGACAGCTTGACCTGACATCAGTAAATGATCTAAACTGCTGCTCTCGCTGATGAATGCAGCGCAATACTGCAGTTTAAACCAAATCAGGTCAATAATAATTAAGTCTGAAGAGACACTGCCACGTAAACAGCATTTTCTGATGACCTTGACCATATCAAGACAGTCAGATTCATACTCAATAATCAGATTAGTCAGTATTCAGATTATTAGTCCAATATAGGAGTGGCCAATTGATCATACTGGTAGCAACTTGTTGATTGGACAATTTATCATCTTCATGAAGATAATAAACTTGACCCAAGCAAGTCTTGTTGCCTATTGAACTAATTCCTGAAGATAACTATGACTGGATGAGTAAAAACTATGGCTGCAATTAATACATGCACTACCGTTCAAAAGTTTGGGGTCACTTAGATATGTCCTTATATTTGAATGATAACATTAAATGAATCAGAAATACACTCTATACATTGTTAATGTGGTAAACGACTATTCTAGCTGCAAACGTCTGGTTTTTAATGGAATGTGTACCCTTGTGTACCCTATGTTAGCACAGCTGAAAACAGTTTTGCTGGTTCTTTGATGAAAGCAAAGTCATTATTTTGAATGAAAAATCATTATTTCTAATATTGTCAATGTCTTGACTATATTTTCTATTCCTTTTGCAACTCTTTTGATGAATAAAAGTGTGAGTTTTAATGGAAAACTTTGAAAAAATATGTATAGGTGACCCCAAACCTTTAAATGGTAGTTTACATTGGATACTGTAGGTGAGGGATTGTTGGGCTGAAGGTTTCATTTTAAGAAGCTGAGCGACGGAAACCATCTACAAAACAAAAGTTTCATGCAATAATGACAACTACCTGTGTGTCACGGCACAATTTATTGATTAATTGCTGAGAACCTGCGTAGAGGAATTCGTCCACATCGCCAACGAGTGGAAAGAAAGTGGCAAACTAACCACTCCATGCACAGATAGTGCCCGCAATATGCTGACAGCTGCCTGGAGACTTCTAGTTGGACACCTATGCTGCATGGCTGACTCCGCTTTCTCTCTCTCTCTCTCTCTCTCTCTCTCCATCATGAAAAATGTGAATGTCTGACTTTCTTAGGACATTCTCAGGTAGACTTTTTTTGTGTGATGTTGACACATGTCATGTTCTCGTGGCAGTCGTCCATGTTGAGCCTTTATTTTAAGATGACCTGGTTGACACTTGATAGACCTGAGTGTCTTAGAAATCACATAGTTCTATGTGAAGTTCTGTGTTTTTAAAAGAAAGAAAAGCAAATCTAGATGAACGAATTCCAAGATATGAGAAATCATCATTTTCTTCTATTTCTATATCTACTGACAGTCCTCATAATAACCTTCACATCTTCATCTTCATCAAGAGTAGAAGAAACCTGCAGTATTTTAGTGTTACACTATAAATACACTTAGAAAGGCAAATGTTAAAACGCTCACATTTGCAGTAAAACGATCATGATGGCAGCAGGTTAGACTAAGTAGCACCAAGTGTTGTTCTGCTGCCTGATGGCCTGTCTGAACATTATAAGCGTGGCTTCAGTCGACTCTAAATCTAAAGCCCTACCTTCCCTCCCCCCCTTTCTCCAATCATCTTACCTCTAAACCACTTCCCTTACACCCCTGGATTTCTACTTGCTCCACAGCTTTTAGCTCCTTCCTTCCCTTCGCCCCCCCTCACTCTTTCAGTTCTGGCGAGGGGGGGGGGGGGGGGAGTCAAGGTTGATCCATTTCTCATTCTTTGAGAGTAGCACAAACTTATCGCTGAGGACCATGGGGGAGAAAGTCACAATGCTATATAGTGCCGATCTAATCTCTTCTTTTTCGTCGCAAAAAATGTACCATGACCTGCCTTAAATACACACACACACACACACAGTCTGGTTTCCATGACTTGAGAGGACATTACATTGACTTACATTTAGACGAACTCTAACCTATCATCACCTTAACATGTAACGATTAATGTGACTGTGTAAACAGAGTTAGGTCCCCACAACATGAGTAATACCAGGAATAACCACACACACACACACATTTCCCATGATTACAATCCACCAGCTTCCTCTAAGGTTTAAATCAGCACCTCACTGGCTTGATGAAATACTGAGGGTATAGTCTCAAGTGAGCAGACTTAAGCTGCACATGCGGTCGGGAGCATGAGAAGCATTAGGCAGTGATGCAACTCAACTTTTGTTAGGGGGGAAAAAAGAGAAGAGTACTAGGTAACTAGGTGCTTACTAACATATATAAGTAGCATACTAGCCCTTTATTGGTAATCATTAAGCACATATTAACACCTTATTCTACATAACCTTATTCTACCTCTATTATGACATGAATTGAGATTTTTCCTATATAAGGTGTTAAATTGGCTTAATATTTACTAATAAAGGGCTAGTATGCAACTTATATATGTTAGTAAGCACCTAGTTAATGGTGAATATGTGTTCCCTAATCTAAAGTGTTACCATTAAAAAAAAATATATATATATACGTACATATATATATGTACGTATATATACATATATAGCCTATATTATTTTATTCAACGTGGTACATGTGAGACTCCAGAACAGTAAAGAAAACATGTTCACACACTGCTTTTTGGGTGGTCGAGTTGATGCTGACATTACTTTTTTTTTTTTAATGCAACTGTGCGTAATCTGTGATTAAACAAACACCATCTGTGAGGTGTTATCACTCTCGATTTCTTCAGGCAAAACACTCATTGTTGTGTCCTAGTTGTGTAACCAGGCTACAGTATATGTTCGGTCTTGCAGTATTTTTTTATTTATTTTTTTTTTATTAGTGTTTAGGTTTTTAAGTGAGCGGGATTACGAGCACATGATGAATCACATGATAATCATCTTTCATGTATTTTTGTCGTCGTCTAGGAGAGTCTACCTCCCAGTGCAGATTCACTGGGAGGCAATGGGCTTTGAGATGGTTGCCTCTTGCAAAGATTACGACTGAATCTGGCCCAATGTTCAAACAAACAGTATCAAATGATGCAATTGAGCTGTCAGAGGAAAGCAGAGATGCTCTCGTCTAAATTATTCCAGCAGAGATTGTGTAGTCCAAGTGTCAAAGCCATGTGGAAATGTAGGTTTTTTTGAACAAGACACACACAAAAAAAACAGCTCTAATTTCCAGCCATGAAATCAACCCACCTCAAGGATCAGTCGTGTAAATATTAGCATAAATTGTTTATGACCTAAAGTGTTTATGCTAGAATAAAATTATCATAATCTGTGTCAAACAGACATGAGGCAAGCTGGGGATAAAAACGCAGATTTGCCTTGCATATGGAACCTGAGGGTAATCTGGCTGCGCTAAATGAGAAACAAAGCGCTGGGGCCATGAACTCAACTTATACTGTTTGCGTTCTCCGTGATGAAAGAAGAAATTGTGCAGCGCTCGGTAATATAAAGTGAAAAGATGGCATTCTGCCATAGTGGATAGAGGGAAAAATAGCTCCTCAACTCAGCAAATCTTTTACATGCAGCAGCACAAACCTTTGGACCCAACGAGCTGCGTGTGACACATTTTTGCACATGAAAAATACACAAAACATGAGTTACACATACAGTCAGTTATAGCATGGGCTCAATGAGAAGCTTCAACACAGAAACATAGAAAAAAAAAAAAGTTGCATTATGGCGATGGAAAACATTCATGCTATAATATGACGCTGAAACCAGCATGCACTCTTTTGAACCTTGTTAGGCCTTTTCCAGGAGAGGAACTTAAAAACACCAAAACCTGGAAACCTTTGAAGAACTTGTGCGTTTTGCCATTTGTTTCCAGTGTTTTTTTGTGACATTTTCTTTGTATCCTCCACATGAAGGTCACGGGCGCTGGTGCCAATCCCAGCTGACATAGAGCGAAAGGCGGACAGGTCGCCAGTCCATCACAGGGACATAGAGATAAACAACCATCCACTCTTACACTCACATTTATTCTCAATTTAGAGAGTCCAATTTGCCTAATCCTCAAAATCTGCATGTTTTTGGACTGTGGGAGGAAACCCTCGCACACACGGGGAGTGGTTGAATGACATAAAAATGCTAATCCTCTCCCTGAATCTTGTAAGAATGAAAGAAAAACACAGAAAGCAGATCAACAGTTTTCAACATGATCTTGTGTTTGTTGTCACCTTACTTTGTTACTGATGTGAGGATCAGCTTGATTAAACATTACGGACATTTACTTTTACTGAGAGCTTTGTGCCGGGAACCCAGATTTCAGCATCACCTCTTCAAAATATATAATTTCAGTCATTATGGTATGACAGAGTATAAGGGCCAAACTGAAGAGAAAAAAATATTGAATCCTCTGAGAATAAAGTCATAATTTTATCAGAATGAAGTTGTAATATTATTAGAATAAAGTCGTTATATTATGAGATTAAAGTTGTTATATTGTGAGAATAAAGTTGTTATATTATGAGAATAAAGTTGTTATATTAAGAGAATAAAGTTGTTATATTATGAGAATAAAGTTGTAATATTATGAGAATAAAGTTGTTATATTATGAGAATAAAGTCATTATATTGTGAGAATAAAGTTGTTATATTATCAGAATAAAGTTTTAATATTGTTAGAATAAAGTTGTAATATTATGAGAATAATGTCGGAATTTTACAAGTATAAAGTCGTAATATTATGAGATTAAAGTTGGAATTTTACGTGAATAAAGATCTAATGTATTGTACTCTATATATTTATTTGTGAAGCCAATCAAAATGCCACGTTTGTCATCTTGACGCAGGATTTTGCTTGGACAATACTACTACTACTTTAAACTCGAAGGATTTTTTTTTTTTTTTAAAGAAGAAAATCTTCAGTTTGGCCCTTAGTTTCCGTCGTACAATGGAAACAGGAGCACAAACAGTGGTTTGTCAGTTTGGGGAAATGTGATAGTTTGCTGTCTTGCTGTGTGTTAGACGAGAAGATTCATAAATGTGGACACAGCATATGGAGCAGCTCGGCTTAACATAAATTTTGGAAAATAGAGGGGAACAGCTAATCTGGCAAACAAAACATTTTGCCAAGCAACATGTTTGCTCACTAATATCCTGTTTGTTGAATTTGTGGCACCGACGGTGAGCTCTTTATCTGTGTGGTTCATATTTAACAAAACGAACGAGACTGGTATTGATTTTCTCATGCACGCTCTTGGCAAGGAAACAACAAAAATGTCCAAAAAATGTGCGTCAATTCCTTCAAGTTGCAGGTTGCTAAACTCTATATTTGTGCATTCACCTCCGCAGCAAAGCAGCAAAAACACCGTCGCAAGCACCGAGCCATGCAGGGGGGACGTGGCATTTGTGAGGCACCCGGCCAGAAAAAACATGTTAATGTATTCACACCTCGCGGAATAGAATTACAGGAAGAGCAAGAGAGTGGCTTTTTTTACGCCAATGTAAATATGTTGAAAATGTGACGCTGTGACAGGACACATCCTCTGAATCCTCTAAGTGACGCTGCTGAATATACAGCACGAATCGGGGCATGAATCGTGTGCAGATAAAGGTTATGATTTTTATTGTCCTGGCAGTGTTATTAGCACATGATTAATCTATAATCAGTCTACCCTTGAACGTGTCCACCTGCAGCTACAGCCTCTCTCGCACCTCATTATGGCCACGTACACAGTGTGAATATAAAGCTGCGCTGCCATTAAACCGGCCATTAGCATCAATCTTCAGTCAAGGACTGGTCCAGGTGTGATGGCCCATTAGCGTGTATGTGTTTCTATTGTGAAAATGTACATGCAGGGCTATGTGTGTGTGTGTGTGTGTGTGTGTGCCTCAAGCGTTTTAGATATGGCAGTGTTACAT
The DNA here is from genome assembly GCF_963457635.1 of Microchirus variegatus. NCBI lineage: Eukaryota > Metazoa > Chordata > Actinopteri > Pleuronectiformes > Soleidae > Microchirus > Microchirus variegatus. Next base: position 9,488,565 of record NC_139824.1, read on the forward strand.
TGTCTCCACTCCGTAATGGCATCGCTGACCCAAGCTTCGAAACCTGGCAACCTCGTTAGCCCCGTTTGCCCCCGACAGCAGCCGTAGCAGGTATGGTGGTACTCACGCTGGCAGTGACCCCAGGAGCGGCGTGTCCATCCCCAGCAGCAGTCCACCCTGCCTCCGTATCGACACAGGCCATTGGGCGAGGCCATCTGCCGTGGCCACCTGTGTGGGAATGACATAATTAGTTCACAGGCAATTAAAATGTCAGCGCAAAGCAGGGGGACCTTTTCAATGATGTCTGAAGAGACGCTGCAATCGATTAATTTCCCCTTTTTGCAGAGAGGACAGTGCAATGCAACATGTTTTTCTTTTTCAATAACAAACTGCCACTTCATCTCGAATTCTCAAGTGTATGTCATGTCATTAAAATTGTTAAAGGTTTTTTCTACAGTTTGGAAGTTGAATTTATTTATTTTTACAGTTATTACACAACAGCTTGCGCTACCGGAAAAATTCCAACAGTTTCTGAAAGTTGAGTTGTATTTTAAATGCAATATGTGGTTATTACGGTAAATTCAGTGTCGCCAATCAGCACCCTCTCCACACTAAAGTGTTTTTTTCCTCAATAAAAGTCTAAAATCAGTGTGATTTCTGTTTTTTCTTTAAACTGTTAATACACTCTTTTAAAGGTGAAGTAAGTAGTTTATAGTGACATCTAGAGGAGATGCTGAAATTTACAACAAAGACCTGCTGCTCTGCTCACCCCCTCCCTTCCCTGAGCGCTACGGTATCCTCAGCTGGTCAAATGTCGTCCTCGTTGTGTTTCTTCATGTCAGCAGATGAGGTTCGTGAGGCGAGGGAGAGGGCGAGCTACCGCGGCCGTAGCAGACAAAGCGGAGAGAGAGGAGGCGGGACTTCCGCTACAAGTAAAGAGACACTTGATTTGTTCTCTCGCGTTTGTCCTTACAGGCTCCGGTAGAAACATGGCGTCTAGCTGCTAACAGTGGCTATGCAACCGCGGCCCACGACCATGTTATTTTACATGACTTTTTGAAACACTATGAAAATGAAACAAAAACTATTATACAGCGACTAGACAATGCAGGAGCACATGATATGTATAGAAAAGTGGATTTTGGGTTATATAAACCCATAAATACTACACAGTGTCCCTTTAACACGCAGCAAATTGTAAATAAGTGTTCTGGAAAAATGGGCAAATCACTCACTTTTCTGGCCCTTTAATTGGTGCAGAAATTTTAAAGCTTAGGTGTTAAAGGGTTAAATACATTTATAGTATATAACCTTACACTACCAGACTTTTCTTATTTATTCTATTCCATTTCTTTATTATTTGATCCTTTTTTTTTTACACAAAATGCAGACACTTTATCTCTGTGAACGTGACAGATAAAAGTCCTTAAAGGCGCCATATGTAAGAATGTGGCCAAAAACGGTTACTACACTCAAAGTAAAAAATACCGAGGTCTTTTAGGTTTCGTTTTCTCCGTCATCGTAGCTCAATCGTAACTGGCAACCCGTGGTTGCTCGGCAGCTGAGACTCGACTGACTGCAATGATTGGTAGACGGCGGTAGGTGGCGCCACCTAAAATATATTTTTTAATGCAAATATTTTGTCTGTACTGTTGTTGTTGGTGAGTTCAGTTTGTTATATGAACATTATTCCTGAGTCTCTGTGACATATTAGGAGGATTTTATGGCCTGTTGCTTTAGATTTATTACATAATGCACCTTTAATCCCAAATACGAAGTATTTGTCTATTTTAACCTGTTTTTCTTTCTAAATCTATACTCATAGATTATTATACATACTTGCACATCAGAAACTGGGATTTTCAAGCACAATACAGACAATGGTCCAAAGACAGAGGCCAGAGGAGAACGACCAGACTGCTTCCAAATGATATTAAGCCGGCACGACCGCATGACAGAGCCCTCGCTCTGTCGCGTGTGTACAGCAAGTCCACGTCGCGTATGCGGGAAGAAACTGCTACGACAGCATTTTTTACAGAAATATTGTGCTGGTAAATGTCAAAGAAAGTTTCCATGTAGGCAAAAAGCACAAAGGTATTTATCTTTATCTTGGCAGAAAAAGAACTGTATCTGGCAACATTGGTGGTTATTATCGTCGACTTAAATGACGCATTGGCCTATTTATATCCTCTCAATCAACCAATTATTTATTAGTGAACTGAAACTACTGGGAACTGTGAAATAAAAAGCACAAACTAGGAAAAATTAAACTGGCACTATATTTCCTCAGGGTGCTGGAGAGGGACTTTTCACCGCTTCACTTTGGAGGATTATCTCTGTATTACAGGAATACGAGTGATAATACCTCAGACCGCGCTGGTGTCGTCACATTGATCTGGAGACCTGCGTTGAACGCCTGCCAGGTTTGAATTCGTAGCCTTCAGCGTTCGTCAGAGCAACAGTGGCTCTCAAACCCTGAGAAGCCCCAGATTACTGTTGCGGTTCATTATGAGGCTTAGGGAACAGATTAGAAGTCACTCACTGGCTGCTGTGTGCATTACAAGCAACATATGGCGAAAAGTACGTGTCGCAAACGTATCGCACGATTACGAGAAAGAGGACGATAACATTGTCTCTGCTGCAGGAAGTATTTTCATACAGATAGAAGTTATTTCCCTTAACACTGTGATCCCTACATGAAAAAATTGCAGCTTGGTGTTTTTCTTTACACCGTGTTCTCTTCTGCTCGGAGAAAGAAATAGCTTCTTGGCAGACAGTGCATACCGGATTACCTTTTTATCTGTACCGAGGCTCACCACACGAGAGGGAGGTGAAGGAATGAGTCCATATAAGGATATAAGGATACTGATGGAAATCCAAGCTGCATACAATAAGGGGGAAAAAAAAATATCTATCTCCCTTCAGAGCTGAGACGCCTCTTTCTTCTTATCATTAATAGGGTCTTAAGGACATGAGGATTTTTTACCATCAAATAAACTCAATGTGTGAAAATTGAAAGATATGAACTGCCTTATACAGATTTAAAGCTGTATAGGTGCTGGATACACTGTATTCCACTTCTGAAACATTACAAAAAAAAAAGAGGTCTCTTTAGAAATCTTGTGAGTGTGAGTGTGCGGCTGTTGCTCAGCATCCAAGGCACATACTATGCCGGCTACCCCTGCCTAGTTAGTGTCTCTATGCCAAGATGAGGAAATGCTAATGCCGGTGCCCCCGCTGCCAATCACCTCACTGGGGAAAAAAAGAGGATGGATGCTAAGTGAGAGTGGCAGATCCAGGGAAAATGTTTGTCTGCTGCCTGGCAAGCTGGGAGGCAGTCAGGCAGCAGACAAACGCTCAGTGGGAAAAGAAGAGAAAAGAAAAGAAAAGAAAAAACCTGGATGGCAGCCACGTTTCGACTACCTTTGATACATTATAATATGCACAAACACACTTGTTATGTCCGACAACAACAAAGGAAAATCTCAAAAATCATTGTCACAAAAAGATCCACTTCCTTTGGCAGTGGCGGCGGCGACGCCTTCAAGAACATTTTTTTTTTGGGTGACATTTAAATCAGTCAGTTTTGACGAAGCAGATTTGCACACGCTTTTGAGGGCAATCGGTGCACAAGGTAATTATCATCTTAGAACACGGAGTCATGCTCTGGAACCTGGTGAGTGCATCTGCTCCTTATTCAACTTAATGACCTCATATTCATTTGCACAAACAAATATATATATATATATATCCAAAAAAAAGCTTACAAAACACATAATCACAATTCAACATCCATTCACACAGCCTTGTCATCAATACTAGAAAATCTGGCTGTAGAAGTATCAATAATCAAACTCTTTTCTGAGACAGTGATTTTAGTTTAGTACATCTCGTTCCTTTCATCCCTCCGTCGAGAAATGGCTTTTCTTTTCTTTGTGCAACCTCTAAAGAAAAAGAAACAGTGTATAGTAAGATGAACAGGCTTGTTGTTCTGCAACCTCTTCTTCTCTATTCTCATCCTCTTGCCGTCTTTCTAACGTCATCAGTTGATTTGCCATAGTTTAGTTTCTGCGTTCTAGAAACAATTCAATCCATTGTTTTAAAGTGCATTATTTTGTCCATCCATTTGTTAATGAATCAAATAGCTGGGGTTTTATTTGTAGATAGTACAGCTGATGCATTGTTAAAGTACGGAAGAGTATTAGGGCCACATGTCAGAAAACTAGGACTGCACGCCAATATGTCTGAGACACATCAAAGATGAAAAGTCAGAATTTTGGGCTATAACATCTTCCCACACTCTTAGATATAAGGGTTCCAAAAGGGTCCTTCTACAAAGGCGAAGGTTCTACCTGGAACCAACATCCCCTATGGTGAAAACAGAGGCACAGTTCTCACATTTGCCGAAACTTGGTGCACTCTTAGAAATAAAAATGCTAAGTACATCCATATAAGGTTCCAATAATGGTCCTTCTACAAGGGCTGAGGTTCTACCTGGAACCATTTGCTTCTGAAAAACCCTTTCCTGAAGAAAGGGTTATAAAAGGGCTCTTGGTGGAACCTTCATAAAAAGGTTCTACCAGGAGCAAAAAGGGTTCTCCTATGAGGACAAGTCAAATAACCTTATATGGTTCTCCTTTTTTTTGGATCCAAAAGGAGCCAAAAAGGTTAGGTTATAAAAAGGTTCCACCAAGAGCCCTTTTATAACACTAACACAATGGTTCTTACTGGAACCATTAGTGTTACCCAGAACCCTTGAAAAACCCTTTCTTCGGGAAAGGGTTTTTCAGAAGCAAATGGTTCCAGGTAGAACCTCAGCCCTTGTAGAAGGACCCTTTTGGAACCATTATTTTTAAGAGCGTATGAGGAATTTTGCCTCTGTTTTCACCATAGGGGACGCTATAGAGTCCAGGGACTATGCCAACATCGCATTTTCACCAGACCTGACCTCCATGCAAAGTTGCAAGAGTTTTTAATGCAGGTTAACCCCATCAAAAATGACCGAAAAGCCATGGATATAATAATAATCTAAAGTATAACAATAGGTCCCTTGAACAGATTCGTGCCAGGAGTCGTTTCGGCCTCTGCCATTATAATAAAACAGCATGAATTATACTCTTCCATAGTAAAGTAATGTATTTTTCTGATTGATTCATTTCTCGGTCCTCTAAGATAGTGAATTACGTTCGGTTTTGTGGACTTTATCATTAAAAACTCAACTCACGTCACTTCTGACAATTTAAAGCATAGGAACTCCGAACAAGGGTAAGATAAACTATTACTGACAACCTTATTTCTCTGAATGCCCCAGAGGTATGGAAGTCATTGAAATGTAAAACTATTATCCAAATGCAAAAAGACAGATCAGGCAGCCTCATGAAGCATTCAAGAAAAATGTCAGTGCCCTATCTTGGCAATTCAAGCTAAGATCTTAAGCTCCAACAACAGGAAAGCTGATGTTTCTTTTTTTTTTGCCCAGAGGATTTTAACAAACACAAACAAACGCATATTTCTCAGGATTCAAAGGGTCAGACGTTACTGCTAATAACCTGCCAGGTTGTGGAGTTTGAGCTCAGCAGGTGAGGGTTGCCTGAGCCTCATGAGATGCAACCACAGGTCCTTGAATGTTTAATTAAACCTTTTACTTTAATGCTTCCCTCCAACAAAAGTCATGTAATTACACAAACACGGAAGAGATGCAGAGTGAATGTGCAAGTGTTTTGTGTTCTTTGTGCTTATTTCTGTCCTCTCTTCATGCTGAATTTAGCTTCCGGGCAATTGTGTACGCCAAAACATGCTGTGAACTAAATGCAGTTTCTCAGATCACACCTTTATCTCATAAACAGAGCAGCGATGTCAAATATATATTTAAACCATTCTTCACACATCCAGCGATTTAAAAAAAAAAAAAAAAAGATAGCTAATACCAGTGGATCAACCGTGGAAGTCACAGTGACAGAGTACCAGAGTTTCTCTGTGAACGGAAATCCGACATATGGAGTGGAAGTTCATTTTAAACCTATATTTATCACCCTGAAGCTCAGATAAATGATCTAAAATTGCACAAAAGCACGAAGGAACTCGAGCAGATAATTATTACCCTTCATGCATGCAGCGTGACAGCTCTTCTCGAGCATAGCGCAGGATTCTTCCGGGAGAACCTGAGAGATTGATATGTATCCACAATGCGTGCCACCATCTTTCTTCCATTGTTTTACCACAGATACAGAACTGGCCCATCTTTTTTTGTTTTTTTTTCCTCTCTGACAGTGAAGAGTAGCCTGCTCATTCCTCACAGTGTGGGGTTTGGCATGATAATCACAACTGTGAAAGGTTTAGTCCTCATTCGCAGCGATGATAATTTAATCTATCAATCTATCATCCGTCCACGGACCCGTATCGAAGCATGCAAAGCATGACGGCGGCGGCGTGGAGGCTTCTCACAGACGCTCATTGATTTTCGTTGCCGTAGCGTCTTGGGGAGCTTGAGAGAGAGACACACACAAGCTCAGACCTGCAGAGCTCAGCTGAAGGCATGAGCTTGTGGAGTCATGAGGTGTCTGCTGCTGTCTTAATGAACCACCTTGGCTGTACGCACTGCCACATCTGCATAGCGCCTTCCAACGCTGCATATATAAATACATAAACACCACCCTGTGGGATATCGACATACATCAGCGCTATAGACTTAAAAAGTGAGGAACGGGCTGTAATTATTGTTCAAATATGGAAAAGTAAACATTATGAAAGTTATTCACTGAGCAGACACACGGGCAGGCAGACGGCTACACCGATATCACCATTAGTGATGTAATGTAATGCAACTATGCTTTGAAAGAAAATCCCCCCCAAAAAACCACAGCTAATTAGTTTCTAGTGTAGACATGGTTCTATATATCCACCTCAATAACATATGTCCATCCATCTTCTACTGCTTTATCCTCCATAGGACATGGGGCAAACGGCGGGGTTCACCCTGGACAGGTCGCCAGTTCATCCCAGGGTCAAATACACTCTTAGAAATAAAAGTGCTAAATAGAACCATATACGGTTCTTCCGCTTGTCCTCATAAGAGAACCCTTTTAAAACCCTTTATTCAGGAAAGGGGTTTTCAAGGGCTCAATGGTTCTTACTGGAACCATTAGTGTTACCAAGAACCCTTGAACAAACCCTTTCTTCCGGAAAGGGTTTTTTAGAGGCAAATGGTTCCAGCTAGAACCTCAGCCCTTGTAGAAGAACACTTTTGGAACCCTGATTTCTAAGAGTGTCCACTCTCACACTCATACCAATTCAGAGTGTCCAATTTGCCTAATCCCCAAATCTGCATCTTTCTGGACTGCGGGAGGACACCGGAGAACCCGGAGGAGAACCCACGTCTTCTTGCTACAAAGGCAAGACTGCGAAACCAACCAATGTGTGGCCAATAACACACACACACACATATATATATATATATATATATATATATATATATAGCACAGTAAAATCATATTCGACTGTATATACAATCTGCAGTCGTGCGGTTGCTAAACAAACGGATCCGATGTTGCAATATTTGCAGTTTGACTGGCAATTTCATCACTTGCAACCCGGCACACGTCGGATGATAATAGCTGTCATTCAGCGCCCAGGTTTTAGTGTTTGTTTTCCTCCGAATGGGGAGCGTAATTTACAAATGTGTCATCGTGTGGTATTCAAAGAGACCTGAAACTATAGCGGCTGAGCTCATTAACTCACGAGGGGAAAAAATAAAGTTTATTGATGTAGTAAATCAAGTGAGAAATAGGTTAATTGTCTCACTCAGACGTTCTTTTTTAGTCGCCCCCTGGTGGATTACTGCTACTTCTGTCCTTCGCTTATTAAACTGGACGACCACATTTACACGCAATCTTTGAGTGAAATCCTTGAAATACTATATAACACTATAATGCCCTGCAATGAATATAATTCACACTATGTTTTATTCATGAAACGCACTTTTGTCCACAAACAACACGCTCCATCAGCAAACAGCATGTTCAGTGCTATTAAAAAAAAAAAGAAAAAAAAAGAAACGACTGCCTTTGCAGCTCCAAGAATTCCTTGATTCGCAACTCATTTGATGAATTGTTTACAGCAATTTGTCGACAATTTGCCGGTGTGAGCTTTCGCAGATTTGAGGACCCACTGCCTTTTCTCCGTAACGTAGATTAAAGGGAATTAGAGTGAATACCTTTAGGCTCTGAAGTCTGACAAAACAAGCAAATAAAAAAGAAACACGAGAAATAAAACCATCTTAAGAATAAGATAATCAATAATGAATATAATAGTTGATTGCAGCTCTGATAAGCATGGATTAGTGCAGTTTTTTTTCCCCTGTTCTGACTCTCAGCTTATTTTAAAACAACAACTACAGCCTTAACATAAGTTACCATGGACTTCTCTGTGGCACATAATCAACAACAGCTAATACTGAATTGTTTTAAGCATAATATGTTGAATTTAGAGGTGTCAGCAGCCTCCGCTGGAACCAGATCAGACTCTCGTAACTCTTGTTATTCTCTCTCTCTTTTCCTTTGTGCAGACGTAACATGTCTACGCCTGTATGCACGTGCATACTTCATTTAACATGACCGGCGATCTCCTTCCTCTATGCGCTCGCGAGCCAGTGGCTGAGTCTCGGCAAAAAACGACAACCCTGTTGATTCCCACTCCTTCAGTGTCCTGCTCGCTCACTGGAAATGACAACAGAATCGCAGGAGCGCTTCGAGTACGTTCGAGTTTCAAAATTTTTAGACTTTACTTTCACTTACTACAAAAACATATGTTTATATATATACTGTAACTATGCATGTATCGTATTTTCTTCATCCTGTGTGTTACCCAGACTTTTTTTGTTTTTTTTCCCCTGTGCTTTTTTCTCAATGGATCAAAATGTGGGTCTGATATTACAATGCCAACACGAGAGCTGGCAGACGTCCACGGCTGTGGATTATTACCGAGGAGGTCTGGTATGTGCTGCTTGGCTGCGATGGACTTAACAAATTTAGTGACATCACCGGGGAAGCAAATCCTCTACTGTTAGCGTTTTTTTGTTTTTGGAAAAAGTCTTTGGTGCTGCTTACACGATAGGACATCAGCTGTCCTTCAGTGAACGAACAACAACAACAGTGCAACACTTTTAGTCACAGATTTGCAGGAAATCATCTAAAGCTGTGGGAGAACAAAATCATTCTGCCAATGATGCCCCGTGAAGGACCCTTCAGGGTTAGATGGATAAGCCTGTTAGGAACACTCTCTAAAAGGCAATAAGTGGGAGAGACTGGGTAATAAATAGCTTTTTGGTTGTGCTCGGTCTCGAGGGTTATTCTGCCAATGAATTAATGCTGAAACCAAGTCTCAGGGCCGGGGCAAGTTTATACCCATAAAAATTGGCAAATTATGGCCACGGTGACAAGCCACTCCATCAGCGGGGATGGTAATAATGCACAATACGCTGCTGCTATAGGGTGAAAGTAAACGATCATTACAAAAAAGGCAATGTGTAATATAAAGGTTCAAGGCCTCAGCGTCTCATCAGTTACGTGGTTTAAAACCTTACAGTAGGTGTGCAGGCAAATGCTTAACATTAATGTCATCTCCTTCACATAATCGCTCTCACGCAGAGTTTCGCTTCCAAAATAATATCTTTTTAAATACTTCACGTCACAGCAGGAAGCTGAATCGGAAGAGCGGCGGATGGGAAACTGTCAAAGTCTATCAACAAGGGGGGGGGGGGTTTCTTCTCTTTTCTTTTCTTTTTAAATGCATGCGCACTTTCTCACCAACAATTACCATCATAATCTTCAAAGTTTTATTTGAAGACTGTTGAACATGACAGCAGATTTGGCTGTGAGGCTCAGTCTGTCTGACAGAGATACACCAGGGAGAATAAGATACAGTACAATGCTTTGGTATTTCGCATATTTCGGATGGATTTTTTTGTCTGGATTTACTCTAATCAATCTCAGTATAAAACACAATAAGAGGTGGAATATAGTTTTGATTTATAGGTGCACATGTCCACAACAAACACTCCAGGTCAAAATATAAATCAGCATCCTGACAAAACACTATACAGCAAGCACTTCAAATATATGCTTTTTAATTACTGAGACCTAAAATACAACTTGGTTTTTATTACCCGTGGTTATTAAAAAAAAACGTAAAAAAAAACCCACCCATCATCCATCATGTTAAAGTTAGATACAGCCTGTAGGCAGATGAAAATCTCGGACACATGCATTCTTCGGGGGTCTGGCGCGTCTCCACGCCTGCTGTCTTCACATACTTCACCGGGTTCGTGTTTGAACATGAACCAGTGAGTGAGTGAGTGAGTGAGTGAGCGAGCAGAAGTCCTGTCACATCGTTTAATAAGAAGCCTGATGTTTGAAGAGGACAATTGGAGCGCGCGTGGTGCCTTATTTCTGCAAACAAACACCGCGTGCGTTGCGCGCTCTGAGGCGCAAAAGGCACGCTCGGATTCACGCTATTGTCATCGCAAAGTTATGATACAATGACATAAAAAGGATTGACACGGATTAGTGCCCATTACGCACATAACGGGACAATAATATCGCGTCTAAATGGAGCAAAAGTGGGTCAGAAAAGCAATATTTATGATTTAGTTTAACAAACATCCATCATTAGAATAATACAATCCACCACTGGACGATGTGATGAATGAACTCAGTGAACCATGTGCCATTACCTGCCATCAAAGTCCGCACTTGCTCCAAAGCAGCAGCTGCACAACAGCATCAACTTTATCCATAAATCCATGACCGCGAGAGTGACCGCGCGATTTCCCCCCGGTAATCCAACAGCACCGGACAGACGCGGAGGAGGGAACAACCAAGGCGAGGAAAACGACGGAGTTTTGGCTTTGACGCACGCTCAAGGCGCACAGGTAGGGAAAGGTCCGCTCGCGTCCCGCAGAGTGTTCATGTGCGGTGCGCACACGGGGGGAGACAAAACACTTCCACGCAGCCTGGAAGCAGAGTGACCCCAGTATGAGTGAGTGTACGTGTGTGTGGAGCGGGTCGCTCTCTGCCGGGGAGATATCGCACGCACAGCTTCCCTCTCTCTCTCTCTCTCTCTCTCTCTCTCTCTCTCCCTCTGCTCTCCACGCAAGACTCTCACTCTAACAGCACCCACTACAGTCGATAGTTTACCCCGCGTCTCCTCCTCACTGATCACTGCGGTGATCCGACCAGCAAACAGCGAGAACTTTTAGTGTTTTAAACTCCACAACCCTCCACAGCTGCGAGGAACGCTTTCCGTGACGCGTAAATACTTTGGAAGCGCTTTCATTAATTGCGCAGCCTGCTGAGGCACGTACGCAGGTGCACCCGGCCACCCAGGTAGATGCTGCTGCTGCTGCTGCTGCTCAGCGAGTAAAGACAACGCGGAGAAAAACAAACCGGGAGGATGAATTTGCAAGAGGGCAAAAGAGATAAACATCACGCTTAAAAACAAAACTGAGCTGGATGACTGTGTTTTAGGAGAAGTCCACTCATTGGAAACGGTTTGGTGAGAGCTGTTGTATTGGTTGCATGTGCTTTTGTGTCAAAAAATGGTCTGTTGCATAATCTGTTGCATAATCTCAATAAATAAAAAAGAGGATAGGAATACAACTTAACCCAACTCCTGGATGCTCCCTGTATGAAATACAACAAACTGAACTCACCAACAACAACAGTACAGACTATATACTGTAATATCTGCATTAAAAAAAATATTTTGCAGACTGCAAATCATGTTTATGTTTTGAAATCACCACCTACTGCCGTCTACCAATGATTGCAGTCAGTAGAGTCTCAGCTGCTGAGCAACCACGGGTTGCCAGTTACGTCAGAAAATGAAAACTAAAAGACCTCTGTATTTTTAATTTGAATGTAGTAACTGTTTTTGTCCACATTCTTACATATGGCGCCTTTAACTCATCACTGACTCCGGAGGTTCCATCAGTCAACCTCCAGTCCAAAAACATGCAGATTTGGGGATAAGGCAAATTGGACGCTCTCTTAATTGACCAAAGGTGTGAGAGTGAATGGTTGTTTGTCTATATGTGTCCCTGTGATATATTAGCAACCCGTCCAGGGTGTACCCCACATGTCACCCTACACTCTTAGAAATAAGGGTTCCAAAAGGATCCTTCTACAAGGGCTGAGGTTCAACCTGGAACCCTTTCCCAAGGTTTTCTTGGTAACACAACGGTTCCAGTAAGAACCATTTTGATCCAGAACCCTTTAAACCCCCTTTTCTGAATAAACGATTTTAAAAGGGTTCTTGGTGGAACCCTCCAAATGGATTCTCCTATGAGGAAAAGACGAAGAGCTTCATATGGTTCTACTTAGCACTTTTATTTCTAAGAGTGTATTTCAAGCAGGGATTGGCACCAGCGCCCCCCTCAACCCTCATGTGGAGGATAAAGTGGTAGAAGATGGATGGATTACTGCTACTACTATTGGTTTAAACAATATTAAGATATATAGGGATAGATAATAGCTGCTGCTATGATGATAATATTTGTACAATTACTACAACAATTGGTCTCTTCTAACTCCATCTCTTTTCCCCTCTCCATTGTTTTCCACCTCCTATCGTCTCCCTAAAAGGTCCAGTCTGTAACATTAAGGAGGGTTTATTGGCAGAATTTGAATAGACTCCAGATAAGTATGTTAATATACGTGTGTATAGAATCAGTTAAAAATAAAGTCTGAGTGTTTTGTCGCCTTGGAATATGGCTTTTATATGTAAATGGCCTGTATTCATATAGCACTTTTCTAGTCTCTACTCAAAGCTGCTTTTACAATACAGTCTTGCCATTCACACCCATTCACTCACACTTTCGTACAGCGCATCTCCTATAACTCATCTTTCACACCCATTCACAAGCTGCCGGCACAGGCGTCAGGAGCAATGTGGGGTTAAGCGTCCTGTCCGAGGATACATCGGCATTTGACTCGCTCTACCGCTTCGCTAGGGTTCCAAAAGGGTTCTTCTACAAGGGCTGAGGTTCTACAGGGAAACATTTGCTTCTGAAAAACCCTTTCCTGAACTCTAATGGTTCCAGTAAGAACCATTTTGATCCAGAGAATCCTTTAAAACCTCATTCCTGAATAAAGGGTTTTAAAAGGGTTCTTGGTGGAACACTCCAAAAGGGTTTCAGGTGGAATCTTTATAAAAAGGTTCCTCCTATGAGGACAAGCCGAAGAACCTTATATTGTCTCTTATTAGCACTTTTATTTCTAAGAGTGCATGTGCTTTAAGAAAAAGACCTGTTCTTGTGCCGCCATGTTTCTACAGGTTTTGAAGCTGACTTTATATAGAAAAACCACATCCCTTCTGTTCTGTGAAGGCCACCGTAGTTTAATTATGTGATTGAGACAACGTTACAGAATGTGACATTCTACAGTCTCACCTGCTCATTGTGCGAACTGTCTTTAATACGTTCATAAAGGGCCTTGAGATAATGTACATTTTGATTGGTTCTATACAAATATTATAATTAAATTGAATTAAATGGTAGAAACTCGGGCAGAATCATAAAAGCCAGACGACACCAGAACAGTCAATAAAGTTATGTCCTAGAAAGGAAACAATAATAAAAAAAAAAGAAAAGAACAGGTGACCAAACATCATCATTTTCTGTTACAGAGCAGGAGATGAAGAATGAGATGAAGGTTTGATAAAGTGCTGGACCGAGAACGACCCGGGATTTCACAGCCAGCCTCGTCTCGTGATACATGGCGCGCCGTGTGTCTTGTTACGCCCTGTCACCAGTTTGATAAATCTACGCGGCGGCACGCGGAGGTTTTTTTCCGCGACGTCTCAGGGAGCAGGTGATCGGAGAGACGCAGGCCGTGTATAATTACGCTATTAATCACATTACTTCCGCGACTGAACTGTAACAACGCGACTCGGCGACGACGCGACTTATCGCTTTCGAAAATGAGTTATGGGTCCTGCGGATCGGTCGAATCGCAACGTCGTCGCCGAACAATATTCAGACGCTGTTGACTGATAAAAATTGATTTAGCACAGAGAGACAGACGACCTGAGGCAATCTCTCCATCCCTGATTTGTCTGACTGTTGTTGCACAGATGCTAGAATCGGCACCTTTCACCTTTAGAGACATGTACTGTATGGATATCATTAAGACAGAACAGCCAGTAAAGTAAGAGCATCCTCTCTCTTTGAACTGCTTTGTGATTGGTTGATTTCCTCACGCTGTAAACAGAGCTCAGAAGAAACGCAGAGGTCTAGACCTGTACAGTTTTTTTTATCGATTTATCCCACTCTCTCTCTCAGCCTACTTATTTTTCAGTTTCGTCTGCTCGCGTTTGGAGGATGTTCATCTCTGAAACAAAGCTGTTTTGAATATCGAGTTGAATATTTGATGTGGATAAAAGAAAGGAAGAAGCACAGAGAATATTTAGGGAATTAAGTCATTGGAATCAAGTAGCACTGAAACAATTAATCAATTACTAAATTAATTGTCAACTATTTTGATAATCGATTAATCGGTTTGAAGCTTTGGGCTCATTTCTGATTTCTGATTGTTTTAGCTTCTTAAATATTAATATGTTCTCAGTTTCTTTGCTCCGCATAACAAAGAAATCATTAAAACCGAATCATTTTGGTTTGTGGACAAAACAAGACATTTGAGAACGTTTTATGGACCAAATGAAAATAATCAACTGATTAATCAATTATGAAAATAATCGTTAGCTGCATTGAGTCAAATATTGTGTATTTCCTTTTACACTACCGTTCAGAAGTTTGGGGTCACTTAGAAATGTCCTTTTTTGAAGGTAAGGCAAACATTTTTCAAAGAATATAACATTAAATTAATCAGAAATACACTCTTTTCATTGATAATGTGGTAAACGACTATTCTAGCAAACGTGTGGTTTTTAATGTACATAGGTGTATAGAGGCCCATTTCCAGTGTTCTAATGGTACATTGTGTTTGCTAATCGCGTTAGAAGGCTATTGGAAACCCTATAGAAAACCCTTGTGCACAGCTGAAAACAGTTTTGCTGGTTCTTTGATGAAAGCAAAGTTATTATTTTGAATAAAAATATACATTATTTCTAATCTTGTCAATGTCTTGACTATATTTTCTATTCATTTTGCAACTCTTTTGATGAATAAAAGTGTGACTTTTAATGGAAAACACAAACAAATTGTATAGGTGACCCCAAACTTTTGAACGGTAGTGTATATATACACTATATTCTTATTAATTGGACTTTCTTCTTCTTATCTTTCGTTCTTATCTCATCATCAAATGAAGTGCTTCTTCTAATAAACCAATGAAAACACACCATTATTTGCGAGTGGTGCTCCCTGATGAACTATCCCTTCAATGAGCCCAAGTGAGATACTGCATTTAAATAAACAGACAAAATAAATAAATGCATGAATCGGAATACTCACAGGGGAATCCTTAACTGGGGTTATACAAAGGTGACGTCTGATGTGGAAAGTAGGAACATCAGGGAACAGATTACAACATTATTGGGGTGTTCACTACAGCAGCAGCAGCAGCTGGGATCTGTTGCAGCCTGGAGGAAAAGTATGCATAATAATTGTTGTTATTCTGGGATCTTATGATCAACATTGTTTATTCAGAGAAAAAAAAAGTGAAGCACAGTGGTGGTAAAGCTTGCTAAATGGAATGAAAGAGCAAGCGTGATGTTTGCGATAATAGCAAAGGGCAGCGCAGGAGCGCCTTTCCTCAGTCTTGTGCTTTATAGCAAATAAGCTGATTGCCACTGACTGCGAAAAAGAAAAATTCAAATCAGCATGGGAGGAAACCCCCACATGCACGGGCAGCGAGCTGCCGCGAACAAAAGGCCATAAATAGTGCCGGTGAAATTAAATGGAAAAACCGTTGGACAAAAGATCGAGACGAGCAGAATTTTAATCACAGCTAATTACGAAAATCAATAAAACAGCAAAAGCTCTTATTTCTGGGTTGGAAGTTCTCTGCAGTATTTGAGTTCAGGGGACATTTTTTCCACTGAGTTCAAGAGAAATGTGTTCGGCCCTGATCATCCTATCATGCATTATTATTCTATTTTTATCAATGTTTTGTTAAAGGATTGGTTTCAAGTTCATCTTTTGAGTAAGTCGCTCAATAAAAGGCTGTGTTGTCACTGACGTAATAAAAAGCATAAAGCTGCTGTGTCCATTTCATGCCGTCTAAACATAGTCACTCCTCACATCTGAATATTCTCCTCTCTAATTTAAGCTTTAAGGAGTGCAACAAGCGCTCGCTCTCCTCCTTTCAGCCCCTTTGCACTAAAAACGATATTCACTTGTGCAGAGCCACCAGCAAGAGCAGGGAGTCATACATGTCTCTCTTCTTTTTGAAACAAGTCCAGACCTTGGAAGACGCTTTGTTTATGGCTATTCACCACAGGACAGACAGACCATGCTTACTGAATTCAGATGAGCTCGTCTCCTGGAGAAGGCTGCACCTCTTTCCATCGTGGAGATAGAAATGTGGACGGGGGGGGGGGGGGGGGGGTGCTGGCAATAATCCGGCGTCCTCCTCAGACTCTTCAAAGCTGTGGCAACGCGTTGACAAACAGATGGCCAGTTTCACCTGCAAGAACCAAAGCTCAGAAGCTGAAATGTGTCTACAAGTGAGTGCACAGGATTGGGAAAAAAACGGAGCATATTGTGCGATTTTTTTTTTAGCTACTGGGTTCTGAACGCTGCACATCTAATCAAAGACAATGACCTTTTTGCCGGCATCATAAAATATTCATCGGTGCTGAACGTATTACTGGATGCATACTACATTCACATCCATTCTTTATGAGGAATAATATGTTTCACTAGAATCTTGACAAATGCTATATTTTACCTGCTGTGATAGAATTTGCATCTCTCTTGTTTCCTCCACTTTCAGTCAAAGAACATGCAGATTATAATTCCCCTCTTATATGGGTGCAGCACTGGGTTTCTCTCGCTCTCTTTCCTCTGTAAGTACCTGGCAATAGAGAGAGCTGACTGTTGACTTCCATCACAGAGACACTATTCAAAAAAAAAAAAAAAAAAAACAGCAGGCGAAAGGGTGCTTCGCTTCATTTGCAATGTGTGCGAGTGTGTATTTCCTGCTGCTACTGTTACCGCTGACAGTTTGATTACACCTTTTATCAAGGAGCACATTTAAAGGATAATTCCGCAATTCTTCAACGTTATGAATGTCTCGTAAATGTGGCCACTGTGGCTCTAGTCTGTTGGTTATGCCTGTAGAAATACTCCAGGTTATTCTTAACCCTTTAACACCTAAGCCTCAACATTTTCCCTCTTTTAACCATAAAAAGAGCCAGCAAATGATACTGTAACTAAGTGGTTTTGCCCAATTTTTTTTCCAATATCTGGCACTTATATACAATTTACTACATGTTAAAATAGTGTCAAATTTGGAATTTGAACAGTGTAAAACATATATAAATAACATTTATTTGAGTCTTTTTTTGTTTCAGTGTCCAAAAACAAAAAAGACGTTTTTACTCCGGCTTCCCGCAAAAACGCAAGTGAAATTACCGTAATAACTACACGTTGTTTTCCGACAAACCGTCGCGTAATTACGGTAATACAAAGTGCACCTGCGATACGCTCCGTGTTAACCCTTTAAGGTACGCATCAAGGAAAAATTATTTCTTTGCATTTTTTATTATTTTATTTGCTTACTAATTACAATAACGACAATCAATATATATATATTTTTTACGGACATAACGGTTGAGATGTCCGTCCATTATAAACCTGGTTTTGCATAATTCATAAAGTCCAACATTGAGAACAAGTCACATTCATTTAGTGTTAGTGAGTTCAGCTTGATGCATTTTTCAATGAGATATAGTGACTTAAAATGTGGTCGACCAAATGATTGAGTAGTACCTTAAAGGGTTAAACTAAGATATTTGTGAAACCACAGCATGTTTGCTTTTACCTTGAGGTAAATGGTAAAGATTGACTTTCAAACACAGAAAAAAAAAACAAGTGTACACCTTTAATTTAGAGGACACTTCTCACAAAAATGTTAAAAATTTAAAAATGAGAAAAGGACGGACACAAAATAAGTGTATTCTCAGCGCCATCGTGGTCACAACCAGTAACCACAGACACTGGGTGCTTTATCAAACCTCAACCATGGTGAAGCTGCTCTGCTTACAGTTATAATTATAACAGGATCCTGGCATCAGTCCGTGCTTGGGCCTTAATTATTCACCGGTGCTTCCTTGGGGTTTAAATTGACTTCCAGTCTGCTGTTTTGTGGCGGCTTCCCCACAAGCATGTTGTTCTTTGGCGAACAACTTTCAGGCTCCATAGTCATCACCTGCACCAAGTAGCCGTGAGTCTCTGCTGCCCACGACCGGTCCAAGTCCACAAGGCCCATACACTGTTTACCTGTAGAGGCCAAAAAAAGAAGATTATTTCAAAGAAATTCTAATAACAAAATAACAAAAACTTCATTGACATTTTTAACAGCTCAAGGAGACACTTTTTAAGTTGTTAATTATCTTAAAATTGCTACATGAATCTTCTGTCAATGACAAAAATCAATGAAATTCTCCAATTTTTTCATGTCAAAAAGCCTGAGGAACAAAACAAATGCACTCAGACCTGTTTCATTGAGATTAATTCAAACCATTAAAAGAATTATTTCAAAGAGGAAAATGTTAACAGTTAAATGTTTAAGTGGTTAACGCGGGTGTTAACCACTTAAACTCCCCATATCTAGATATCCTGTCATGTGTCCATGCACATCTGCCATAAGTCATTGTCACTCCCACGATTGCTTTTAGTGGGTCTGTTTGTTTGTGCTTCCATACTTGCACTTGCCAATATGACCAACAGAGGCCGCCAGAGGTGAATGAGGTGAAGTCTGCCATCTCTGATTGCCTTGTTCAAGATGAGCTTCGTCAATGCAGCGTGAACGCATTAGTGATCGAGTTGTCACTCATTAAGGATGCACTGGTTCATCTGCCATGTTATTATTTACCTCATACACATGCTGTGGCATATGTTGACAGCTTGCACTGTTATTTTAATAACACTACACAGCAATATATGCAAGTTTTTTGCTAGCTACCATTCAGGACTGAGTTTTCTATATTATTGCATTAATATGATGACTGACTGTTACCGTCAATACTGTTTGCGCGATGTCAGGAATCACATTTATGGGGCGTAGCATGACACAGTATTTTATTTTAGGAACATTTGCCCTCTCTAATATTTAAAAGTCATTTCATCCTGGGGCCAGGATTAAGCTGAACACCTATGGGAGCCTTTGTCTCCACTGGAGTTACAGAGATTTGGGGAATTTACAGCAGGGAGCCACTCTGCATTTGCTGCTTAAGTTGATAAAGCGCGGCCGAGTATCAGCAGATTAACGTATCAGACAAGCTCTAATGCAGGGGACTTTATCGCACTTGTGGTGTATTGCTTCACACTGGTTACCGCACTTTTCTCTCAGGATTTTCAAATGCATTATGCAGTGAAGCAGTTAGGTAGCAGGTGCCAGACGCAGAAAACTCAAGCTTGGGTTTGCCATTGCTGACAGATGGTCACAGTCACTCTGGCAGGCTCCAGAGAGAAATTAGATTAAACATGGCTCAAAAAATGTTAGTGGGAGAGGTTGAGCCCCGTTAAATGATAAAGAGCAGTCACCAAATGCGACAGGTGGTGTCAGGTCCATATGAAACGGCGTCACTGTGACAAGGCAGTGGGGAGCTTGCTCAGACTCAGAGAAAGGCTTTGATAAGCAGCAGAGCCATCAGGGTGAGGAAAATCCTCAACATAATGAAACTCTGTACAGTGATACTTCAGAACAGAGCTGGAGTCTGACAAAAAAAACACTTCCGACTAAATCTGACAAAACTGATCCGGCAGCTGTTCGTTGCAGCTGTTCTGTCAAACCGTAAAAATCCCTGCGTTAACATTTCTCACAATTCTGTAAAGTCGAGAGCTTCTGGGGTTACGTCACAGTCAACAGTTCTACTTATGCATTTTTTTTATTTAAAGGTCCCATATTATACCCTATTTCTCCAAGTTAAACTAGTTCCCTGGTGTGGTCAAAATACCATAAGGATGAAGCACCACAGCAGTTCAATCGCCCTGCCGAAACAGCCCTGTTCAGAACACTCTGTTTAGTAGTATCTCTTAAAAAAATAAAAAATAAAAAAAATAAAAAAAAATAAAACGAAACTTAAGAGACAGGAAATGACATCAGCCACAGAGGCTACTGGGAGCTAACAGCAGTTAGCATTTGGAAAAGTGATCATTTGCAGGCTCTAGCAGGCACATTGCCGTCATATAACGTATCCACTGCACAGATAAATCCTCTGAGGCTGGAAGTTTGTGTAGGACTCTGTGCTGCACTGTGGAGCCAAGAATAGAACTTTTCATGGACTTTGTGGACTTCCGGTTTTTGGCTGCTGTTGCCCTCGCCAGAAACTCACATTTTTTAGGGACAAATCAGAGCTCCGTGAGACAATTCCATAAATTTAGCGCATTGTGACGTCCCAGTGAGCACGGAAGTCAACATCACGTGTTTTATCTCCTGTACTTAGACTGAGGAGGACCACAAAAACATGAGTGAGTCATCTTTTTTCACACTTTGCCAACTGATAGGACCTCCAGAGTCCCAAATATAAGGATTTATATGATTAAAAAGTCAATTTTGCTTAATATGGGACCTTTAAACCGATGTCACAATGATGATTAAGCATCAACTCCACATGACTCTCTCTGTGTTTTGTTTTCATTTTGTTTTGCAACGTCCCCACGCAAATGCACACAGAATGATGCATTTTATGACACGACTGATGGGGAAAGAAGCACCGAGACAACACCAAGAACACGTCCGTGAAAAGTTTCAGAGGTGGATCCTTCAGCTAAAAATTTACTTGGACTTTCATTTCAATCAATTCCCAATCTTGGCTTCACGTGTGTGCTCCAAATCAAACGGCAAATCAAACGCTCCCTAAATTGAATGTTGTGGTGTTGATGCAACCGCAGGGTAAAGATCTAAGGAAACTCTTTAACAACATCACACTGGTTTCTGTGGTAACCAAGAACTACATGGGTATGATAATTCAAACTTTTAACGCAAAAATGTGCTTATTTGTACCAAAAACCCCAACAACAAGCAATAGATATCATTTATTTTGCCCCTGAACTAAAAAGGAGGAGGTTAATAGTGGTACCGATGAGTCGACGATCAGGAGGGAGCTGGACAGCGGTTTGGTCAGCGAAACGGCAGAGGATCATGTGTTCCTGCAATCAAGGAAGGTAAGAGTTTATTACAGGTGAACATGAATACTAACCTTAAAACATCTACTAAAGATTTAAAGAATAACACTAAGGCTAGTTTTACTAAATGCAGTGAAACTAACGAGGTGATGCATTCGCATACAAAAAGCATGCATGCATCTATTCATCAATTTGTTTACGACATGATTTCTTATCCATCGTGAGCCTTTCCCAGCATGCACTGGCTGAGAGGCTGAAAAAGGTTGGCAGCCGATCGATCACGTAACGAGAGACTCAAACCAAAGCTGTGTTTTGTTACTTGTTCTAAATCAGCAAATTAGCGAATGGTATTTTCAACAGTAGTTCTCGCTCGGTTTACAGCTTCAAATAAAGCAGAGCTGCAGACTCTTGATTATGCTGCTTGTTTCATGAAAAATTCACTGGGCAGATTAACAGGGAGTGAGTTCTTGTTATTGTGGACTGTGCAAATGTTTTTTTAAGATGGATTTTCATCAGATGGTGAGCTTTATTTCATTGCCATCCTATTATTGTGAGATTATTTCAATAAATACTTCCCTATAACCTCTCCTGAAAGGTCAGACCCTGGTTATTTACCTCGGTTATTTATTTCTATTCCTCTTCTTTTATTTTTTTTTTGCCGTTCATACCTCGCCACGGTTCATGACACCTCGGGAGAGCGGTTAGTCATCTCTAACCGGCTTCTGCTTTAATTGATTCTATCCCTCACTCCCGGTGAATGCAAGGCCAAGGATGCAAGTGCTTAAAGTTAGAGCCGAGCACCAATGTCTCACACCATTAGTCCCTATACAGCAGCAATACACCATTTGTCAAAGTGCTGTCATTCTGTTTAACTACTATAGTTCAGGAAGGACAACTATGGCGCTGCGATAAAACAACAGAATGCAGCTATTGCATCTACAGAGACACGGGGGAAACAGTGAGACTGTGTAGGTGGAGTCCAAAAATATGGCAAATATCAAACGCCATTGAGCTCAGGTAATGACTTGTTTGCTTGTCTAAAGGGAATCTAGATTTTTATATTACATAAGTACTGCAATTATGTTTTTTTTTTTTTTTTCCTTTCCTCACTTGGGTTTTGGACAAACAAACATTGCAACTCGACAATTATATGTAACCCACGTGTGTCTCTCAAGCCCCATGTGGAAGAATGTGTTTGCTCTGGTTCACAAAAGAAAACGGGGTTAGAGGGTCCAATGTTGTGACATGTCAACTCCTGAGGGTGCTATGCTTCGAACCTGCAGCAACTTTTTTTTTTTTTTTCTTTAAAAACAAATTCTCCCCAGGGCTCACTGACAGCTCCCATACATCATCATGGGATGGGCCCTCACAGAACACAGTGCTGTCTGTGCTAAGCGATAAGGGGTTGAAGGGTAGGAGCCGGGCCTTTTGTAACAGCCCCCCGGAATCGTTGCATCACCGCAGCAATGAGACCAGAGATGTAATTAGTTTTGCATAAATAGAAATACAAATAAATATCAAGCAAAGGAAAACTATATAATGGAAACAAGCCAAGCATTTGGCCAACATTTCTCCATTGTCAACCATATTTATGTGTTGACAAATGTCAGTTGGTTGCACTGTTCTGTTACGATATCAACTAAGATGTAATTAACAAGAGCGAGAGAGGGAAAAACTGCAATTGTACCAAAGTATATAAGACTCTAATGAATAGAAAGTTTTAAAGAAAGTTGTGTCCCACAAAGGCATCTTCTGGTGTTGACACAGTGAACGGAATCTTAAACAAGATCCTTAACAAACCCAGTTGCTGTAATTTGATATTCTGTACTTGATATTTTTGCCCCAGTGCAAATGAATAATTCATGCAATAGAGGGATTTTAATCACATTTAAAGGCCTACCTTAGAAGTCAGAGTTTCTTTGAACCTTTTGCTGTGAAAAGAGAAAAACACAGAATATATTTAGAGGTTTAAAATAAAATGCGAGTGATTAAAAATACAAGAGTAAATGTAGTCACTTTGCATTGCGTCTTAAACAACCGTGTTGCTTTTACATGTGAACAAAGTGTATTTATTTGTTGTGGATAAACAAAGTCCGATCACGATTAAAGGTAATTAAAACCCAACATGAAGAGGGTCAGGGGGCAGTCCGGTCCCACAGAGAGGAAGTCTGAAGTTTAACTCAAACTGTTTAATGAAACTGGCAGTTTACAGCTCATTAAAAGCTGTGAACTGGAAAGTCTACACCTGCAGAATATCCACACGAGTACCTGGAACATGACCCGAGGGGAAAACACTAAAAGCAGAAAGATGAAGATTGACACGGTCAGGTGCGTAGGTCCCCCCCCTCCCCCCCCCTCCCCCCCTTCACACACATACTGCCCCGCAGACACACGGCTTGTTGTTGTCCATTAAACTCATTTTTTTTTTGACATCCTTTAATATTTCATGGAGGAGTCAGGAGAGGTGAAGTGTTAATAAAAGCAAAAGCGAAATATTTTCTTTTTTACTACAAATCAATGGTCTTTACCAAGGCTTTATAGTCAGTTGTGCCATGGAAACGGGAGTTGAGCACCAACTACTACCTATGTTAAGTAACCATAGCAGCAGTATCTGCACTTCATTCTGAACAAGATTTGGTGAAATGAACAAATATTTTAATAAATTAAATACCGTTTGGTTGCTGTTCTGCTGCGTATATATCACTACTTTAAAGATCCCATATTATACCCTATTTCTCCAAGTTAACCTAGTTACCTGGTGTCCTAATGAACATGTCTGTGACATGCTTTGGTCAAAATACCTTAAGGATGAAGCACCACAGCAGTTCAATCACCCTGCTAAAACAGCCCTGTTCAGAATAGGACTTTTCACGGACTTCGCAGAAGTCAACATCGTGTGTTTTATCTCCTGTACTTCGACTGAGGAGGACCACGAAAACATAACTGAGTCATATTTTTTCACACTTTGGCAACTGGTTGGGCCTCCAGAGTCCCAAATATAAGGAATTTAAATGATTAAAAAGTTGATTAGCATAAAATGGGACCTTTAAATCATAATATTCATTTCGACTGCCTTTAACTGACGTAAGCCACTATGAATAATAATAGCGCGCTAATGCTGCGTGTGACTTGATTCGATCTCACTCGGCAGGCAGTCGTCTCAACATTTTCTGAATACCATCTGTTCTCGGATCACGTGACGCAAAAAAAACATTATTGGGGATCATACCATTAGAATACAGGTAGATTCACACTCATCATATAATATTATCAGGATGACATTTGGGTGGTGTTGACAACTCCAAACCCCAAATTCCTAGACAGACTTATTTTCAGAGACAAGAACAAGAGAGAGTGTCGAAACAGATGGTGTGGCCCCAACAGATCACAACATCGTGGTGTCAGTCTGGGATTGGAGGTAAAAAAAAAACAGAGAAGACGCCCGAGCAAATACCTTTGCTGTTCATGAGTATAGTGAGAATAACTGGTGGATTATTAAAGGGAAATAATGGTGGCATTGAATATTGATTTGATTAAGGGTTTTGTCTCTGGTTGCTGAAAATTGGCAGAATCCTTCAGCTCCACACACCGTAATCATCACTGGAAAAGACCTGTCAGTCTGATGCCACAACTGAACAATTATAACATGCATTTTTATCCCCACTTTACTCACTACTGATCAGTCTCAGTCTCTCAGTTGCTACAACAACCAACCTGCACAACAGCTTTGCCTTACGTGCTGCCATGCTGTGTGGTTCTTAGGCCTTTACCATGGCGGGGAAAACAACAGGGTGTTACTATAGCAACAGGGTCAACATCATTAACTTTCCACTCGTCCCTCTCTGCTGCGGTTTATTTGTTTGTCTGCTCAGGCAGCATGACACGTTAGCATCCGATACCCTTCAAATTGAAAATTAAGACAGAAAATGCGGATGAAATTCTGCAAAAGTTGGTGATCGGAGTTGATTTTCTTGTCAGTGTCCATTTCCGCTAGGTCCACGTGGTTTGAATGTCGTCATCTGTCCATTTCCTTGGTGTTCCGCACAGACCTGACACAGACGAATGTGAGCACTCCAACAGTTTAAGTGTTCATGGTCTATACATGCTGCATATGCTCCCTGTAGCACAACACTTTTCAGATGATAAATATGGACACATCCATCCATCTTCTACCACTTTATCCTCCACATGAGGGTCGCGGGGGTTGCTGTGCCAATCTCAGCTGACAAAGGGCGATAGGCGGGGTACATCCTGGGCAGATTGGCAGTCCATCACACGGACACATATAGAGACGAACAACCATTCACTCTCACATTCACACCTATGGTCAATTTGGAGTTTCCAATTGACCTAATCCACATATTGCATGTTTTTGGACTGTGGGAGGAAGCCAGAAAAAGCCCATGCACACATGGGGAGAACATGCAAACTCCATAGAGAAAGACCCTTGTTCCGACCTGGTCGCAAATCCGGTTCTTCTTCCTGCAAAGGCAAGAGCGCTAACCACTACACCAACCGTGGACCAACTATGGACACGTTTGAGATTATTTACACGTGTACAACCCTTGTTTAGCACGAATGATACCGTGTAAGCACATCCATAGATCTTTGTGGACCAATAATGCAGAAAGTATGACATGACATGGCCCCTAACTAGATTCCCCCGTCACTCTGCAATATCCATGATCCATCATCCACACAGAAATCTCAACTCTATGTTGTTGATAAAAGAGGGATGGGATTAAAATGGAGGTGATGCGACACCGCTGCCTGCCTCACTCTCAGTGGTGATAAGAGAGAGGAGATGAACGAAAAGCAGCGATGAGAGGTAGAGATTGTCTAAGTAGTGTATTGAGTGAGAGTGTGTGAAAATGATAGAAGGTGACAGCAATAAAGGAAAATAGAAAAGCACTCGGAGAGCTGAGACCTCCGCAAAGGCAGCTCAGTGCCTACAAAATACACCCTGCCGGCACGCAGCGTATACGGATCGCGCGTTCCTGGTCCCATTGTGGACATTTCCTGAAAATATCATCCAAATTTGTCTGTGACTTTTTGAGTTATGTTGCTAACAGAAAGACAGACAAACCCTGGTGAAAACATATACCTGCTGGCAGTGGTCAATAAAGGAAAAAATCTGCTTGCAAGAAAGTTAGTAGAGAGAAGAACAAATACAAGCAAGGATCTAACAATAAACCCAAAGGTCAGGAACATGTTCTTTAGGGCAGAACTCTAGAGTCTAGTGACACTGGACTGATGTGTGACACGCAGGTACAAACCTCTTGGGGAAAGTAAACTTGACAGCATTCTGGACGAAGCCATAGCAACAGGGGCTGACGACAAATGCAGCTCCTGCCTGGATGCAGTGTTCCATCACCATGTCCGTTGCAACACCACACGCATGGAGGGCAACCTGAGGTGAGAAAGACACGGACAAAAAAAAGATACTTACATTCACTAATAAAACCCATTCATCCTTGAAAACAATCGTTCCAACAGAAAGACCAAAACTCAGAGCACCACAGAACACACACACACACACTCAATCTTATTGATTACTTCATAATGAGTGCTGCTATGAAATACATCGATGCTCTCAAAGGTGCAGACTCTGGTAGTTGTACTAGTGCTTCGGGCAGTGAGGGAAGAATTTCCATTTAGTGCGTAAACTGCGGTGATGAACCCCTATGCATTAGCATGAATAGCAGATCCACTGTTATGGCCTTTCTTGAGTCCAGCCATCTCTCTCCAAGTACATCTGCATAAATATACACCATTCAATGGTATTATTTCTTCTCAGGTACACGCTGTCATTATCAACTGTCTTTTGTAGGCATGGGGCAATGAAGCACACTTAAAATATTTAGTCTTTAGAGATAGGATAAACGTTTTAGTGAATCTTAGGATGACTAATGAGGCCCTGGAATGAATGGGAAGACGCAGGCTCCCCTTGTGGTACTTCAAAATAAATCATTAGGACTGCATGTAACTCACAATATTTTCAATCATCATTTATGAAGATCCAAATATAAAAAGATCATTTAGCTCACTGCAAGTGCCTGTATCAAAGAGATGAGTTATACAAGTGTAAATTGTCCTTTTTTTTCCTAATGTGAAGTGACATTAGCTATACCAGGTCTCACAGGAGTGAACACTATTCCTCAAGTATCTATTCTACTCTCCCCATCCAAAAACTTGTCATTGTGGCGCCTGTGAGTCTAAATGATTTGCATGTTGCCTTGACAGCAGTGCCACAGAGCAGAGGTTCAGAGTGGGTCCGGACAAGACAAAGCCAAGAATGGCTCCAGCTCCAAAGATTAGTGAAGATACAGACACTGTAAACAAGGTCAAAACCCGCTCACATAAAGTCACTGAATCGTCCGGATGGGGCAACATTCCCCCCCCCCGTGTAAATGAGCTCTTCCTAAAATACATATCATACAATGATTTCACATGTTTATAGTGAAAATCTGCCACCTTTATTTCACATTCTGTACCACATGGTCCACATGGTGTGTTTAGACTGTAAAATGATAGCCAGCAAAGAATAATTTATTCCCTTTTGGAGAGATGAGCATTTATTCTAATGTGAAGCAACCCAAGCTGAGCCTGCACCTGAAATAATAACCAGAATGTGAAAATTGAGGAACCAGCATCAATTACTTGTATGGCCTTGCATCTACCAATTACTCGTAGAATCAGGGGGAATGCCTTATTTTTTTTTCAACAGCATGTTTCAGGCTGCTGATTAAGAGGAGGAGTCACTGTCAAAGATTACATGATGTCCCCCCCCCCCCCCACACACATCTGAAGCAAAAAATAATTAGCAAAGTTACATCATGACTTTTAGCCAGCAGCTTAATGTTGTACATTAGTCATGCCATGGCGAATCCTAATTACATTTTTACAACATTTAGCCTTGATAGAACACAAACACAAAGCCACTCAACCAAAACAACAAAAATAAAACACATTGTTATACACTGTAATAGCCAATTATGTTTTTCCTATTCTTGATGTAGATGAAATCCCCATTAAGAATATTTACTCTGTGTGCCAGTGTAGCTGTGCAAGCAGGCAATTGTTTTCCTCTGTGCGTGTGTGTATATATGTATATGTATATAAATATAATATATATATATGTATATATATATATATACACATACATATATACACACACATATATATATGTTTATATATATATATATATAGTATACATATATACACACACGCACACACACACATATATATAAAAAAAAATATATATATATATATAAAATATATATTTGATAGATATATATACATATGTATAAAATAGATGCCGTTTTAATCTTTTGTGTGTGTTTTTTTCATCTTTTCCATGTGCCCTGGTATTTTAGCAGTACAGCACCACAGCGTGCATCGTTTCAAAATGGGCTTGACTTGAATTTATCTACACACACAAATAAACACATTGATTTGATAAAACAATGAATTTTTATACATTTCTCTTCTGGAGAGCAGAAAAGCTTCTTTTTCCAGAGTGTGTGTCCTTCTTTAATCACATCACACAAATAATGAGGCTTCATTATTCATTCCCATTCAAGTAATTACAACCCTCTGTTGTCCTATATGTGCACCTGAGACGGAACACGTTTCTGCAATACAGCGCAGTGATACTCTACTTAATCAAGCTCGCACTCCTCTCTCTCCAACAGTGTCATGTAAGCACAACACTGTTGCACAAGACAAGGATGTAACCTACCTATGTGTCCATTTTTGCTGTGACGAAGTTTTCAAAGGAATAGCTTTTTGTGTATAAAAACATTTCAAAGGTGACATGCTGCGCTTTAATTATGATAAACTGACTCAGTATTGAATAGTTATTAATAAAAAGGACCTTAAAAAACAAAACAACTCCTTGAATCAGTACTGGAATTATGCTTTTTATATATACACATATATATATATATATATACATACACATATATATATATATATATATATATATACATACACATATATATATATATATATACACATATATATAAGTATATATATACTTTGCAACATATGGGGCTGCATATATTCAGAGTTACAAAACTGAAGTAGAGGAGAAAAGGAACCCGTTTCAAAAATGAAACGGATCATTCACATCAAATGAGATCTGTATGCACATAAAACGCCATACATTGTATCTGTGTGTTTGTTTCATGCCAAATGGAACAGGTCTCAGTGGAGTGAGGATGCTGGAAGAATGGCTATTTCGAATTACGGCAGGTACATAAATATTCCGTTTTTTTTTTTTTTTCCTGCGAGAGCTCAAATAAGGTTACTGGAACAGCAGGCTATTCTTTAACTGGGCTACGGCACATGTAAGGACGTAAGACGGCTTTCCCAGACATGTTTGGGGAAGACGCATATATAGGACACTTAAATATTAAAATGATAAAGAGCGATAGTGGCAAAAATTCAATGTGTGTGAACAGAGAGTGAGAGGATTTAAATTCTGACCCGTTGTTTTGCTTGACAGAGCCAGAGTTAAACAGTCAATAAACAACCACAACCAGGGTCCTCTTTTCTCTAAATTGATAGTCATTATCTGATATGAAAAGTCAAAGTGCTGCAGGTGAAGGTTTTAAATAAGACCATAGAGGGTTTTTGATTGCAGCTGGAGAGCGTATTAAGGCTGCCCCAAACTAGAGGATTTTCAAATCTGATTTGATTTTTAAAAACCGTGGGAGACTCGAGACACAGGGACACACACTTGGTGTTTAATCAAACAATTTCAGGGATGAGATTGCAGGGATTTGGAACCTCACAGAAACGTGGGCTATTAAACGTGACTTCAGAATATCAGTCGATAGAAATAAAATAAAAAAATAATTTAATTTGTTTTAAATTTAAATAAAATAATTTGTTACAATATAATTGTGGTTACAATATTGTTCTCACAATCCCGTTCAAACAAACGGATGGAAACACAACTGTATGCTCACCCCGATTTGAAAAGGTCCAGTGAAGTAATCCAGATTGGCCTGAATGAAGCCGATGTTTTTGAGACCGAGATCTGCACTGCGACACTGGGCCCTGATCAGAGACTCTTCTTTGTTCTCTATGAGTATGACCTTGAATCGAGGCAGAACAAAAAATATATAAATAATAGATATAGATCACATAGCGGCATGTGTCTTTTTTTTACTGCTGCAGGTGTATAATAATGAAATCAAAATGTACATTGTGCAAATAACTGTACATACCGTTATAGCGTAGCCGATACATACGTTTCACCATTATGGGTTGATCTACTGGTTAAACTATTGATCTTATTGTTGTAGATTGAACATATTACCTGGCAGTCTGGAAGAGTGTGAGCCAGAACGATCCCCACATGGCCCTGAGAGGAAAAATCAAAAAAAGAAAATTGCAAAACAGGAAAACAGCACACATCAAAGTGGGTATCAATAGAGCGATGATTATTGCTGCCCTTTCACACCACAAGCATTTGCCATTTAGTCGAGCACCACTATTGCTGTGAGTGTGCATTTTCCCAAGTGCAATTGTGAGTCTGCCTGTGGGAACTGGTCACAAACAAAACACATGGAAACAGGGGGGTGTGAGTGTGAGTGTGAACTGGTTTCTGTTAGATGTTGAAACAAACAGCAGCCTATTGTACCAAAAGTCAGATGCACTGAGATTCAAAGCTGGACTGATGAATGGATGCATGTACCGTTCCACTGCAGAAATCCACAATGGTGTGTCCTGGTCTGGCTAGCTCTGTAACCATGGCAACCAAGTTATTCAGCTGTTGCCTCTTCCTGACGGCACGGATATTTGACATTTTACCTGGAAAAGAGGGAACATGTTTTCACAGGCAATTACTCTTCGAAAAAAAACAACAAACAACAACTAACAAAGAAAAAAAAACACACCACTAAGGCCGTCACACATTAACAGATGCTTATTTGTGGTTTCATTATACCCCCACTCAGCAACAAATAATAATAAAAGAACACTACACTGTTTTAAATGAGTCCTTCTTCCTTCCCGTTCCTATTAGTGTGCCTCCCAACCCCTAACCCCCGAAACGGTGTTCCAAATTATGATTTACAACCAAACATTTTAGGTAATGGTTTGGCACAAAGACGAAAAGACCTCCACACTCTCAGCGGCTTGTTTCCCGGCCAAATGACAATGAGGGAACGCGAGCAATCTTTCAGTATCAACAAACGCGAGCTCTGAGCCTAAATTGTGTGCCCTAGTTGTTTGTGGCACAACCTTCTGCTGCTGTGCGAGCAGTGTGTAGCCCATTAGCTCAAAGCATATTTCAGCCTCCTGCATCTTCCTCTTCCATCTTCTGGCGCGCGGCAAAAGTCGCGAGCTGTTGCCATGCTGTGCCGAAATATCTCAGCTCCATGTAGATGTAGAGTGACGGGCGCTTCATTTACTCTGACTCGCACCCTCGTGTTCAAACAAGTGGAATATTAGGGGGAGAAAGAATGAAAGAGAATATTACTCGTATAATTGCTGGCTCACGCTGCTTTGTCTTTAACAACAGGGGAGGAGAGATGACAGAGAAAACTCTCTGTTCAAACTACACAAATAGGACATTTTATTCATGCTCTTACGCTGGCTGTAATTGAACGGGTATCAATTGCAAGGAGAAGCTATTTCACAGTATGCATCCATGGCTCTGGAGAAACCACTGCATAGCCGCCTCTGATTGCATCTGGAAACGTTTACATTGCTAATTGTTAATTGCAAGGTAGCGGGTGATTAATTTCAGTACAGAAATAGAAAGTCTTAAGAAAGACAAAAAAGGCCAGACATTAAAGAAACAATGAGCTGAAAGACACCAACAATAAAGCAGATGGTGAGTGCAGACTCTATGCGTCAAATCTAAGCAGGTAGTATGTACATTTCAAATGTCAACGGATTTTCTCAAAATATTTGTAAAGATGAGGCACACATGAGATAAACGTGTTTTTTTTTTTTAAAGGCAAACAGCAACCATGACAATTTATCTCTGCCCACCAAAACATATCTAATCAGTTCATCGTGGCCTCTAAGTGCATTTTAGTACCAAACTTGAAGCTCTTACAAGAACACATTCACAGGAAAGGGAGTGATATGCAGAGACAACAACCCTGAGAATGTAATAAATGAATAACCTAGACTTTTCTTGGAAAATCTGGAGGCAAGTAAAAGCACTTTTCCAGTGTAGAAGGCCAGCAAAGGTTACACATTATGCGTCATATGTATCCGACGCTCAAAGTCAATGTGTGTCGAGGGCAAAGATACAATGGACTGAGGTCAGTATACACACAAGTTACCGTCAAACACACAGTGCAAAACGTGTGTGTGTGTTCCTTACATAAAAAACTACAGATTGATTTTACAGCCTGTACATGTGTGTGTGTGTTCGATGAAAGGTCACTACGCTGCTTAAGGTCAAACCCATAACTTATATGAAACTGAGTGGGTGGTGATAGCAGAGATAACCACATGCAACTTTCTCCCTTTGATTTCAATCTCTTTTTTTCTTTTTTTTTAATGTGGTTTCAGGGAAAAGAATAAGTCTGACAACGTCTTTAAAGGTCATGTCCCAGATGTCACTATAATTGCACCAAATTCACTCAATTTCAAATTAACATCATAGAGTACGTGTCAAACAGTGCAGAGGTCAAAAAGTCGCACAGGATGTGAAAAGACGAGAGACAATTAAATATCCCTTCATAGGCTTACGGTGTGTTTGCACAAGCGTTACTCGACTCGCCACACCTCGGCACGTTACGGTTATTTTGCCTTTCCACTAGCATAGTACCTGGTACCTGGTACTACTCTTAGTACCTGCTCTGGCAAGATCCCAAGCAAGCCGAGGTGATACTATGAGTGACGTCGCCAGACTGCCGGCCACTGATCGGTCAGAGTGCCATCACAGGAAGTGACGTCCGGCACGAGAATCAAGCCGAACAATGGCGAACTGTAGATCATTTAAAAATAATAATAATAATAATAATCCTAAAAATGTGGTTAATCTCCAACAGTTACCAGGGTAAAATCAGTCTAAAATCTCAATATTTAACAGAGGACGTACTGAACAAATATTGTGAATTAACTGACTCTAATGATTCAGTTACACTGAACAACTGAACAACTGCTTTACAAGTCGCTTGTCACTCGTTAGTGTGTGTCGCGTGTAAAACAAAGTCACGATAGTTTCATGCAGCCGTGCAGTGACGACTCCGCCCAAGTTGAGTAGGTACTATTTTGTAGTGGAAAAACAACCTAAACCGCGCTGTGCCGAAAGAAATTACTCATATACAAATATATTCTTCTGCATTAAATTTCAAATGGTTTTCCTATAAAGCACAATGAATGTCCCTACAATATCATTTGCCATTTATTTTATAGCAGGCACCTTAGGGGACATAAGTTATATTTATTTTCTATATTGTGCTTTGGGTTTTGGACATGAAACAAAGCTAGAGGTGTAAAAAAAAAAAAGATCAATATTTTAAATGAAATATAGCTACAGTTTTAAATGTTATCATTATCACAGTTACTGCCTGAAATGAATTTCAATTTTATTCTGCAACTTCACTGAAGTTGTTTCCCAGTCCTCTCTTTCTCTGTTATCAAACTCACAGCTGACAGTGAGGATTAACTGTGCAGCTGTGAAATATGTAACACTTCATTAATGTGTTGATCTCGACTGGCGATAAACAAGGATTAGTGTATATATATATATATATATATATATATATATATATATATATATGGTATATATGTATATACACACATATATATATATATACACACATATATATACACGCACATATATATGTATATATATACACATATATACATACGTACATATACATACATACATATACATATATTCACATATACATACATACATATATACAAACCGTTTGTACATATATATGTATATGTACGTATGTATATATATATGTGTATATGTATACACACAAGGTTGAATTTATGAAAATTGCACATGATTAGAATCCAATTATAATGTCAAATACTGATGCCTGCGACTAAATGTGCTGTACCTTTGTGGATTCACTGTGATCTGTAAGTTGTATAAATGGTTAATTTAGGCATAATATTGTTGAAACTGTGAGGAGGAAACAAGAATACCTGGAGAAAACCCACACGCTCCGCACAAGTCGAAGTAAGATTCAAACTGGTGATCTTCTTGTTGTGAGGCAACAGTGTTAGCCATTAATCTACCGTGCAGCCAATTGTGATTTTGTTCAGCCCCACTTGTGTACCCTGGAAATGAGCCTTCATGGTAATGCTCCTACTTTGCATCTCTGGTATGAGTTTTCGCGCAGATGACTCATGGTGAGAGCAAATCCCAACATTCTCCATTTTCGCCCGTCTTTCAATGGGAATGCTGCACTGAACTAACACCCACTTGTGTTTCGTTTCAGTTTACTTAGCTTTTTTTCCCCTCGTCCATCTTCCCAACAACATCTGCCGTCTTACAGACAAATATCCCCAACAATCACATGTATGACAGAACCTTAAGACATGTGTCATCTGGCCCCGCTTAAATGATCCACCACTGAGAGGAGCTGTTGACAGGAGGACATTAACTAAGCTCTCCTCGTCTGTCATTATTCACATCGTATGACATTTACAAGACAAGAGGATGAGCTCAGCTGTTTGAGCAATTAATCAGGTATTGTCATGGTCCTTTTTGGCATTTATCGTTAATGCATGTAAATACATTAGCATAAATAAGAGTAAAATTAACAAACAACACCAAATCAAACGATAAGATATGACACTGTGTTAAATGAAATGAAAGGAAAATATACCAAATGGCTAACTGGGTTAAGTTTTTAGAAATAAGAATACAACTCCAACATGGTCATACTATTACAATATTTCAATTCAAAGCAAATTTCACAGATTGTCCATTTTTTCCGTCTTGTACCAATTTTCTTTTCATGTCTTTGACAACAAACACTGAAGGAAGGGAAACTGCAGTGGGGAAAAAAGAAAAAAATTAATTATTGGACAGATGGATATCAGATACGCTAAATAACTACAAATTCTCACACATGGAATTAAATATTTACACAACGTAATAACGATATCCTTTGTGTATTTACATTTGCCTCAGTGTTGTGAACACGTCCACGTCCGAATACTGACCAGCAGCCACTCTTCAAGACTGCCCTTGCAGGAGAAAATGTAATTTTGTCCTCCTTCCATGACCTCTCGGCACATTCTCCTAACATATTCCGTGGGTTGCAAGCTAATTGGACTGTGATGTTTTCCTCTGCAAGACTTTCATGTTTAACCTCCTTCCAGGATCTGATTTGAGCAGAAAGCTGAATATACACTGCTGTTGGCGCTGTTTCTTGAGCAGGTGAACACAGACGCTATTACTTTTGGAAGAAAAAAAAAAATGCTGGTACAAAAAATAAAGCTTGAGGTGACAGAACCAGTGAGAGTTTTG
The DNA here is from genome assembly GCF_963457635.1 of Microchirus variegatus. NCBI lineage: Eukaryota > Metazoa > Chordata > Actinopteri > Pleuronectiformes > Soleidae > Microchirus > Microchirus variegatus. The sequence continues at coordinate 9,524,324 of NC_139824.1, forward strand.
GAAAAATGTTTTGTTTGTTTGTCTTTTTTTCCTCAGGAAAATACTCGCTGAGTAACAAACATGCTGTGGTTGTGTTACAGGGGGGGGAAACGAGGATCCATAACCCATGTGTCCTCTACTGTTAAAAAGGTGGCAACCACGGCTGTTGCTGGCAGGGAGCCATGTTCACTTCCTTTTCCCCCTGATGCTGCAGAAGTGCCTTACAGTCTTATCAACAGGGCCCATCCGTCAGATTAGAATGTAAACACACTGTTGTTGCACAGGAGGCCTCTGTTTAGGCTCTGCAGGATTCATCATCTGAGGATATGCTGGTTTGAAAAGCTAACATGTGTGCAGAGCTGGCTGCAGATGCAGACTTAGATTAATTTCCTTTAAAAATGAGACTTATTTTCTGTGAGTTTAAATATGTATATATTCCAATCAGTAATCATTAACATACAGACAAGACAGGGAATGACAGTAATAAGATTCCTTATTGATGAAATGCATCTCTGCGCGTTTACTATAGAAATCTCCCAGTCATCTCTGTCTCGTCTGTCCAGAAAAAAATCTCTACATGTTTCTAAAACAACGCAACTTTTATATAATAAAAAATAACTAATTCTGTGGTTAATTTGCTATCAAAAGCATAATGCTTTTTCATTTTCATGTCAAACTGCATTTCATTTTTTCATTTCCTTTGTTTACTGCACTGTTTATTATTTCCAAACGGCGTTCGCCAAAAGCACTGCTGTCATTGCCGTTTGATAAAAATCATTTAATGTTGGCTGTTTTGCATTTGCATCAGAAAATTGATCCAGGCGGCCCGGGATAATAACTTGATTTATTGCATAATATTGTCTTTAAGTAACTATTTGAAATAAGCAATTCATTTGGCTGGACATATCACTAATAAATTAGACAGAGCACTTCATCATTTGACATGGCGCGTTTCAAAAACTCCCCCAGGGAGAAGACAACTTTAATGATTATTTTTTTTAGCTCATCTGTTTCACACCTCACCAGCAATTTTGGAAAAAAACTGAATAAATAAAGGAAAACTCTGAAAAGACAAAGTTCTTCAAGAACTAAACCAGCATGTGCATATGGGACATATATACCGTATAATCAGGCCACATCTGCACAGTCGTCATATAATCATTCATGTGAGCACGCACATAAGCTGTATGTTAGGTGAGACACAAACAGGAAGGTGTGGTTGATCATTATCTCAACCTAACCTCCAGCACCTTCTCTGATTCATATCACGTCTGAATACCTGGATCCTGCTCAGGTCGTCTTGAATGCACCTCTGCATCATTTCGGAAAGGATCAGGTTAGTGTGTTTCCGCCCCTCTGTGGAGCAATAACATTCAGAAGAATGCAGTGTTTGTCATAAAAATGGGAGAGGATATTGTGGGAGCTCTCAAAAAGGTTGATCAGTAAAACACTCTGAAAGTGCTAAACCATCAAACCTAAGCCGTTAAAAGCTGCATCCTTCAGTCAACTGCTGCCTGATGTAAAATCCAAAGGTATGTGAACAGACCAAACAATGACATACAACCAGGACTCCAGCTAAACTAACAAGAGAGAGAGAAAATGGGATACACATACTACCTGCAGTAGGCTGTGTTAAATATTTTAGCTTTGGCTTAGAAAGGGCAGGGAAAGTCTCGCATACAAGCAGCCGACGTTTCTTTAGCAGGCCTGCAACTATCGAGTATTATCATTATCAAGTAATCGGTCAATTACCTTACTGATGAATCCATCAGTTGTTTGGTTCCTAAAGTGTCAGTGAAAAAGCTGAAAAAAGTTGATCTGTGTTTCAAACTTCAATGTAAAAAACCCCCCAAAGATTTCCAGTTTACAATAGTGGAGAAATATCCTCCACATGAGGGTCTGCATAGGGGCGATTGGCGGGGTACACCCTGAACAGATCACCAGTCCATCATAGAGACACTTGGAGACAAACAACCATTCCCTCACTCTCACACTTATGGTCAATTCAGAGTGTCCAGTTTATCTTATTTCCATATTGCATGTTTTTGGACTGTTGGAGGAAACTGGAGAACCCGGAGAAAACCCATGCACATGGAGTGCTAACCACTGCACCAACTTTGTGGCCTCAAACAACCAATTGGCGATTCATTCAGCAGTTAATAATAATAATCAGTTAGAACTGGAAAACATTTGACCATATAATGGTTAAATTCAGTAAGGTCCAAGTGGTCACAGCTGCACCACTGTAACTAATGGGAATAAAGTGGATGTTGTTTTCATGGGGAACATACAAATTCAAACTAATTACACAAAATCCCTGTAGCCTGTCAGAACTCATGCAATACATCTCCCTTTTAAGGAGAACACTGTCTCAAGGCATTCTTTGAATATCTGCAGAACAGCATAGAATAAGCCAAAGAATCCTGCTGTGGATCACAAAGCATTATAAAATAAGTTTTTGTTAAGGTTGTCTATTCAGTGCAATCCGTTGAACCTTAATCATATTGTGTAGGTGCTTCTCAGAGAGATATAAAAGTATGGTCAAGGGAGATCATACAGCAGACGATGTTACATAATACATGCCAATATAACTTGCGATGTCCAGAAAGTTTGATTCAATGATGCGGAGACACTATAGTTCAAATACCCTTGGGTACATTCACCCAACAATATAACCAAGCTATTGTGTGAGCAGGTATTCAGAACATTTTGAAAACACAGAAAAAAGATGATATTTAGTTGTTGCTCTGAGTTGACTTGAACTGTTGCTCGGTTGAAAGAAAAAAAAAAAAGTTTCCTTTCACAACACCAACAGTTAAACTTTTTTTTTTTCCATTTGCAAAAGACTGTGATGAAGGTAATGGAGTCAAACACAAAAGGAAAAAAAAAAGTCTTGCTGTGCATCTTTCAGCAGCTCTGGAGTGACTGTCAAAACATGACCAGACGTAGCTGTAGGTGGTAGGTCTGCATTATTATGGAGCTTCAGTGGTTACTCTTTACAGGTCACAACACATACCTCATTTGTCTGCAGAATTTCATAGAAGCAAACAAACACATTCGTTCAGGTCCTCTAACTAACTCATTACATTCCCCGGAAAAAAATATCGATGAAAATGTAATACATATATGCAACATACACTCTTAGAAATAAAAGTGCTAAATAGAACCATATAAGGTTCTTCGGCTTCGAACCAGTGTTACCAAGAACACCAAGAACCCTTTTAAAACCATTTATTCAGGAAAGGCGTTTTAAAGGGTTCTCTGGATCAAAATGGTTCTTACCCATTAGTGTTACCAAGAACCCTTGAAAAACAAGTGGTTCCAGGTAGAACCTTTTATATGGGTCCCACCTGGAACCCTTAGTGTCACCACAAACCTGTTTAAAACCCATTATTCAGGAAAGGGGTTTTAAATGGTTATCTGGATAAAAATGGTTCTTACTGGAACCATTAGTGTTACCAAGAACCCTTGAAATACAAATGGTTTCAAGTAGAACCTCAGCCCTTGTAGACTTTTGGAACCCTTATTTCTAAGAGTGTAGGGGGTAATATGCTGTCTATTGTAACTAATGACGTCCTTCAGTGTCTCGTCAAACCCAAAGCTTAGTTTTTGTCAAAGTCGAGCAGGAAAATCTATTCACATTCAAAGAGGCTGAGATCAAAGAACCGTCTAAAAAATCTAAAAAAAACAATTAATTATCAGTAGTTACGGTTAATTTAGTGACCAATTAACTGACTAAAAGCTGGAGCCCTAATTGTAAAATGCCAAAGTATTAAATACTGAGTGATAGATCTTTTCACAGAGGTAGACTAATAGATTGATTTGTTAATTTCAGCATCAGTCAATAGTGATTTTTAATTGACCAATTATAACGCATTGCAATTTTCTGTCTGCAGAAACAGGACCATTATCCAAATGATTGGAGTTTCAAATAGTTTACACACTATTTTTTATTGCTCTGCAACTTTATGTATCACTTGTTATTATCAAACCATTATTTTTATCAGGAGGAAAAAAAAAACAGTCAACTTGTTTTCCTTGTCTAGTCACAATTACTAGTACATTTACATTTAAGCATTAAGCTGACGCTTTTATCCAAAGAAATCATGACATGAGAATTGTCTTTGTGGAATACACATGTGCTCTGAGTTCTATTCCATCTATCTAAAGGCTGAATCAAAGGCAATATGATGGCAAGTTAAACAACACCCCTCTTATTTTATTTCAGCACAGTTTGGGCAACTGTCCTCGCATGCCTGGCAAACACAACAATCTTGCCTCTTTTGGCTTCCAGCTTCACTTTGCATACTTAGTGTTGACTTGCAGTCTGTCTCCTGAGTGCTGTTCACTGCACAGTTTGAAGTGGATGCAGCAAAAGAACATCATCACTCCTCTGCTTTTTTTTTTTTTTAAAACGGGGCAAGTTTGGAACTGAGCCATCCTGTCAGGGAATTTGTATTTTCCACTTGCAGTAAAATATTGTAGTTGTTCAGAGATGACTCCGATGACTGAACTGCACGAATTCTGTCCAACATATTCACAGCTTACCTTACATAAGAAACAAATGACCTGAGGCTGCCCACAATCGAACACATCAGTACAGCATGCCCACAAGTAAAAGTCACAAGATGTTACTCATCCTATGGACTTAATGTGGATTTAAAAAAAAATTATCATAATTATTCTAGCTATCCATCTATCAAGCAAGTTGTGTCCGTCTGTCTGTCTGTCTGTCTGTGACAGGCATATCTCGCTGACCGTTAGTCAGATTGCCCTAAGACTTTGGATATGGGTTGAGCATGGCCCGATGGTGTGCATCCTTGATTTTCATATTTTTTGGAGGAATTTTAATTTTCACTGATTTATCATGCTGCACCAGGCAGGCAGCGGCTCATCAGCAGCAGCTGTGCTGTCTGGAGCAGGGAGGTGGGAGTGAAGAGGCTGTCCTCACGGTGGGTGAGACTTTTTCCACACGGTTCACCGCAGAACATGGTGTTATACTGAAACGACGAAGTGTCCATTCACCAATACGCGAGCACATATTTATTTTGCAGTAGCATGCTACTACTTTGCGGCTAACTTGGGAAAACGTGTTTCCAAAGGTAAGCTAGCGAGGCTATGATTAGCATTAGCATAAGGTTAACATAATACAAACACTGTGCAACCTCATTAGCCACAATGCAAATAATTTCATTTTCCATTAGCATTGGCATAGCTAGATGTTGTGACTGTCACAACAAAAAAATCTTCTTCAGCTTCCATTAAAGGAATACATACTTCCTACAGGCACTGCACTAGTAAAAACAAATTGTGACAAATTTCCAACAGATTTCACTGTGATAAATAACTCAGGCACAGAATAGGTATAATCACATATTAATTTCACTAAAATTACAAGCAAAAGTATAATTCCTTTTTCCGCACTTTGGTGGGCTTTGTCTATGAAAGATTAGTCTGAAGTTAATTTTATTAAAAAAAAATTTAATAAAATAAAGGCAACAATATATTGAAATGCATCTGCTCTCACTGTTGTGTCCCCTGAAAAGCTTCCCCTACAATTTCTCTTTCAGAATAAGTAGTCGTTTTCATTCATTGCACACTCCTCCCCTTCATCCCTTGCTCTCTATACTCTGCCAGAGCTGTCAGAGTCAGGGAGTAAGTGGCACAACCCTGGCATCTGTGAAGGGCCATGTCAATGTCTATTGGCCTGCCACCTTTGAAAAAAAAAAAAAAAATCTTCCAATATGGCTTTCAGCCCTCGACTTTCAGTGCCAAGTCAAGGATGAATAAAGGATTGTTGGACCTGAGCCAGCTGCTGTTCCTGCTCCTCCTTGTTTTCTTATGAAATGCTGGGTTGCCAAAACAATGGGACCGAAACAAAAGGATTCGCCCTTTAACGGCGTAGAAGCTTCTATTGTCACTGCTGGGGCAGAATTTAGGCGTTTGACTAAGGTGTTTTTACGTTTGTAATAGCAAAATAGATACATATCAAGTTTTCTTTCTATTACTTTCGCAAAATGCGTTTGCACTGCACAAATGTTCTTATTAAGGAAAGTGGGACAAGAATCAAGGGAATGCAATTGGACACAAAAACTATGCATGTGTCCTGTAGATAATTAGGGCAGGATATAGATGAATCATTATGTCGCACTGAGCCACCTGCATACAAAAACACTCCACACAAGCTTTAGTTTTTCTCTTATTCTTGTCGGTGGCCCAAATCTTGCCACTTTACACCGTTTAATCCAAAATAACTCAATTGCATTTAGCAAAACGTAGCTTTTTTTAATATACGATGCTCTACACGTAAGCAGTAAAACTTAAAGAGAAAACACACAAACTCACACCCACACACAAATAACGACTCGCCAAGTGGAGGCCAAAGGCACGTGGGTGTTAAAACATGAGGGGAAGATCCACTAACAAGAAGATGTGGAACACAGACGTACAGGAAGGGACACGTGCACGCCAAAGTCCACACGCAACCTTCTTTTGAGGCTTATTACATGCGAGGTCTCTTGTACAATCTATGCACATCTCCAGCACAACAATGAAACCAAAGATGACACATCATCTACTAGAGTGGTCACCAAATACAGAACACAATAATCATTCTGGAGCTTTTCTTTGAGTCTGTGCTGATTAATATTTGAGACGCGAGGACTATCATTGTGTGCAGGGACGGAAAAGGCAAACTGAGGTACTTACGTTTGACAATGGGGGAAAAAACATTTTATTTTGTTTACAAGGGGTTGTGAAAATAAATGTTAAAATATGCCTCCGCTGTGAGGTAATTTCAACTCATTCTTCATATTAGAGAAGAATTTACATTTGTGGATTAAGAATTTGCGAGATGCTCAATCACATTTATTTCACCTGGTCAAACCTGTGTTTGTTCTTCATGTCAAACATAATCTGCTGTGAATAACAATTATGTAAATCGTATTCCAGGTTAGTAACATTCGGTTATGGAATGAAGAGATATGTGGGAAATTATATTGCTTGTCCATGTTTGCCTCTCCTGAGATACGTCACACAAATAACAACTTGATAGATGCATTACACTGATAACAAAGCTGCTGCAGAAACACTGTAATACCATGTCTCTTGACTGAAGAGAAAACTATGATACATATCCAATCTGACAGTCTGAGCTGCCTTGGACGAGGTCTGCGCTCTCCGAGTGCTTTTCTAGTTTATTTCACTTAGTGACTGAGTGACTATTCTGCAGTCTTTTTCGGGAAATCACACTGTGTTTAATTGTTTTTGTTGACCATCTGCTGTTTTTAAAAGTGTGATTGAACAATCCTCCCACATGTACCTCTGTGCACATCACACACTGGCATTCCACGCTAAAATGGCTTAAGGGCAATCCTTAATTAATCAGGATTAACACAAATGTCAACTCAACAATTTCAAACATCATCATTTGGATAGGTGTTTAACTGTGCTCCAAAGGAAAGGCATAAATTAAATTATTTGGTTTTGCATTCTGGTCAGGGCTAAAAACTCAAATAAGCAATTAATTATGAGCCTAGTGAAATAGCGCAAGAAATACAATGTAATCCAAACCCACTGAACACCGGCGAAGTGTACTCACAGAGCAATGCCTTACCAGAGATTAGTGAACAAAACAAAACTAAGGAGGCAAATAAATATTCATGATATGACATTTGCGAGGAGCTCATCACGGAGGCTGCCAGTGGCTCTGCATTTCAATGGGTGCAACTCAAACATCACTATAAATAGTGAAAGTCTGTGGTAAACCTCCGGGGAGTCTTGAGGTGTTTGAACTTGAATTGGAGAAATAAAGTGCCAATTATCCCTCTAATTGAGAATAACAAAGCTGACTTGCCTGTTGTACTTGCTCTCATGTTTACTGCACATCTTTAAACCTTCAATTTAAAGGTTCTAATGAGTTCAATTACTCGGGAAAGAGAACGGTGATTTGGGAGTCACTGTTTGCTATGTGGAGCTGTAAGCCCATGGGAATAAGATGTAAACCTAATGCTAGCACGTAGTTGAAACGCATATCCATGCCAACACTCAATTACGACAATTTCTTCAATGTAATATTTATTTTTAACATGTGCTCCCAAAAAATCTTTCATCTCCACTTTTAATAACATGCAATTTCCCTTTAATTACACATGCACTGACAGTGCTAAGTACAAAACTGACAAACACACACCTTTCCTCGAAGGCAAACATAAAATCTGAGTGCAAGCTTTTATACATGCAGCTTACAGCTGTGTAGCTGGAGAGATGGCAATGTCAGTCTCAATCACCTTGATCTTGAGAAAAAAATATTGTGATATTAAAGTTTGTATTACTATATTAAATTGCAGAAACAGCTTCTTGAGTGAGTCTTCAGCTGTGGTAGACAATAGCTTTTTTGTTTCCATGGTATTAGGATATGTCTTTTAATATGGTCTAACTCTTACAGAATGTACCCAGGATACTTTGAGCTGCATTGTGAAGGAACAGCAGCAACTGTTTAGAAAGGCTGATTGGCTCTGTGTTCTATTGGAGAAGCGTGCACTTTCAACACTGGACGAGTTTTACTGAACGTTCATGTTTACTCTTAGCAGTAGAATACACTATAGTGAACTCTTTGTGGGTGCATTTTCAGCACAGTCCAACTGGGTTCAGCCAGCAGGGTTCTCACAAGTCCTTGAAATCCTTGAAGGTTTGTTAATTACCTCCACCAAGGAGGTTATGTTTTTGCCAGAGTTTGTTTGTTTGTTTGTTTGTCTGTTCCCGAAGAAAGAGTTTTTTCAAGGGTTCTTGGTAACACTAATGGTTCCAGTAAGAACCATTTTGATCCAGAGAACCCTTTCAAACCCCTTTCCTGATAAAGGGTTTTAAAAGGTTTCTTGGTGGAACCTTTATAAAAAGGTTCTACCTGGAGCCAAAAATGGTTCTCCTATGAGGACAAGCCGAAGAACCTTATATGGTTCTACTTATAAGATATGCAGCCCTTTTATTTCTAAGAGTGTGGGCACTGTGCCTACAACTTTTTCACAGCATTTCCCCCTTGAATGATTATTTTATATGTTGCCAAAATGTCAATACTAAGAGTAGATTTTCAAAGTCCAAAAAGGGGGGGGTCAGAGCTGCCTTGGTGGAGGTCTGCGCTCTCCAAGTGCTTTTCCATCCATCCATCCATCCATTATCTACCACTTTAAATGTTTTGTTCAAGACCCTTGAAAGTGCTGCCCTAAATAGACATTTATCACTGAAAGTGCTTGAATTTGTGCAAGAAAAGAAGTTGATATGTCAGTAAATGTACTTGCATCTACTTTTCATTGATCAGCATTGTGTGAACAGCTTATCTAAAAATGACATATTACAGCTTTGAGTGTTGAGTGACGCACATTGTAAATACAGATATTTCGAGCAGTATCATCCCATTTTGAAAGAATCTCAACCCTTTCTTAAACAGCAATAACAGAAATTTGCTATAAATACTTAAATACTATAAATACTACTAACACATACACACACACACACACGTTAGGTATAACAATGTTTGAACTGTCAGATGATAAAACATGAAGGAAACAATTCTCACTCGGTAACAAAATAAAATCACCACCTTGGTTCCCTTTTAAATGATAATGCAGCTTAAAGAAACCACACTGTGCCTTCAGGGCACCTATTCAGTATAACTACTCTACTCCAAGAAAATGCTATGGGAAATTCATAAATCTGGACTTGAATCAAATCCAGCTAATTATCTTCATCCAAGTTCAATAACAGTTAGATGAAATGCCTGAGGGGAAATCAGACCCATTACAGAGAGCCAACCTGATCCAACAGGGAATGAAACGGATATAACAAGGCTGTGTCAGAGAAGACATGAAGCATCCTGGAGAAGCTTTTATACACAAGACGGAAAACATACACATCCACCTACATAGTAACAATATTCCACTGATATTCTGTCTTTGATGCATGTTACAGACACAATCCAGTAATCCACCAACATTTCTGGGGTAAACGGAAACTAAGCATGACAGATGTTAAACTAATCATGAGACCCAATGGGCGACATATAAAATACAAGCAAAGCGCTGAACGGGATGGACCATAACTGATGATGATGATGATGATGACAATGCAGGAGAATGTTTTTAAAAGAGCAGAGGTTTCAGCTCAGCTGCAAACATAGTAGTGCCACTCTGTTAAACGTTGCCTCAGGATGCCACTAAACCACTTAACACTGCAAGGCCATCACATTGCTGAATAGCCTTTACTGCAACAATCGACCCCATAAAAGCAGCCATTAGCTGCAATGCTACGGGCTGAGCAACATCATGACACAGTAAGTTGACTACACGCACACACAGACACAATATAGTGCAGTGAGCCTGATGTTCCATGAAGAGAATAGAAGAGCTGAAAATTGTGTGAATTTACTTTAACATTACACTTATTTGTAGAAGTGTTTTTCCAGATTTTTTGAGGTTTTTCCCCTCTTTAACAAATCTCCAGGTGCACTTACCCCTATAGCATGGGATGTGTGCATGTGGACGTCATGTTTGAAAAATGATTGTCAAAAGCGATTACCTTTCTACAAATAACCAGACGGTAATAGCTCAGCTTTTTGTAATGGCGTCATAGTTTAAACCACAAAAAAAAAAAAAAAATGAATGAAAAGGGAAAAATAAACTGCTGAAGCAGGGAGAAGAAGACTAATGGAGCCAGTTTTCACGCCACTCGTTCAACTTCTGTCATACTCTTGTAACCGAAGACATGAAAACTCATCCCATTTCCTTGTACCAAAACAAGCCTGGAGGACCTAACAGCAGCATGTCTCAAGCATGACAACTATGCGGTTTCCTCACAGGCCCTCCCCTCGTTCTTTCATGCCTCATTGTCTCGTTCACCTCTCTACCCCTACCTTGTTTTCTCCTGATAACCCCCGTCTCCCCTCATGCGGTCTCAGCCCTATCTCAATCTTCCACTGTCACACACTCCATCATTCTAGCCCGCGTTTATTCCCAGCCACCCTCCTCCTTCTATTAAGTGAAGCACTGGAGACAAGACACTGGCTGCTCTATACAATGGTTCCTGTATTCACATTGCTGTTTACCCGCCTGCAGACAGACCTCACCACATTTGGCCATGCAGCATTCCCCACTGGGGGAGAAAGAAGAAAAAAAAAAAATCACACTCACAGAGGTCCCTTTGTTTCTCTGTACATTGTGCCTACCTGACCATCTGTGTGTAGGATTTGTTGCCACTGAATGCAAATTAGTTGAGCTATACACAAAACAATGAAAGAGCATGAATGTGTCTTCATCTTAAATATAATTAGGGGCGCGCCATTTTATCAGCTGTATATTTGTATCCGCCTTGTAGAGTGTTATCAGTCAATCTGCAAAAGAGATGACATTTTCCTATCAAGACGACAATGTTATTATGGGCTATGTATCATGAAAACAATCTTTTAATTGAGAAAGTAGTTGGAAAAAGAGCCCAATCAAGCTTCTTAACTTAGTATAATGAGAGTGTGAAGGGCTTAAAAGACTTTCTTTGTGTCCCGTGCCACAAAAGAAAAAAAGAAAAAGCAACTAAATAAAATATTGGTATTGGTGCCGTGCAGCTATATCAGTTTCAGCGCCGAATTTCACATTTGATGCATCATTAATACAGTGCATTTCAGATGAGAACAACTACATAATTACAACGCTGACTTTCAGCTTCAAGAAGGCCTTAAGGCGTTCACGCATTCATAATGCATGTGCATATTACAATTCTAATTTACACTTTGGGGGCGTATGAATAAAAAGAGCTATAATTTGTACATGGTTCATTGCATGTGAATGTAAACACTCAAATTAAAGTTGAATGTCAGCACTTCTGTTCCAGCATCACTGTTCCATTTTAAAATCCAATGCTGTGGAGTACAGAGCCAAATCTATTGAAACACTTCAAAAAAGACACCTATAAATACGGCTTTCAAAGACTCGTGTTGTGTTTGTTTAACAGGTATGGGAATGTATGCGTAAAAGGGGGAAACACTGCAATCTTCCATGTACTGCTGTACGTGTGGGTGTGAGCGTAGCCATTTGTGTACACTGTAAGATCAGATAGATGGGAAAGCCCACACGCAGCAGTTCAGGACAAATTGGCTGCCTTTCATCTCTGCTACTCTTTAATTACACAGTACTGAAATGCGGCGGCTACCTACCTACCAGCCAAGCACTGCAGCAGGAGATATCAACGGCGCCGTTTATCATGCGGCGCCGACAAAAGTGGGACGGCGAAAAAATTCAGTCTCTCTTCTCAACTCTCACTTTCAGAATAGATGCACTGCTGCCCACATCAAGTGCACTTATGTTAAGATGTCAGGCGGGGATACTGCGACTGAAATGTGTGATTAGTTTGTTCCATGGACAAATGCCTGTCCAAACAACACATAAAATTGGGCAGTTAACAAGTCGGAGGAAAAAGGGAAATTTTTTTGTCATTTTGTTTGGACTTAATTTGTACTTCAAATAATAATAATTTAAAAAATCAGCTAAAAGCCTTGATCTTTCACTCCGCCTGCAAAAATTCCCACATGCACCGGCTACTTTAGTGAACAGGTTCTTCATGTAGCTTTTGAGTGTAGCAGGGCTTTTGTTGGTTCGGACTTTAAGTGGCATGTATTTCATATTACCCGTGTTTGATATAGTTGGTTATATTTTAATATGCTGTCTTTTCGCCGCACACAGACGATTTAGTGGGGACCAAAGCAGGTGAGCATCGCTGTAACTTGATTTAAACAACAAGAAAATAGCAATATTTTCCAACATTTTGGTCTTAGTTTAACAACATACTACACAAACACAGCACTGTTTATCTAGGAAAATATAAGTATCAAGAGATGAGGACTCAGTATCAGCAGATACGCTATAGAAAAAGATCAAATCAGACTCAGGGGGGCATCAAAACCTGATCAGGACATCCACTAAAGTTATGTTTGAAGGTGTTTTCATCCATAACCTGATTTATAAAAAGGCACTCAAAAAGGTTTTACTGCAATGCAGCAACACAATAATATCAAGTTTACAGACATGTAACACAGTACAGTAGTTTGACGTTTGAACTGAAGACTGGGGAGTATGGATGCAGCACCAATAATAAACACACTTCTACTAAATGTTGCGTCAATTCAATTGACGTGCGGTAAAAATTTAAAATGAATTTAAATTAGCAACTTGTGAATTGATGAAAACAGAAATTATTCAATTAGGATATCAAGTCTGACAAAATTAATACTCATGCAGTTTATGGAAAAAAATCCACAAACATGTCACCATACTCTGCTTTTGTATTGTCCTGTATATTTTTCTATGTTCATGTAAAGCATCCATGGCTTTTGTCTGAGAATCAAAATAAGACTGAACTGACATTTAAAAAACCAGAAAAAAAAACCCTGCTGTCATAAAGAAGAGAGCGTGTCTGCACAAAGGTTTAAGGACGCAGGATTCTTTCTGAACTCACTGCACCATGCAACTCCAGCGATGAGGATTCATTTAGCAATTTTCCACACAAGCGAAACGGAATGGTTGCAAGAAAAGGGTTCATGTGATTACGATAAAAGTAAATATCTAAAAATGTAGATTATGGATTGTAAATGTAAGTGCTTTTTTCATATCCACTTTCAGTGTGATAATCCCAGTGATTTATTGAAGCAGCTTAAAAATTTCTTATTAATAATAGAGGGGTAGAAAAAAATCCTGGCAAAAGATCAAGATCCTTTCACTGCCAATTAAATACTGCTCTGACGTCAATCAGTGTCCACTAATGCATATACTCACGATTGATAATGGAAGTTAATCGTGTCTTCCTTCTGTGTGTGCATGATTTTGCATGTTTGTCTTGTTGTCATAGACCTTCTTCCACAGTCTCAACAGGGGGAGGATAAAGTATCGAGATAAGCACTTTAAATTTCTTTACAGTGAGGCGGCACATGGGGAAAAAAAGATCCAGCTGAGTCTGAATGGAAAGACTCCTCAAGGTGCCTCTGAAATTTACCAGGCCACAGCGGGATGGGAAGGTTTTATGTAAACATCTATACTCGTTACTCTCTCTTCCTGTATTTACTGTATCAGTGGCATGTGTTTTCACTTTGACCAAGAAAGAAGGAGGTTTTAATGCGAGAGAGAGCAAAAGGTGTATTTGGATAAAACAAGCGGCGAGAAAATAAGCACAGAGATGAGTGCAAGGGCAGAGCAGCGAAAGGAAAATGTAGGAAGCAAAGTGGGGGAGCCACGAGGCAGAGGTTTGACTTTACTTTCAGTGGGGTTGATCGCTCCTGGTAAGCTGTCCCACGGGAGGGTCCACGCAGGGCAAGGATGCGGAGTGAAGACTGCCTCAATGCCGTTTTCCTAAGGGAGGAACACACAAGACAGAGACATACGGGTTACCATAGAAACCACACAAAGGCCTTGAGGTCCTGCGTTCCAAACGGTTGTAAATGAAGCAAATCAAAAGAGAGTTGCTCTTGAACAAGTGCCTTTTTTTTTTTTTACCTTACTTCATATTTATCTAAGGCTATTGCAGAGAAAAACTACAGCTAGTGAACTTATAACTGTCCCAAGAGAGGACAAATGTTTTTCCAGTGCAGTACATACTGTTACTGTAAATACAATACTCACTAGATATATATAGCAGAAACAAAAATTGAGAGGCAGAGAGAAAAGGCTCTTTAAAGATAAACAGAGCAGGAACAATGAGTGGGTGATTCAAAAGGGCTATAAAGGAAGGAAAAAAGGGAATATTATTAGAAACTGACTAATAAAACCCCTCTTATGTAAATATTTCCACTGGCTTTCCGACTATTCAAATATTCTTAATAATAATACCTATAAACATGAAGGTGTGTGTGGTGCAGGAATAATAATAATAATAACAATAATATGGCTTATTGTACAGTGGTCTGAAAAATAACCTTATATTTGGTATTATTTAAGGTTTCAAATGCATTTCGTGATGATTAAAAAACTAAAAAAAAACGAATAATCTACATCAATGACCACTGTATCACAATATGTGCAGCAGCATATTGATGCACTGGACGCACTGAACGATATGGAACACAACAGCCGTGCAATAAACACTATTTTACTGAAAACATTTTTATCATCACCATCTGCAGCTACAACATACTGAGATTATACTGTGTTTTTTTCACAGGCTGAAGGCACGGGAGGTTTACAGTTTCTCACAAAGAAGATTAATTAAAGCTGGGCTTTTGAGAAATCATGAATTCATTTAATCTAAAGAAGTTATTTAGTTATAAGCTGCACAGGTACAAAGGTCCACGATGATTGTTATTCATTGACGTCCCAAGGATTGCGGAAGTCAACATCACATGTTTTATCTCCTGTACTTAGAATGAGGAGGACCACAAAAACATGAGCGAGTCATCTTTTTTCAGACCTTGCCGACTGATAGGACCTCCAGAGAAAATATAAGTATATAAATGAATAAAAAGTTGATTTTGCATAAAATGTCCCCTTTAACTGGTAAAAGCAACATTTAAGGGCCAAAAATATTCAACAAGGCAAAAGTAGCTGAGTATATAAAATGGCATGTACAGTAGATGATTGGTTCAGTGAACCAGTTTCCACAAGGACAGAAACAAACAAGTTATCCCAGATTATGGAACTAAGGCTTTACTGTTCTTCCAAAAGAAAATTAAGGATCTATTTTTATTGCTACCTTAGATTATTGTTGGTATCAAACAATATCGACCGCGAAGAGTGAGAGAGCCTTCAGGTAAGTCGGGAGTAAGAGCAGCAGACATGTTTCAACCTTGCAATATGGTGTTTACCTTTGGTTAACAAGTTGTGTGTTGTGTGCGTCTACACTTCATTGCACTGGCAGTTTGATGGCACGCATCAGTGTGTGTTAACTGAAGTGAGGAAAGAGGCAGATTTTATGATCCATTTATAATGTGGACAGTGTAGTAGGGAGATGATCCCAGTGCCTCCGGTTAGCAGCGGTGACGGATCGCGTGTCACCGCGTCAGGCGCACTTGCCTTGGCAGACACACGATTTCCATAAGAGGACACATTAGCGCGCACACACGCAGAGGCAATTTGGCCAAGGCAACGCAACAGCTGCATTGCAGACATTATGGGAGCGACACGTAGCCATCCTTGTAATCCCAGCCATTGTGTGGGTGTGTGTCTATGTGTGCATTCCTCTCAGTTTTAATGTCTGATTTCAACGTGCCATGAAAACTGTCATTTGAGCACATCTGTGGCTGTCTCACTAAAATTCATCCGGTGACTTGGCGCAGCCAGAGACACATCCCATCCTGACCACCCAGCTCACTCAGCCTCAGTCAATCTCTGTTTTACTGCTTTCTCCCATTGCTCTCTTCCCGTCACTTAATATCACGCTGTTATAGACACTTAGCCAGCAGGAAATCACAAAATATATTTGCTGGGGGAGCAGAGCAACAAGGCCAAGGGTACAGTTCGAGGGCTCAGTAGTGAGAGCTGAGTGAGACCATCTCCTTCCAAACAGCTGGGACTGTTAACCTCCTGCTGGAAAAGCTAACAAGTTATGTTGCACTAGGTTATTTGCTGCGCTACGGAGCTAAGAAAGCTATAAAAGTGTGTGACTGCGTGTCTCGCCAACAGTGGCTTGGGGAACTACATTTTAGGAATGTGGATGCACATTTTGTGCTGTCTTATGTCTTCACACTAAGATTGTCAGCCATTACAAGCCTGGCTATAAAACATTGTTTTGTTTGGGACTGGTCATTGCTTTTCTTTTTTTTATTTCACCTGAGACGAGGATAAGCTGAATGTGCACGGTCTGCATTTACTGCAAGCGGCAACAGGATCCACTGAGAATACTGAAGCGAGTGTTTTGAATTCTACCAAGGGTAGTAAAGCACGACACTTAGAATCAGATTCTGTTACTTTTAAAAGAAGGCCATGACTTAGGTCGCTCGGTCTTAACTGATAAATATATGTCAGTCAAACAACCTCGGGGAGGAGAAAATTGTGTATGCAGATAAGCACCTTAAGACCGTTAAATAGTCCACTTAAAATGTTAATCCTGTAACTATAAACACTTAAAGTGTTAAAGCCCTGACAGAAAGTGCACAAGTTCAACAATTAAGAAGGTTTGCCGTAAGCCAAAAATATTTACTTAGAGCTACTCGCCTGGAGGCACAACCAGCAGAAAATGGAATTTATAGGGAAATTATAGGGATAATGTTAACAACCTCTGTAGGAGGCTGCACACCATCCATCTGTGCTGTGAAGGCACAATGGGAGACAGCAGGTTGAATTTACACTCTATGTATTTGTGTGTGAAAAACACAAGAGGTAAAACATGATGAGAAACGAGTAAGGGAAATGTAATCATTTACTTTTAGTTTCGTCATTGTGGGCCTGGGGCCACCGACAAAAGGCTGCTGAGTGGTCGTGTCCTGGTTGTCTTCTTGCTCCACTAGGTTGGTAGCGTTGTTCTCTGCTGGCAGGCCTGGGAGACTGACCGTGGGAACTTGGGGGATGGAAAGAGCCATTCCACAAGCCTTGGCTGCCCGAAGAACGCCTGGTACCTCCTGAACACGGCTGTACCAACACAGCAGGTGGGGGAGCTGTTGCAGAAGGCTCGCAGCATGGGCTTGGAGGGAACACTATCAAAGACAACAAGAATTAAAGTGACATAAAAAAAAACAATGTTAATTAATTATTTGACTAATCTGGCGTGTGATATCCAACTGAGAGGGATGTCGAATCAAAAACTCACTCATCACATTGGTGTAGAGAGATACACGTGATGCAAGTGGGAAATAACCTCAAAACAGACTCTCTGGCAGGAGCAGAGAGTAAGGACACTAACAGAGATGTGATAAGAGAAGCACTGTCACTTTGTGTGACTGTGTGTGGAAGACGGAAGGAAAAAGAGAAGGACACAGTGGCACAGCAAGTGGGTGGACTGGAAAGGATCTGTCGTGGCTGCATGTGTTGTGGACAGTGATGGCCGTTAAGAGGAGACATGCTAGGCTGAGTGTGAAACTGGAAACCAGTGGAGCACAGCTGACTACTAAAAGCCTCATTGTGGGAACTTCGGTTTATTCCCACAGTTGAGGAATATCTGGGTGACGGCTGAAGGGTGAAATCGAGGTGAAGACCCACTTCAGTGCCAGTCAGAGCAGCATTCCTAATCAATACTCTACTTAATAATAGCTAGACAGGTCTGGTGCTCTCTCACCTCTGCTGCCGTCATGTTAATTGCTGCCACGAGCTTTACTTATAAAATATGCAATCATTACGTGTAATGAATATTCACAAAAGCTCATGAGCTTTTGAAATTCCACTGAAAGTCTTTTTTTTTTTTTTTTTTTTTTTTTAAGATAAGCATCACAATTTCACCCACCCATTTTTGATTTTTGATTTGAATGAAGAGAGAAAAACATTTACCTAAATTAAGTCAGTCAAATGCATTTTTGACCTGCTGCATTTGAATAGAAACTCAAATACACTGTTATTACTCTTTGCCAGGCAGCTCCAGACCACCTTTGAGAATAAAACCTGTGCCAAGTCTGACGCAGTGAGTCTTTTCTACCTGAATGGACCCGAGATCGGTGTCAAAAGCTAATGCCATGCACTGTATAATCTGACAGGTCATCAGCATAAAGGCAGTAAAAAGCCAGCAAACACCTAAAATGGTTACACTTGCTTGCTCATATTACCATTAGTGAGAATTTAGTTTACAGTGTAAAAAGTCTGTGTAATAATTTAAAAGATGTAGCAAAGAAATAAGAAAATTACATTTGACTTGTTTCATATATCCATATTATGTGCAACCCTAACCCAGTAATGAAAGCAGGGAGCGCCTCCTTAGAAGTAAGGATTCAACATTGAAAGACATAACTTATAAACTCCAAGGCTCATACCAGGTACTGATGGATGCACGGCAGCAGCACCACATCAGTCAGAGTGAAGTACAGCCCTTCAGCAAACACGTGCTCCAGTGGAGGCAGATCTGTCGTCTTCACTTTCCTGATCTCAGAGTTCTCTCTAGTGGTCACAGCTGGAACTGAATCCACAGAGAGCTTGGCTAAAGCGGCCCGAAGCTCGAGTCCATCACAGAGCTGAGGCGACTGTCCAGCGTTGGACACTTTGTCCACATCCCCTCTGCCTTCGGGGGACTCCTTCTTGTTATTCCGTCTCTGCTCTTGGAGCTTCTGTCGGCGTATTTTGTCATCATTGTGGACTTTGACAGGCTCCGCTAGCCTTTGCTCCAAGGAGAGGATGGAAAGAGGAAGATGCCAGTGTTGATTTGTCGGATTTTGAAGGTGTTCTTCAACAGCAGAGGGGATGCCGGTTTCACACAGTCTGGTCCACTTGCTCACCTTAATAAGAGTGAAGAATTAAGATGGAAAAAATTATTTAAAACATTGCCCTTGAAATTGAAAAACACTGATGAGCTGCTTATTGTGTTGATGGCTCTCTATGGCTTCTGACACTGTGATTGTGGCTTCACTGAGATGCAACAAAGACATGTCATCAAACCAAATGATGTCATCATGAAGTCACAACAATTAAGAGAAGTGGTTTAACAATTAAGGGCTTGACATTTCTTCATTCAAGGAATAGAAGAGTTGAAGACAAAAAGGCATTTTAAACAGGTCTACCTGTCATACAGTTTAACATAACCTAGTCTAATCCAACCTACAGCTGAGCAATAATTGAATAACTACATAAAACAATTAATAATTTCATTGTAACTGAGGCTAAGCATGTCTGTAATGTCTGAGCATTTTACAGATGAACTTTACCACATAGCTCAGGTTCCGTTTTGCCTCAAATGTGTGAAATGTGTCTTTGTTTGACATGTGTTTGTTGTTTTCTGATTATTGAGGAGTCTGAGACCACAGTTTGTTGGTTGTTTAAACAGGATTAGAGCACAGAATTTGACCATAAGATATTTTGTTGCGATGGTTTTCACTGTCAACTGAGTTGAAGCTCTTAGTTGTGGTAATGTTGTTGGCATCATTGCCCGGCCCCAGCCTTTCCCCATTTATTTTATTTTAAATATTCATGATGCCAACCACACAGTTGGCGTAGTGGTTAGCACTCTTGCCTTTGCAGCAAGAAGACCCGAGTTTGAGACCTGGTTGGAACATGGGCCTTTCTGCATGTAGTTTGTATATTCTCTCTCGGTGTGTGCGCGGGTGTTCTCCGGGTTCCTCCCGCAGTCCAAAAACATGCAGATTTGGGGATTCTTCTCACTCTAAATTGACCATAGGTGTGATAGTGTGAGTGAACGGTTGTTTGTCCCTTTGTGTGGCCCTGCGATGGACTGGCGAACTGTCCAGTGTACACCGCCTATCGCCCTATGTCAGCTGAGATGGGCACAGCACCCCCAGCGACCTTCCGGTGGAGGATAAAGTGGTAGATTATTTTATTTTATTTATTTTTTGAATGCATAATTATGTACCGTTTAATCATCATTCATCTGTATCTGTTTTGACTTCAGTGATTTTCTTCAGTGATGG
Organism: Microchirus variegatus; assembly: GCF_963457635.1. Taxonomy (NCBI): domain Eukaryota; kingdom Metazoa; phylum Chordata; class Actinopteri; order Pleuronectiformes; family Soleidae; genus Microchirus; species Microchirus variegatus. The sequence continues at coordinate 9,544,830 of NC_139824.1, forward strand.
TGGGAGTATGTGTTGTGTGTGGAGTGTGTAGGCAGCAGTGTTTCCCTGCTAAACATTTACCTCAGCACAGGCCTTCAAACAGGTCTTCTTGAAGCCCAGCAATGCCAGCACATCATTTCTGGAAGAGTCAAACTCTAAGGTTTTGTTGATGATGTGTCTCAGGACCACTGCCAGTCCGGCTCTGCAGAGCCGTCCTGTCTCGTCCAGTACAGCAGGCAGACGGCAGCCCTTCACCAACTGAGGCAGATCTTCCAGTTGAGTGTCAGACACGTCCACAGACTCTGGCAGCTGACATTTCAGTGACTGGGAGCAGCCAGGTTTGGTGAAGACCAGAAGCACTTTGAAAGACTTGCACTCGCAGTAAGACAGAAGAAACAGGGCGATTGAAGTGTGCAGCGGCAGACGAGGCTCCTCATTTTGGCAACTAACCGCTAAATAAAGCGTTGACTGCTGCTGCTGCTTGTCCTCCGTGTACGTCATTCTCAAATACCGGTACACCTGCAGAGTACAGATAATGATAATAATTATATAGGGGGGGTTATTAAATAGTATTCAGCAACAGCATTCCCGACCATAGAAAACCAGCTTCGGTTTAGTAAATTAGATAATGGAAACTCAGATATGTTAGATAAAATATAACTTTCAGTTCCGGTGCTTAAATAACACTAAAAGATACTCACTGCAGGTTTAGGAATGATATCATGTACACCGGCAGTTTCATTAAACCCACGTTGTTATCGTGTACGCTTCCTGGAGGCAGCACTTCTTCTTGACGTGCGCTAAGGCTAAGCTAGCTCCACAGCGCCATCGTCTGTTTGATATCGAATAAGGACTCTAATTACAAATAAATACTAATGGAAATATCACGTATAATAAAGTCTATATAAAGAAAAAAAATACACACTTCAAAAAATATATATTTAACACGTTTAATAGTATTTTTAAATAAAGTACGTTATTTAAAAAGGTGTGGGCGGGAATGGATTTTATGCATGGTTCCGTGTGTGTGTATTCCGGGAATATATCGCGGTTGCACAGGTCCTTAAACGAAGGTCCGTTGTGGCTGCCTGTTTTTCTTTTGTCAGGAAGTGCTGCTACAAAAACCAAGTTATCGGATCACAGGACGTTTCTTTCCGCCAAGAGAGTGAACGGTACTGTAAAATCGAGCTGACGTTAATCATCTGTCATGTTTTATAAACGTGTTATAACTTTAGTCACTGTGCATTACAGTCATTTATGAGTCCTCGTTAATTTCCTCAATTGTAACGCCTGTATTTATTTATCTCCACAATAGTATCAGTCATCCTAAGTGTTGAGCACTAAGATGAGCCATTGAAAAGACAGCTTGTATTGACAATTTTAAACTTTTCCACACTTTACTCTGCACTTCTTGTCCTTTATTGCATGACACCATCATTCATTTGCTCAATCGCCACTTTATGCCTGTAATGTTACCCGACGCTGCAGATGCTGTATTAAACCTTACAGATAGACAACGTGTTGCCTCTTTACCTTATTCCAACCGATTGCAGTTCAGTTAGATTGAAAAAGAGTCTTTATTACTGGTATTTATGATGTGGTAACTGAAACTTTAAAAGATCACATTGTTTCCCAATTCACAGTTCAAGCTATGGCCGGACCTGTCACTTTGGATTTGGATCCCATCTTCCTTAAGGGATTGAGTTACCTGCACTCCAAGAGTAAAGACTCAGTTGAGAAACTCAAAGCTTTACTGGATGAGTCCCTCTCAAGAGGAAGTGACTCATCTTACCGTTCATCACTTAAAGTAATGAATTCAACACATATTTAATTTGCTCTGTAAATTGGTGTTACCTTTTTCTCTAACGCTGACCATTTTGTACTATGATATTTTTCAGGATATAGAGGTGTCCAAAGGGTCTGTGTCAAAACTGAGCTTAAGTAAACAGGACTCAAAGTCCTCAAACTCTTCTTCCTCCAGCAGCAGCAGCAGCAACAAATCAGAGAAAATCAAAAAAGAGGCAGAGAAGAGACCGGCTGAGAAGGTACTCGATCTTTTTAAAATGTTTTTGCAGAAAAAAAATACTTTCTAAAATTAATGAAAACCTAGGAAGTGATTTTGACCTCTCCTTTTTAACTGGCCAACAGGTTAGAATTGACTTGGTTGACGTGGACCCACCAAAAAAGCCTCGTTTGGAGAAGCAGGAGAATCGCGCTTCTCCAATTACCGTTCAGACGAGTAAAGACCTCCTGGCAAACGTTAACGACAACGATGAGACCAACGCTGATGACTTTGCCATGGAAATGGGCTTGGCTTGTGTGGTTTGCAGGTACATGGAAATCATTAGTAGATACATTACATTGAATTTTGTATTAGCTCCTGTACATTTTCCTGCACAGTTGTTAATATATTTGTGTGCGTGTGCTTGTTTGTTTTAATTACCGTAGACAAATGACAGTCACTATGGGAAACCAGTTGGTAGAGTGCCAAGAGTGTCACAACCTATACCACCAGGACTGTCACAAGCCCCAGGTGACAGACAAAGAAGTGAATGACCCAAGACTTGTGTGGTATTGCGCTCGCTGCACCAGGCAAATGAAACGTATGGTGAGGAAAATACAAATGCTCTCTCACACACCTGAGACACTCATACAGTCACCTATTTGCCCATGATTCATGCCTCTTAACAGCCCCTCATAAACATGCATGCATGGTGACTTCACCTCATCCAAACTTTTTTTTTGGTTTGTCCTCTAGGCCCAGAAACCTCCACAGAAGCCGTCCCCCGGATCTGCGTCATCAGCGCCTGTTGTAAAAGACACACTCGTCAAAAAGACGGAGATGAAATCCAAACCAGACACAGCCAGCACCTTCCAAGCCTTCAAAAGAACCGAACTGAAGGTATGAGTTCCCAGTACTTTAAATGTATTCACCTTGTAGTTATTTTGATGGCAAACGTGTTTCTTTTAGACAGTGATTTGATTGACTTGATGTAAACACCAGCAACAATGGGAATGACACTTTAGTTTGTTTGTTTTGAGTTGTATGGCTTGCAGGTAAATTGCAGGTTCATAAACATGAAGCTATTCAGGTCAAATGTAAACAGTGACCTGCCCCAAAGGATTAAATTACTGTTGTGGTCTTTTGTCATTTAATTACCAAGGCTGTAGAAACCATTTCTACACCCCTTTAGAGCAATACTGAAATCTCATTGTGCATTGTTATCAGTGGTGATTGAAAATGGGACTACTAGTGGCTACAGAGCATTACAATATGTGTTGAATGTAGATGTTGTTGCACTGATAATTATGCTGTTCTTCATTTAACACAGGCGTCCGCAACATCAGCCAATCCCACCGCGAACAGCTCCTCCTCCAGCAGTGGTCTCACAGGCTGGGCTGCATTTGGTGCCAAGACGAGCTCTGCTCTTCCTCCAAGCTCCAAACTGGGCTCCTCTGGACCAAGTGGAAGCAGTAAGACCTTGGCAGCTCCCTCTGGCCAGAAACCCGTTGGGCTCTCTGGACTAGCCGGAGCGAAGTCAGGACTTGGGAGCGCTAAGGTACCTGCGGGGGGCAACGGAAACAGCTCCAGCCAGGTGCCTCTGAAACCTCCTCCTCTGACCCTGGGTAAGCAGCCACTTAACCGCTCGTCGAGTGGCGAAAGTCAAGGGAAAGGCTCTGCTTCGTCAGGGGGAGGTTCCCCGAGCAGCTCCCAGGCAAGCGCAGGAGGAAACGGAGGCAGTAACGGAGGGGGCAACGGGAACAATGGGAACGGGTCGAAGGTTGCACCAGGGGACAAAGCACCGACTTCTCAAGAGTCCCAGCTCAATGCCATGAAGCGTCTTCAACTAGTAAAGAAGAAAGCGGCGCAAAAGAAACTGAAGAAATGAGTAGAGATGGAGGAGAAGAAGATCTGAAGGAGTAGAAAATAAAAGTGTGAATTTGGTGACAACATTGTATTCCAGTCTAATACTTGAATCTTACTTTGTGTAAATGCTGCTGGACTCTGTGTCGTTCTGCTCTAACAAATACAAACATTGCAAACGTGACTGTCACTTTTTAAATCAGCAAATGTTATTAAATAATCCTCCTCTTATAAACTGCTTGTATCAATGGCTTTGTGGCATGCGGTGCAACATAATGTGAATCATTATATCCTGCAGGACAAAGTTAGACATAAACACAGCAGGGATTTTTTGTTTTTGTAGTTTATACAGTCATGTGACATAACTGTTCAAATATAAATGACATGATAGATTTCTTCATTTTCACATCTACATAAAACATATCTATATATATATATATATACTTCATTTTTAAATCATTTCACATAGAACATCTGTTTCATTCATAAATCATTTCATATATAAAATTTACTTCATTATTGATATAAACTTGACAACACTGAAGTCCAAAAGTGCTCAGCGGAGTGTGCTGCGTCCTCCCACCGTCGTTATTGTTAATCGTCAGATTACTGGTCCATTTGATGAGTGCTTGTTTTTTTTGGTTTTTTTCATGAACTTCTTGAAACAAAGCGGATTCAGTTTCAACACTTTTGGTATGAGACATCTGATAATATCTACTGATACCTGCGGGATCTCTACATATCTGTCACAAAATCCTTTTGACATTCACCAGCAGAAATGTAACATGTTTTACATCCAAAGCTTTTTTTAAAAAATATGAATTGAAAAGTAATTGGTTTTGTCTGAAATGCCACTCGTTCCTTTGGGGTTTGGCACCCTATGTTTTTTTGTTTTTTTTAATCTTAATCTAAACCCCTTTTTTAGGCGTAGGACATTCTGCCAAGGTAGTTGGCAGGAACATATCCTTTCTGTCCATTAGCCTCAGCTAACCACCAGTCTTTGTTACCGCCCAGGTCGCAGAACTGGAGGATGCGGACATGTTGGTACTCCTGCATGGTCAGCTCCTGGTCACAGCGGGCTTGAAATGCGTAGACGGCGTAAAACTGTGAAAACACGCACAAAATAACAGCTTTTGTTTATTCCCAAGATATTAAAAGTGACATGCATTCTCCTGAAAATCCAGAAGGTGGCACTGTTGATTAGTGAATGAGCTGTGTATTATTATTCATGCTGCAAACTTGAGTTTCATGCAAAATCATCCTACAGATGACACTTCAAAATTAAATTTAACAGAACTTTTTTTTTTTCACCATATGAATGTTCTTGCACATTCATATGCTGCAAGAACATGCACGCTCACACACACCTGCTGTGCCTCTGTGTCCACTAGATCCTCCATATCTTCTGGACTCTCAAATTCCCCCTGTAGACCAGAAAGGGTCGAGCTGCTGTCTGTCGTGTTGAGGTTGAAACTGCGCAGGCTGCTGCTTCCGCTACCGGACACGAACAGGCTGATGTCATCGAAGTCGTCTTCCATCATGGCGGACGACTGGTGCTGCTGTTGCTGTTGCTGCTGCTGCTGCTCAGGCTGTTGCTGCTGCTGCTGCTGCTGCTGCTCGTTGGCCCTCTGGATTCTTCGCTGTGAGTCCCTCAGTGGATTGTACTGCTTCAGGAACGTGGAATAGACGTAGCCTTGTGCACCTGAAGGGGACACATTTACATGTTGTCAAGATGTTCATTTGCAAAGCCCTGGTTCACCGAAAGTGCAGTTTTAATTATCAGCCCCTGTGGCCTTCTGAGTAATTTGCCAAAACACTGTCAGAAAAAAACTCTTGCAAAGAGAGACAGCGGGAAATAGCTCTTAAAAATGTACAATTGTGAAGTTCTACTGAACGTCGAGGATTATTTTAAGCAGTAAGAATCCACTTTTGAAGCTTCATAGGCACGTCTTGGCATATTCAGCCATAGACTGGCCTTGCCTTCATCAGTCATGATGTTAAAGGCGCCATATGTAAGAATGTGGCCAAAAACGGTTACTACACTCAAACTCAAAAATACCGAGGTCTTTTAGGTTTCGTTTTCTCCGTCATTGTAGCTCAATCGTAACTGGCAACCCGTGATTGTTCGGCAGCTGAGACTCAACAGACAAAATATTTTTTTTAATGCAACTATTTTGGCTGTACATGTTGTTGTTGGTGAGTTCAGTTTGTTATATGAACATTATTCTCTGTGACATATTAGGAGGATTTTATGGCCAGTTGATTTAGATTTATTACATAATGCACCTTTTAAACAACAGCATGGGATTGTTGCACGGATAATAAAAAGACTAAAAAACAAAAATAGAGAGAATCATGTAGAGGTGATAGGTTTAAAGCAGAAAGTCTGGTTGTTTTTTTGCCTTTAACTTTAGGAGTTTCCCCTCCAGTTTCTGAGTAAATATATAAAAAAACACCACTGTAAACAACCTCCTTCACCTCTCCTGGCCATGTGCATTTGTTTTCAACGGAGCTGACAAATAGAAGCCGCGGAGCCATGTCAATACCTGTCGCCATCCTTTTTTGCATGTTCCCTCAAACCTTGTTTTTATTATCAGCATGTTCTGATGTGACAATAAAGGCATTCTATTCTATTCTATTCTATGTTCTTCACCAGCTCTGCCAGGATGAATGTCTAAAATAAGGATATAGCTGCCTTGATCTTATAGCCAGTATCTGGTTTGTATAGTGCCAGGAAGCAATCCATGATTCTCTACAGACCTGAGACTTTGCAAAAACCTCCTGATTCTGAGGTCTCTGGCCCTGATCTCGTAAAACAAGTGACTCCCGAGCTCTTAAATTAGGGTAAAAATCCTGCATAGTTCTGCTTTAATCAGCATTGTGTGAACTCATTTGGCAACAGGTTTGAATGTGGCAGACATTTTTACACAGGATGCAGAATCTTTCTGTCTTTAAAGGTGCATTATCTAATAAATCTAAAGCAAATGTCCATAAAATCCTCCTGATATGTCACAGAGACTCAGGAATAATGTTCATATAACAAACTGAACTCACCAACAACAACAGTACAGCCAAAGTATTTGCATTAAAAAAAATATTTTGCAGACTGCAAATCATGTTTATGTTTTGAAATCATGTTTTGGCATGTGGCGCCACCTACCGCCATCTACCAATCACATCAGAAACCGAAACCTAAAAGGCCTCGGTATTTTGAATTTGAATGTAGTAACCGTTTTTGGCCACATTCTTGCATATGGCACCTTTAAATTTTCTACTGAGACCATTTTGGTATAAAGGCAAACTCTTAAGAAAAACCTGAGGGGAATGTCTCTAAATATTCCACTCTGGTAAGAACAAGATCTTTTGTAGTTGAAGTGAACTGACTCATTATACAATATTATCTAAGGGCGAAGTAATTGCAGAACAAACTACTTTGTACTTTGTACATTTTCTCTTAAAGGTGCCATATGTAAGAATGTGACCAAAAACAGTTACTACATTCAAATTCAAAATACAGAGGTCTTTTAGGTTTCGTTTTCTGACGTAACTGGCAATCCGTGGTTGCTCGGCAGCTGAGACTCCACTGACTGCAATGATTGGCAGACGGCGGTAGGTGGCACCACATGATTTCAAAACACAAACATGATTTGCAGTCTGCAAAAAAATGTTTGTTATGAACATTATTCCTGAGTCTCTGTGACATATTAGGAGGATTTTATGGCCAGTTTGGTTTTAGATTTATTACATAATGCACCTTTAATTATTCAAAAAACTGCTTCCTTAAAATTAAAAAAAACGAGGGTGCGATCCACGTAGGCTGTCAACATACGCTTCAGTATTTGCTTATACTGTCTTACTATGAGGGACCTGAGGAGTGTGTAAATATGAGGCGAGCATATTCATACCGTGGATATCAACAGAAGGGTGAACAACAACTTCTCCAGAATGTGTGTAAGCCCAGAGGAAAAGACGAGCGTGTGAAGAACGTACTTTGCACCAAGAACATGTACACAGACTTTTTTTTTTTTTTTTTTTTTTTTCTCCCCGCGCACTCATCAAAAAGAAGTTGTTGTTGTGGAGTGCACGGCACGGCACGCGAGCGGCATCTCTCCATCCCTGTTTCCCGAATACCCAAAGGAAAAGGCTTTGTACTCTAAGTAACACTGCTTACGACGCACGGCGGTTTTATGCCAAACAAGACGCGGCATCTCAGGTGAAACGTAGAGGTGGAGATGGAGACAAGTTACAGAGTTGGCCCTGTTGTGAGGCAACCCTCCCCAGAGGCGGCCAACCATAATATCACAACAGCTCCTGGGACTGATTCTTGTGTGCTGACTAGTCGGAGCCAGAAAGTAAACTTTTGTGTGTCCAAACAGCCTCTGTCATCTCTGCAGGGGGCTTAAAGGAGACATACACTCCCCATACCTCAAGGGTCGTTGTCCTAATTTATAATTTACTCATTTACGGACACACACACACACACACACACACACACACACACACACACACACACACACACACACACACACACACACACACTTGCCTCCAGTGTGAACCAGCCACCGGCTGCTGCTGCCTAATGGGTCTGTGTCCTCCAGCAGAGCCACCAGCTCCCCTTCCAGCAGGCTGAGGTCCTGCTCCTGGCAGCCGTTACACTTTCTCTTCAACAGGTACAGACGGTTGGGAGGGTACTCCGCCAGCAGCCACGCGCGCTGTTCCTCGGTTTGATGCTGCACCTCCATCACCTGGAGGAGAGTCGAGATGACGAGTGGGCACATGTTTTCCGGTTATCAATGTACGAGAGAGTGTAGGAAGAGTACAGGAAAAGGGGGAATGATCTCAATTTCAGACGTACAGCTGCAGACAGATGCTGCGAATGGGTTCAAATAGGTTTTATATGATGTGGGATCTTTGTCTCACCCTGGGGTCAATGTGGGGTTTATTTACACAACTGATCAGGGACCTGCAATACCGTTCAAAAGTTTGGGCTCACTTAGAAATGTCCTTATTTTTGAAAGAAAAGCACTTTGTTTTCAGTGAATATAACATTAAATGAATCAGAAATACACTCTATACATTGTTAATGTGGTAAACAACTATTCTAGCTGCAAACGTCTGGTTTTTAATGGAATATGTACATAGGTGTATAGAGGCTCATTTCCAGTGTTCTAATTGTGCATTGTGTTTGTTAATCGCGTTAGAAGGCTATTGGATGATTAGAAAACCCTTGAAAACCCTCGTGCAATTATGTTAGCACAGCTGAAAACAGTTTTGCTGGTTCTTTGATGTAAGCAAAATCATTATTTCTCATCTTGTCAATGTCTTGACTATATTTTCTATTCATTTTGCAACTCTTTTGATGAATAAAAGTGTGACTTTTAACCCTAGAACACCGTTGCCCAATTTTCCAGTAATTTTGGAGCATTTTTATATGGTCCCCTCATGATGATGATTTTCTTTCATTTTGTTAGACATGACACAGTTTAAAATAAAAGAATACTACTCAAAAGTGTCATGTATTGTCATGTTTTGATATATTTTGATGACAAGTACTTTTTATTTACTCCGTTAGTGATGGTGTTTTGAATTTGAGCGATAGTGTTCTAGGGTTAATGGAAAACACAATAAAAATGGTATAGGTGACCCCAAACTTTTGAACGGTGGTGTAAATATATATATATAAAAAAAAAAGTCTGTACCGTTGTTTTCTTGTCTCGTTGTCTCTCAAAGCTGACTTTGCGCTCCATTAGCCTCTGTGCATTATCTTTAACAAAAGTCAGGTTGTTCAGCCCGTCCATGATGCTGTTCTGCACCTCAACAATGTTCGATAACGGAGCCTGGAAAAGCAACATAACAGTTGTGAATTTCAGTATCGCACGAGTTGAAATTAAATGTATGATAACGTGTAAGTCCTCACTGGAAGCTGATGTATAGATGGAGCACGGAGGAGAATTGAGTCCATCAGCTCCCTGAGTAAGGTCACTAGATAGAGCACACAGTTGGTCAGGATAGTATAGGCAGCCATGTTGAACCTGTTCAACTCCTCCACGAGCATGGCATTGAGAGCTTCGTAGTCCCTCCTGGCAGGACCTGATGGGTCCTCTGACGCCAGTGAGGGAGATGAAGTGGTGGCGGACGAGGAGGAGGAGGATGAGAAAGAGGAGGAGCGCTCGAGGCGGCTGCAGTAATCCAGCAATTTGTCATAGCGTTTCTGGATGAGCTTCTGCGGGGCTGTGAACATGCCCTGCAGAGAGGAGAGCGGGGCGAGGACCAAGCGCTCCGCGCAGTTTTTCTGGAGGGAAGAAACCAATCGAGAAGGTAAAAGATGAGATGAGAAGGGGTTTAAAGTACAGTTCAGATCTATAAAAGCAAGAATCCTGCAAACATGGCTTCTACAAAATTATCTTATGCTTCCTCAAATCACAAAAACATGAATTTCATGTCTGTGTCTCTACAGTTATTTGTAAAGGTCATTACAGGCTAACTATTACACAAAGAGTCTCATTCAGAGGTGTAGTTATGTCAGAATTGGCACCTGTGCAATCCTCGGAGACAAAGAAGCCAGTATAAGGAAATGAAGAGGTGAATTGAGCATACTGAAGAGGATTAACAAAACTGGACAGTAGACAGAGAACAGTGGGCAAAGTGAAAGATGACTTGGAGTTGAAGGTTGAATGAAAGGTCAGGAAGGAACAAAGCATGGAGTGGCACTAATGCAGAAGAGGGAAGGGCGAACGTAATGCAATGTATGCCATTTATATGTTGTGAAGTAGAACAAAAGCCGCACTTACAAAGTGCTTATAGGGGTCATTTCCATTACTGTGCAGTGATCCATTTGTGCCGTTTCTACATGGATCCTTCACAATGTTCTCCATGTCCTGGACATTCTGGACAGCTACAGACACCATCTCCTGCAGAAAATACACATTTGACACAATATTCTCATTAAACCAGTATATACAAATATACAAATGTTACATTATTGGAAATAATATTTCGCGACAGTAATATATATGCCCACCTGAGTGTGCTGCAGGTAACAGTGAACATTCTTGACCAGCTGCCTCACAGCCTTTTCCAGACCTCTGAACAGCTTCTCCTCTTTATCAAATATTTCATCTCTCACCTACAGAAGAAACATGTGCAGTTTAAATCGCAGCTAAATGCACATCATTACATCATTGCCTTTATCTAAATTCCTACACTAATTGAATTGCCATCTTCGTAAATTTACTGTATTTTACCTGTGGTTCAACTCCAGTGAGGATCTTGAGATACCCAGCAAACCTGTCCCCTTTCTTACGGATGGAGTGAATGTTGAACTTGTGTAGTTTGCCTCTCAGTGTGCCCTCGTCTTCCGACCTCTTGTACTTCATAACTGAGAATTAGATCATACATTCACATAATTAAGCCAGACAACACATCATGTACCAGGGTATCCGCGGGGTCTTAAAAAGTCTTAAATCCAATCATTTGAATTTAAAGGTGAAGTAAGTAGTTTATAGTGACATCTAGAGGAGAGGCTGAAATTTACAACAAAGACCTGCTGCTCTGCTCACCCCCTCCCTTCCCTGAGCGCTACGGTATCGGCAGCTGGTCAAATGTCGTCCTCGTCGTCTTTCTCCGTGTCAGCAGATTAGGTTCGTGAGGTGAGGGAGAGGGCGAGCTACCGCGGCCGTAGCAGACGAAGCGGAGAGAGTGGAGGCGGGACTTCCGCTACAAGTAAAGAGACGCTTGATTTGTTCTCTCGCGTTTGTCCTTACAGGCTCCGGCAGAAACATGGCGTCTCGCTGCTAACAGTGGCTATGCAACCGTGGCCCGTGACCATGTTATTTTAAATGACTTTTTGAAACACTACGAAAATGAAACAAAGAATATTATACAGCGACCAGACAATGCAGGAGCACATAATATGTATAAAAAAGTGGATTTTGGGTTATATAAACCCATAAATACTACATATTGTCCCTTTAAGGCCTTAAAATGTCTTAAAATCACCTAAAAGATCTTAAATACAATTTTGAAAGGTCTTAAAAATCTATGAACCTTACTTTTATTTAAAACGTCCATAAACTTCAGTCTCACTTTGAAATGTTTCCATTTTTGAGTAACATAACTACAACACGGAACTAAAGTAGACCGCCTGTGCTGCCCGGGGAGAATTTATCAAGCACCACTAGATGGCGTGCTGTGCGCGCGCCGCTGTGTGTTACAGCTTAGCATAGCAGCGGAGAAAACTTAACGAAAGCCCACAGCTAAGCCGAATTGCTTGCATAAGATGGGTAAGTGCAAGTTCAACGATTTGTTGCTCTAAATTCCCTTCATGTCTTTTGTACTTTTTTGCCAAATGCGTCTTAAATTGTATTCATTATGGTCTTTAAAAAGTCTTAAAAAGTCTTTAAATTTGACTTGTTGAAACCTGCAGAGACCCCGTGTGCGTAATATCACAGGTAACAGAATTCTCACCGATATCCTTGCGCCTCTTGAACTCGTTGATGTTGATGTTGATGATCTTGGCCGCGGTGAACGCCTCCTGCAGTGGACTGTAGTCAGGGTGGTCTTCAGGCGTGGCCTGCCACAGCTCCCCGAGCAGCAGCGGGTACTTCATGATCCTCTGCACAGGTTTGATGAGCAGTGAACCCATGTCCAGCAAGTTAGGTTTCCCTCTTTTTGAAACACACACACACACACAAAAACTTTGCTAAATCAACAAAAATCTACACGTAAATTCATGTGAATATAATTGTTAAATTGCCAACTTACTCTTGGTCATATATTTTTCTGTAGAAAACAAAAACAAGAAGACAGTTACCCGTCAAAGAAGACATTTATGATATACAGGTAAGGGGAAGTGTTAGATGATGCGATTTAGAGGAAGCGACTTCACTTACTTCAGCGCTAATACACATGTGGTGAAATGTTGCTTTATTTCCTCCTCTTTCTCGTACGATTTGAGGGACATATTGGCGTCGTCGTGATGGTAACAGTAAATCTTATATACATCTTCTAAAGCTGCCTTCGCCTGGATGAATACTTCTCCTACGGGATAAAATGTGGGGACATGAGATCGTTTGTCTAAAAGCATCCAGAGCAGTAAATGTAATCAGCCAAGAGTCAGATTTGCATTTACCTATGACAACTGCTTCCGGGTCGGAGTCAGCCATGGCCTCCTGCAGTCTGTGAAGGAGAGCTGCAGATACCTCGCACACTGTCTCCGTGTTGGTGAACAGGCGATCTATGTCGACAACCTAACACAGGATAAAATGTATCAATAAAAAACTGATCATTCTGATCCTCAACTGGTCCACAGCGACCTCACCAAGTTTGAAGGTGATCACTCAAAAACTGTAGGACTAGATAGATTTTGTAGCATCGGTGCTAAATTCGCCAAAAATGCTCTCCGTTTTCGCGTTCAATCCAAAATGGCGGCCTTCCTGTAAGATTCACAGGAAACTTGTCATCGACTTTTATTCATGGCACGACCTAATGAAAGTGTGTACCAAGTTTCGTTCGTGAGATGACCTACTAGCACTTTTTTGTGTCAGTCTTTAGCCCCGCCCACTTAAATTTTTTTTACTCACATTCCCCGAACCACTTTCATTCGGCGATTTACACCAGGTCTGATGTGGTCGCAAAAATCTGTGAGTTTTGGGATATGTTCAGGCCTTCAAAAACTTTCCTCGTGTTTTTTTCCACGATTTTCCTAAAAATAAAATAATAATAACTCTTTCAGTTTCAATAATGTTCTTGCACAGTCATGCTCAAACCCTAATTACTATTCCCACACTTTGGTAGGTTTAACTTTTGGTAGGTTTTGTTGTTCCTATATTTTTTTGCGCCTCTGTTTGGTCTTTGTGAACAGAAGCGATTAGTTGCTAACATTGCCCTTCATCTGACAACAGGCTCTCTGTCAAGCAATACTATCAGACCTGACTGTGGAAGTGCTTGTGTGAATACACCAACCACAATATCATCAAGTGCAGATATGGGTGGCGAAAAAAAAGCATGCTGTCCATCTGCTGAATGTCTGGCTTTGTTGAGCAGTAGAATCCGGATTGATACTCACTGCAAAATGTCAACGTGGTGCAGGTGAAATCAAGAGCACAAATTCTCGAGGTTATCACGACTGGCTAACTCTCGCTTATACCCCTTATTAAAACTGTTCATTCAAGAATGTGACACGTTTTCCCTCAAAAATCTCCATTGAAGACCTAATTAGCTCCTACTCCTTTACATAATGAAGAATATACTGTGCAGACACATGCAAAACAGAGGGTTGGGGCTAAGTGTTGGGGTGTCTTTCAGTGTCTATAGGTCGGTTTGGGTAAATTCTTGTACAAGGTTAATGTTGAAAAATTTGAGTTTTCGTACCTGCATGTTCCGCAGAGGCTGGACCACCTCTCTGATGCACAGCTCCAGGCCGGTGAGGAAGTCCTTTTCGGTCTGCACCAGCTCCTGAATGACCTTCGCTCTGCGCTTCATCTTCCTCAGACGGACCTCCTCTGGGTCGACGGCGGGAGACGGAGGTGCAGACAGGTCGAGTGGTGTCATTTTCTCTGACAGGGGAAAAAAAAAAGAAATAAACGAAGATGTAAATAAGCTCAGGTGTATTTTTTTTTTTTAAGGTCTATTTGTCTAAGGTGGTCTAAGTTGCAGTGGTAAATTCTCAAAACCCTGTGGGCTCTGTATGCTTGGAAAAACTTGTCTTCTTCTCGCACATCCACTTGACACCAGGGCAACCATCAGTGTCTCACAGTGATTGAATTATCTCTACTCAAATGCCAAAAGGTCTCGCTTGGCATGCCAGTCAGGTGCATTTCTCTCTCTCTCTGTGTCTCGTTTTTTATTGCACTGCTGCCTAATCAGTCTGCGACATGCTCTGTGCTTTGCATGGCAGGCAGGAGCGTCTGCTCTGGAAAGAGAGATGCATTCCAATGCATCACTTCCTCTTCTGGTGGGAAGAGGGAGAGAGAGAGGTGAACAGACAGAGGGATGGAGGTTGTGTATGAAGGGAGACAGACAGAAGGCCACTGTGTCAGGTTACGGAAGAAATCGTGGCGATGATGTAATGCTTCGGCACGCTCGAGCATTCCATCCGCTCCGATTGGAGGTGTGTGTGTGTGTGTGTGATGGGAGTGGCTCGCTGTGACACACCTGCGTGTGCAAGGACACACACACACACACACACTGACGTTGTATCACATTCAGTGTGAACCCACACACAAAGAAACTCGTGATAGTGACAACTCCATTTTACACGTATCTTATTTTCACCAGAGGTGGAAAGAGTACTGAAATATTATCAAGTAAAAGCACCACAATTTTGATAACATGTTACTTAAGTACAAGTAAAAGTACTGGTCTCTAAATGTACTCTAGTTACTCTAGTTACTTTTTAAAACACGGTTGGGGTTCTTTCCTGTGTCGTGCAGAAAGGACCCAAATTTCACATGAATTAATTTTATGCTGACAAAATAAAAGGTCAGTGTCAGTCAAAATGGGTCAAAGGTCACAGACGTCACTCTCTCAGGAACCTTAATCAATGCCACTTCACCTGTCCTCATCCTTCACTGCCAAAGTTTCCGGTACATGAAGGACACACAAAAAACCTTCTCAATTACTAGTACATTAGTAAATGTAATTCATTACTTTCCACAAGCTTTTTTCTCATTAATCATTCATCATCATCACATCAAAACAGTTGTGAAATAAAGCTTTTTTCATTTATGGCATCCAGCAAAAGTCCCCAATTCTTGCACATGATGATCAGGACTACACTCTTAGAAATAAAAGTGCAAAGTAGAACCATATAAGGTTCTTCGGGCTTGTCCTCATAGGAGAACCCTTTTTATAAAGGTTCCACCTGGAACCATTAGTGTTACCAAGAACCCTTTTAAAACCCTTTATTCAGGAAAGGGGCTTTAAAGGGTTATCTGGATCAAAATGGTTCTTACTGGAACCATTAGTGTTACCAAGAACCCTTCTTTGGGAAAAGGTTTTTCAGAAGCAAATTGTAGAAGCCCTTGTAGAAGAACCCTTTTGGAACCCTTATTTCTAAGAGTGTAGTAACCTGTGGCTGGAGTTTTATTTTTGGTTAAGTGGAGTCAAAAAAATAAAAGAGCTCATGTTTTGGGCTCGTGAGTGGTACTTTCTTGTTGGACTTTTCTCATGTGACTGACTTCAGCAGAGATGGAATCACATTATGTGCCCAATAACATCTAACATCTTTCTCATGTTTCATGAGATACATACAGCACACATAATTAACATAATATATCATGTTGAGTATGAAATTGAAGAATCTTCCTTTTGTCTCAACATGTGAACACAGTAACAGTAAGTCTATGAGCTAAACCATGCTGATTCTTTTTTTTTTTTTTACCAAATCTAAACTGGATCTGTGTCTGGTTTCACCTCAGGTAATTACTGTACATGATAAAAAACATAAACAGAACCAAAAACGATATTCTTATTAATTAAAAAAAGGTGAAGGTGGATTTTTTTTTTTCACATTTCAACACGATGATCAAGTGTCACATGTCAGTGTGGGCTTTCACCATGAAAAGAGACCCAGGAATCTGTGAAAACCTCCACCCGTGAGAGGTCCCCTTAATACGAGAGATCAGATGAAGCATCCTGATATTCCATTTGAATCTGGTTTCAGCTCTTTTTCTTAAATTACCACATATCAATGGAACACATTCTTGCCATATTGTGCAATGTTTTTTTTCGTCATTCACATGATTTTCGCTTTAATTTGTCCCATTCAAAACAGCCCTTGAAAACATTCCTCCACACACTGTTGTATCAACAGGTTGGACTATGCTGACTTATCCTTTTGCCAGTATTATGTTTGGTGAGGCATGGTTGCCGGCACAGGAGTTCCCATGTAAGGGGATACAGGGCTTTTCAGTGTTCAGCCCAGTGAAAGGGATCCAACAGCCAAGGCCCAGAAGAGAAAACAAGGCACGGAGTATCACATAACACCATCAAGAAGAAAGATTATGTTAGACTTAGCCATACAATAAGCTGGGAACAGTTTTGGAAGTCCCAAAAAAATGTGGATATTAAAGGTGCTTTATGTAATAAATCTAAAGCAACTGGCCATAAAATCCTCCTAATATGTCACAGAGACTCAGGAATAATGTTCATATAACAAACTGAATTCACACAACAACAACAGTACAGTCAAAATCTTTTGCAGACTGCAAATCATGTTTATATTTTGAAATCATGTTTTGGCATGTGGGGCCACCTACCGCCATCTACCAATCATTGCAGTCAGTAGAGTCTCAGCTGCCGAGCAACCACGGGTTGCCAGTTATGTCTGAGCTACAATGGCTGAGAAAACGAAAACCTAAAAGACCTCGGTATTTTGAAACTGAGTGTAGTAACCCGTTTTTGGCCACATTCTTAAATATGGCGCCTTTAATATTGTGGTGGTGGCTGTGCGCAAAATGTATATTTTCAGAGCTGAACTAAGACCTGCCGTTTGTTTACACCACGTCAGGTTGTTTGTGTGTGTGTGTGTGTGTGTTAAAAGCACATTTAAAGTAATTATATGGAAAAAGACCCTTAAAGTAAATTTTATTTTCAATAAAAAATGACCAGAAACCCAGGTCCCCTGTTTGTCTGTGAAAAATGACAGTCCCCTCTTTGCCTGATAAATGTGTGTGTGTGTGTGTGTGTGTCAGTCCCCAGTATGCCGAAATCCAAAAGACCTCGGTATTTTGAATTTGAATGTAGTAACCGTCGTTTTTGGGCACATTCTTACATATGGCACCTTTAAGAATAATTACAAAAAGGTGGGACTAGTCCGATCTAATGCATTCTTTATCACCTTATCATAACCTCACGCATCATCTTAACCCTAAAATAAACAATGCCAGAGGTCAGAGGAGAATAGCCAGTAACTCATTACTGTAACCACTCACTGCAACCATCACATAAAGCACAATATGTAGAACCCATGTTGGCTACAGCAGCAGCAGCAGAACACACCACTCTTTTGTCCCATGTACCTAATAAAGTGGCCAATATAAAACATAATATACAACCTGTATCTAACCTCAACTCTATACTGCTTTCAAAAAGCTCCTCAAGTTTTGACCAGATTTGTCATAAAAACATCAAAAGTGACCTGCTCCGTGAATGATTAAAACACGTTTGTGTATTTGCATTTGCATTGTGCCAGTAAATCATTGTCAGGACTTATTATATTCGGTTGTACTGCTGTAAATAATTAGACACGGTGACATCACGTAACCATGGCGCTCTGCGCGTCTCGACCAACCAGTCTGACAGGCAGATAACTGGCTGTCAGGCAGCGGGGTCACATGTTTCCTCATTCAGTGAAGTCATCGTTCTGTCAATATTTGCAATGGTAATAACACGGCAAATATATACATATATATATAAAAAAATATGACTCATCATGAGGCCTGTTATATCTGCTTCTTATCTTGTTTTGTTTTAAAAAAAATTGATGAGTCATCCACAGATTATCTCATCTGTCAAAAAAAACCACATTAAATAACATAAAAGATATGAAATGAAAATGATCAATTGATGATTTATATATATATACTAAAAGTGGCTTATTTTAATTTAAAAAATATATAAAAAATACACTCATATTTTAGCTCAAGACTCAAGATTTTTCCAAATCAGTACAGATTTTTCGAAGTGACCAAAAAAATCCGACCATAATTCAAGCAGTGCATCACATGATTCCTCTTTCAACGAAGCCATCCTTGGGCCAATATTTGCGAGGGTAAAACCACTGTAAATAAGGTACGTAATAGGTGTGAGGATCAAGTCAAAGAGGGTGGGTGAAAAAAAAGCGAAAAAACAAAACAAAACAAAACACGGGGGCTGTTTTTCCTGAAAACAAGCTCTGTGTGTCGTGATGCAGGCGCTGTAGGTAAAGACAACAGAAAGTGCAAAGTAGTAGAGAGTGTCTCTATTTCAGGTAAACAGGGCGACTGCTGATAAGGCTAAAAGTGTTTGCGATCAATACACACGTGACCCTTTTTTTTTGACAAGTAATTTAGGCATTTTCTTTTTTATTCCTCTTTAGAATAAAGAAGGCTTAGGAACAAGAGATTCAGGAAAAACTTCATATTTTTGTCTAATCATCCTCCAGCTGACACAGTATAGTGTCAGTCATTCAGCCTGCAGCGCAACATTCCCCGTCACTGACTGCACTCAGGACAGGCCTGTTTTCTTTTCTTGAAACGTGGACATGCAAAGAAAAAGACCGCGTCAGCTGTTGTGATGCATACACTTCCAATCCCAAATAACGTAAAAACAGAAGCGTGGTTAAACGTTACCGAGAATGAAAATAACAAACTGTGACTGAAGTATGTCAACACTAGGGTTTGACGATTATTTAAGTATATAAGCAAACACATAAGGTCTTTCCATGCACGTCACTGGTGTCAGGTCTTGTTTACTAGCTGGTCAGGAACACTTTTTTTTTTTTTTTTAAAGCCACTCCTCTGTGCCTGAGTTTGGAGCACAGTTTGCATATGTGCCCTCATCCCTCTGGGAATTTTTCTCCTGCTCGACACATGGTAACGCAACAGGTGCAGGGTATCGAGAGCTGTGCAGCAGTGCATACCTTATGTGCATGCGTTCACTGCCTGACCCCAAATTATACGCACGTATAGTTCAATTCATCTCATATGTCACTTATCCAGTGTTTAAAGAGCTTGTTTGTCAATGTAAAGAGTTGTCAGAGCAAGTGTCGGCTTGCGTCTGTGTAGTTTGTTGCCATAGTGTTGACCCTCGGGGAGGTCATTAGGGCATATATATACACATATATATATATACCTTTAAGTTTGGCGCTGTACTCCGTCTTGTCAGACTGACTCCTCCTCACTAGTGTCCCCAGGTTGATGTCACCTTTGGCCACGTCCTGAGCCACAATAGTGTCCGTCCTTCTCCTCTCCAGGTAACGCAGGAACACAGGCCTGTTCCTCCTCTTTATGGTCTTGTCCTTCTCCTTCTCCTTCTCCCTCTCCTTCTCACTCCCGCCGGCCTCACTGGGATTCATAGTGAGGCCGTCAGCTACCGTCGTGGCTTCAGATCAGTCAGGAGAAGAGGACAGGGGAAAGGGGGAAAGAGAGAGAAAAAGGCAACAGGTGTACTCCTCACTGTGCACTGTGACTGCCTGCTCAGCCCAGGTAATGTAACTCCTCCCTGTGTCTACCTGTCATTGGAGCTATGTGGCCCCACCTCTCCACTGCTGTGCTATGCTTCTTCCCTTCAGACCTTTATTTTTCCACCCAGGGAGAGAAAGTACCATCACCTCGATCACTTTCCCCTCGAAGGTTTGCAGACAGAGCGACATGCCACAGGCTCAGGTTTTTTGTTTTCACGTGTGCTTTCAGACACATTCGACATGAGCCTTTACAAAGACGCGGCGTATACAACATGGTTCGACGAGGAAGTGTTTATGTAAATGGCCTGTGCATTGGTAAACAGTGGATGGTTACAGTACATTCACATAATAATGAAAATGTACATTTTCTAATTTGTTTATATCATTGAACCCTTGCACTTTAGCAGAGGCGTTTCTAGAGTCTGTAGGGGCCCTAGGCAAAAATTCCCAGGGGGCCCTTCCCATTATGTTGACTTTAAAATATATATTTTTTTTTTTAATGAATAAAATATAATGGAAAACCTTGTAATTAAAAAGTGAAAATATAAATGTAAAGAACAATAAAATACTGTAAATAGCTTTAAAAAAAAACTATATAAACGTAGTAAAAAAAATATGCATTACACTGTAAATAATCCTCTTCATTTTCCAACTTGCATAACGATAACTTCACAGAGGTTAAAGTGAGGTGGGGCCCCTTTAGGGAGGTTTCCTACCTAGATGTCATTGCAAATCGCCCATTGTTTTTTAAGGGGGACGGGGAGGCGGCTGGTCACTGCACATTTCAGTAAAAACAGACCTCAGGCTCCGAGTGTCGGGGGGCCCCCCTATCGGCTCGGGGCCCCAAGCAGTTGCCTGCCTTGCCTGTTCACAAACTGTGCCTCTGCACTTTAGTAAAATTAAAGAATGAGTCAAGTTAGATATTGACATATGTTAGTGATTTGTCGCATACATTTTAATTTGGGGGCTGTTTCCTTTATTTGAAACTATGAATATACTGTATTATTGTTGTATTATGGACTAGTTTGTCGGGTAAATCACCAACGCACTCGTGCCGTCACAACGATTTCTGGTCATAGCAACCAGATACTCTGCAGAACAATGAAAGGATGCATTTCCTCCCCACACAGGTATAATGATGGCTCACTACACACCTGTTTCACTTCTACATGCGCACACGCTTCACTTCTACATACCAGCTCGTCATCAACACAAGACTGAATAGTACTATGATTGTTATCCTCCTCTGTGTATATGTAAATAAGAAAAGAAAAAGTATTATTTATATTATTGGTGATTGTTTTATTGGAATTCCACTTGGCAGAGCAAGTTCCAAAGAATCACACGTTCTGTACAAACACGCAACTGTGTAAACATCTCCTGTATGCTGTCATCGTGGCGGCAAGAATTGTTTTCAGGCCTGAGGGAGAGTGCAAATGACATCATCGGTGTCACTCAGGGTGTGGCCATCTTGACCTGCTCAGAAATTGAACTGAATAAACCTGCAGGCTAAACAAAAAAAACAACAACTTCCTGAAACAAAAACGAAAACTCATGTTAAAAAATTAATTCAAGATACTTCTTAGATAAGGTTTTGTGTGCAGTAATAGTTTCAATACAAAGGCATATTCACTTCTTCACCTTTAATGAACTTGCTTTTCGTGGCAGCCCCATAGTGTGTCATTTGTTTGAACAGAGAGCAACCTATGGAACAATAAAAGCGACACATCAAGGCGACTAGAGGAGAGTTTGTTTGTTCATGGCATGGACGGCATGGATGGCATGCAGACTTTGATCTCTGCATTTGTGAAGATTGTTCACCATGAAGCCCATTAACTTCAGGTTGTAACAACAAAATGGTGTGTGTGTGTGGTGGTGGTGGTGGTGAAGGTTAAAAAAAAAATGTGTGAGTGTGAGTCCGGGTATAACAGCTAGGGGGCAGTAAAACAAAGCTACTGCTCATGGTCCATAGGCATGCACTGGAAGTAGTGTCAAGCTACAATGAAAACAGTTAATGTGTGCCATGTTTTTGTCGTCAAAATAAAAGAACAGTACAGTTTATTTTCAAACATAGACCACATAAATCTTATTGATCACTTTTTTTATTCCTTTAAGTCTATAGTGCTATTGATCACTTGATCACATGATTAAAGCTGGAACAATTTCTTGATTAACTGATTAATAATCGATTGCTAAATTAACAAGCAGCTAGTCAATTAATGAGTTTTCTGAATTTACAGATTCTTTTCTCCCAATATAACAAAGAAAACATCATCACTAAATCATTTTGGTTTGACGACAAAGCGAGACGTTCAAAAACATCGGCATTTTCCAGGTTTAAGAAACACTGATCAACATTTACTGACATTTTATGGGCCAAACTATTACTTGATTAATTAAAAAAAAGTTGATTAATGGTATTTATGATAAAAGTAAATAATGTACCATAATTGAATGGACAAATCATTTACATCGTGCCAAAAGGCACCATGCACCATGAGCTGTCTTATTGAAAAATGTCATATTTCTCACACTAAATGAAACTTTTAATAAGATTAATAATCGTAATAGTAATTTATAATAATATATTATAATTATCGGTAATGGCCATTTTTAGTTCGGCATTGTTTTATTTTGAAATCAATAAACCGGAAGTGCCAGTTTCACGATGGCGGACTTCACGATCCTGGATGTGGCGGAGGTGGCGAACGGGAAGCAGGAACAGGGGAACAAATGTCTATAATGAGACCGTTCCTGATGCGCTCCTCGCTCGGCTGCCTGGTGACAGTCTTCGGCTCATGTTCTGCTTCTAGAAGTAAAGTCGTGACACACACAGCTGCTGCATCTCATAATTTCCACTTAAGAAAAATGATGCACTTTCACACGGAAGAGAGAGGACGTCAGAATTCTCCCGACTACCGGATATACTTTCGTAAGTTGTGTTACCACCGTACCTGCTCTCTCTGCATTTCATAATAAAACCGTCAAGTGATGTGGTTCTGTATTAGAGAGGTCACCTCCGGGTCACCTTTGAACTTCAGAGATATCAGTCTGACGTTAACGTGTCACGTGGGCATACTGGGGATACACACACGCACACACACACGTTTATCAGGCAAAGAGGGGACTGTCATTCTTCACTGCCACACAGGGGACCTCGGTTTCTCGTCATTTTTAATTAAAAATAAAAGCAAAGAAAATAAACAACCTGACGTGGTGTAAACAAACGGCACCATATTTAAGAATGTGGCCAAAAATGGCTACTACACCCAGATTCAAAATACTGAGGTTTTTTAGGTTTAGTTTTCTACGCCAGTGTAGCTCAGACATAACTGGCAACCCGTGGTTGCTCGGAAGCTGAGACTTTACTGACTGCAATGACTGGTAGACAGCGGTAGGTGGCGCCACATGATTTCAAAACATAAACATGATTTGCAGTCTGCAAAATATATTTTTAATGCAAATATTTTGGCTGCACTGTTGTTGTTGTGTGAGTTCAGTATGTTATATAAACATTATTCCTGAGTCTCTGTGACATATTAGGAGGATTTTATGGCCAGTTGCTTTAGATTTATTACATAATGTACCTTTAACTTTTTAGTGAAAGTTGATGTGATGGTATCAGTTGTCAAAGTTGGACAAAGAGAGCCACTGCACAATGTGCATTAAGAAACAAACACATTGCACCTTACTTCTTAAAATGAATCACTCTTGTTTTTCTCAGAAACCTTCGAAGGGAAATACATTTCCCCTTTCCATGACATCCCACTAATAGCAGAGACGGAGCAGGTGAGTCTGTGAATAGTTAATGATATTAGCTGGTAAACAAAACCACATGAACACAACAGTCAAACTAAAACCTTGTTTTTCTTGTTTCAACAGGAAAATGATGTGCCTGCCAAAAAACCCAAGAACGATGAGAATGAGGTTTTTTTTATTTAATTCCGCATTCATACATTTTATGTCATTTGATCTTTCACCCCAGTATAAACAGAGATTACACGAATGCTCTCTTCTTAAATTTCAGTTGCTGTATAACATGGTTGTGGAGGTTCCCCGATGGTCAAATGCTAAACTGGAGGTAAGTAAAGGGATAATAACAAGATAGAAACCACTTCAACCACTGACTTTTACTTCACTTAATTTAAACTTCAGGTGTATTTCTAGTTCTGAAGTGGTTTTATTTATGATTAAAATGTATAACTTTTATTGTGCTTTCTTCTATTTTTCAGATTGCAACAAAGGAGCCGCTGAATCCAATCAAACAGGACGTGAAGAAAGGCAAACTGAGATATGTTGCCAACGTGTTTCCACATAAAGGTTACATTTGGAATTACGGGGCTCTGCCACAGGTGAGGAAAACCGGACTCAACACTCTGTATGTCAATTTTGCAACACAACGAAAGTAGGATTTCGATGACTTGTGTGTCTTTTTAACTGACCCTCACTTCAGCGTCAGGCTTAATTTGCCTGACTCTGGCAGTTCGTTTTGCTGACAATTTAAAGCTACAGTTCTGTGTTCCTACCTTGTTCGCCATCCTTACAGTAGTATCAAACATGAAAGGTCCATGTTTGCTGTGAGTTGTGACAGTGGTTTGTGGTAAAGTGGCACAGTTCCAAGTTACTTTAAGAAAAAAAAAAGTTGCATATTGTTGCACTAAAAGCTTCAAAACAACAAAATACCAACACTTTCCAGCACTTTCATTATTCATGATCCATTGTCTTTAAACTTGAGTATATTAGACCATGATCATTCAGTCATCCATCCCTTCAGTTAGAATAGTTAATTGCTTGTCATGAAAAATAAATGTCTTGCATGTTTTTGAACTGAACAAAAGACATGGGAGGACCCAAAACACACGGATGCAGAAACTAAGTGTTGCGGCGATAACGATCCCATTGATGTTTGTGAAATTGGCTCCCAGGTAAGGCCATGTGACTTTAATACATTTTTCACAATTTGCATAAGTGCTGTTTTTATTCTGAATTAATCAGTGATGTGTGGTTGATTATTTGCATTTGTCCTTTTTTTGGCCTGTGCAGGTGTGTTATCCAGGTCAGGTGATACAAGTTAAAGTGCTTGGCATCTTAGCAATGATTGATGAGGGAGAAATGGACTGGAAGGTCATCGCTATCAATGTTAATGACCCGGACGCCAAAAAGTTGAATAGTGAGTGTGGCCATAAATATTAGTTATTATCGTTTTGCTCACTGTGAAAATCAAAAATAGGAAAACATGGCATCAGGGAATTATCAAAAAATTTGCATTTATGTAATTTGCTATACATCCTGTACATAACAATATGTACATATATTTGAACAC
Source organism: Microchirus variegatus (assembly GCF_963457635.1). Taxonomy (NCBI): domain Eukaryota; kingdom Metazoa; phylum Chordata; class Actinopteri; order Pleuronectiformes; family Soleidae; genus Microchirus; species Microchirus variegatus. Next base: position 9,570,162 of record NC_139824.1, read on the forward strand.
GTGTAAATTCCCTACAGATATTTCAGTGACACCAAACAACGTCCAAACCCTGCCAAACACTATTCTTACGCTTACTCTGCAGACATAGGGGACGTCCGCAAGAGCCGACCTGGTCATTTAGAGGCCACAGTTGACTGGTTTAGGAAATATAAGGTGCCTGATGGAAAGCCTGAGAACCAGTTTGGATTCAACGGAAAATTCAAAGACAAGGTACTGAGACTATTACAATACTACATAATGCTATGCAGTGGTTTGTCATCCACTGTGGTTTTAATCACTTAATTTCACTTGGCTGACATTGTGTTCTCTGGTGTCATTTTGTCTTTTATTTAGGACTTTGCAGCTGAGATTATCAAGTCCACACATGAACACTGGAGGGCACTATTGCAGAAGCAGACAAATTGTGAAGGGATTGAATGGTAAGGGGGTGGAGGTAGCACATCTGCAGTGTAAATGTATATCAGGATGTATATATGCAATTGTAAATACACAGTACTGACTTTCTTCTTTTGTTTCCAGCAAAAACATTTCTTGCCACGAGAGCCCTTTGAAATGTAGTGCTGATGCGGCAAGAGACGTCGTCCAGTCGGTGAGAGCTTCCAAGTCCAGTTGATGATAACAAACACAACAATGGCATATACAATAAATAAAGGTTAGATTTGGTAACTTTCACATGTTTGTTTGTGACTCCTCAGGCCCCAGCATTTGGTAGTCCACTTCCTGTGTCTCCAGAACGTAAGTCACTATTATCTTGTTTGACACAAACTGATATGGTTCATTGTTTATATTTTAATGGCATTCTTTTTCTTGTACAGTGGACAAGTGGCATTTTGTCTGAACACTCCAAAGACACAATGGAAACCAACAAAAACGTCTTTCTATTTCATTTTTGCTAGCCTATACAATCATGACAATATAGGCAAGGGAAGGTCTTTATATTTGTAATGCTGAGTAATGAACCAGAATCCATCCATCCATCTATTCTAATTTAGAGGTTAACAGCAAAAGTATTGCTCTCCTTATTTTCCATATTATTTTAAATTGTAAAATTATGATTTATATGCATTGCAGTACTTTTATGGCCGGTGTACAGGTCCAGACTCAAGGAGGCCATGCTAATCTAAGTTTGTAATGTTGTAATTGCAACAATTTCTTCTTTTTTTAGATAAAAATAATAAAGAAAAAATGAAGATGGAACACATCAAGGTCTCATCCAGGGTTTTTGTTTTTTGAATAATTGCACTTCTTCAACATGTGGATAGTAATGCACAGAATTTAGATATTGGTAATAACTTGGGAGTAACAAATTCCATTGCTTTAAATAAATATAAATTTTATTAAAAAAAAACAAAACACCCACATCTCAGCAATATCAGGAATGATATAATAAACAGCTTTCAAATAAACTGCATTCAGTACATTACAATACTTACAGTATTAATACCCATCCTTAATTAAATTTTTGTAGCATACCAAATGTCAGAACAACTAGGAAAGCCTTAAAAAAATAAAAATGACAGGCAAAAAGTTGCACATTTTTATACCTTTAGTGTCTAACTGCAAAAAAAAAAACAAAAAAAAAAACAAGTGTGTATCAACTCCTAGCTTAACCTTTGAGCTGAGCACATAATAGTGCACTAATTAAACCCAGAAAGTAATTCAAGTAATGTTGACTCACTGAGAAACACTCTGAAGCTTCTTCAAGTATGGCTATGCTTGTAACCCACTTTATCTTTATCGACACCTTGGCTTTCTCAACAAAAACCTGCTACTGTAGCTGGGTTCTGTACAAGGGAATTCAACATTTTAATGTATATTTATTTCTTTCTATGTATTTTTTTTTTATTTTTTTTTTATTTATTTTTTTACAAAAGTTGGACAATTAGAAGAAAAAAAAAAACTAGAATTTCTAACGTCTGACCTAAAAGCGTACTATAACTGTAAACATTGTTGTGACAGTGATATTTACAAAGACTTCCTGGATAATCTAACCATGATCATTGTCTGAACCTGAAAAAGTTGAGGGGGGGAAAGAAAGGGTATTTTAAGATGTAAGGATTGCTGACAGAGGAGCTGTGGGCCAATTTGACAGAACGAGAAGAACTTGCATCCACACTGAAGAAGTAGTTGTGGTCCTGCAATACAAATTCTCGGTATGTACACAGACATAATTTATTTATTTATGTATTTATTTATTTATTTATTTATTTATTTATTTATTTATTCATTCATTAATTCATTCATCTACTCATTCATTCATTCATTCATTCATTCATTTCAAACACATTTACAATCTGTTTAAATAAAAAAAAAAGTTTTGCAATGCTTTAATTACATTTTTTTTTTCCTGAAAAATAAATGAAGTGCTTTCAGAAAATGAATACGTTTAAGAGCGGGGGCAAGTTGTTACTTTAACAGGACAGTAATTGCATTATTATATGTCACATAAACTAAATCAGATGGGGGGGAGAAAATCATAGACATGCTTAGTGGTTATAAATAAATTCAACACAGGGATAAAGATGTGCAGCTTCGGTAATCACTGCCATTGTTATTCCTGCAAAAGCAAATACATTGCTTTTAACTTAGTCAATATCATACTTTCCCTTTAATCAGCTCAGTGCATATATGTTCAAATTACCTTTAAAAGATTACCACCATCCTGCTGACTAAAATAGAAGTAAAAAAAAAAAAATGCAGGAAAATGTTTGTTTTTTTTCTGTGTAGAGAAGACAAGAATCTTATCAAGATTCAGGATGCAATGGCAAGTCCCTGAATGAGAATATGACAAGATGAATACAGGTGATGAAGATGTACACACAATTTGTTTAAAATGTCCCTGATCACAATAACACCAATGATTCAAGTCCAAGTAATACTTTCTAGCAGATTCATAAGAAAGTTGGACATGAACTTCTATGCATTTCAAGTGGCCTGAAGTTGAACTGTTTGAAGGTATTGTACAGAAGGACAAAAAAACAAACAATAAGTTGTTATTCTATTGCCAAACTAGTTTTGAGGTATTTGACATGTATGTGGTACTATACATTATTTAAAAGCCTTCTCACTACCCAAAGAGTCTCACATTGTTTGTGTCTAGTAGGTTGAATAGCACCGTTTGAAATAAAAACAGTTGAATTCCAAAGAAACACAATGTTCGCATTCTTTAAAACACAAATCTATAACAGTAATTCCAAAAAATGGAAATTAATTTACTGTACAAATCTCCCCTGTTTATTTTACAGTTAGATTATGATAACTAAAGATCCCACAGCAAGCCAGCTGCCTTCTGAAACCGACACTGAGCCTACCCTGTTTCTTGTTCCTCAGTGTATTGAAAGCATATTTACTATACACAAAAAACATAAAACTACGTTGAATATTCACAATCCAGGGCTGTTCAATAAACCCTCACTAATTTACATAAAACAGTCACGGATAACATGGTAAACCTGGAAAATAAACTAAAACACCAGATTTTTCTAAAAATGTTAAAAATGCACCATGTAGTATGGCTCAATTTACAGTAAAAATGACATAGGAAAGTGAAAGAAGCACCGACACAATGATAGTCCTTAAAATTCTTTTTTGCATTGGTTAGCTAACCCTAACCTTTTGTTATATGTTTTATCAGTTTAAGTTGAGTGACACTGGGAAATCAATTTCTGCCAATGCAACCAAATTATATGAAATAAATTAATTAAAAAAAAAGTGCTCTGAGAAACACTTGCCACAAAGCATGGTGATGATATTTTCAGTATCCAGTTGACAGAATTAATTGAGTGTAAACTGTAGAGTGTGTTTTGGTTATAGTGTCAAAGCATTTCAGTTAGAAGAAATGATAGTAGACACACTTGAGCACCATTGATGTGGTCATTTGCAAAGTCAATGTTTTATGCCAACATTTCCATAAATTCGCCCACAAGTAAAGAAATACGTTTTCTTTCTTTCTGTTAAATTAGGTCCTTGTGTATCAAAAGAAAAGCACCAGAGAAATTGACGCTGTGTACTTCCAAAACCTGCCAAAAAAAACAAACAAAAACAAACAAACCCTTCGTAGGGTCAACTAGTAAAGCTCAATTTATATAGACATGAAAGACCTGTTGTGAAAGATGATTTCATCTGTTGTTTACCTTACTGAAAGGTAAGAGTGTCTTGATGAGGCCAGAGGCGCTCGAGGTCTTTTTTTGTCATAAATAAAGCACCTTAAAATTTACTTCATGTGTTTTCTACACAAACTTACTGTAAGGCCCTGTGACCTTGGTGAAGGCATATGGAGTTGTATTGACATAGGTGTTAGTTGTGCATGACAAGGACCCCTCCATTAGTGCCCGGATGAATCGCTTGTAAGGAGGCGGCACATTGGATTCTGACTCTGTATGCTCCCGCTTCACCCCCTTCTTGTTGCCTTTGCTAGGTGTTCCCTCACCACCATTCCTCTCTGCATCCTCCTCCTTCTCTCGAGCCTTTTCTGCCATCTTGGCTTCCCATAGAGCCAAACCATGCTTTGCCTCATTCAAATTTTTGTGCTGGTAAAAGACTAAGGAGATGCGTGTTGGGTGGTGGCGGTCTGGATTTTTAAGGGGGGTTGTGGCGTGGAGCTCCCGTTTAGCACACTCGATCAGGACTGAACCATGGCTAGGTGCCACTGCCACACCACCAATATCCGGGTCCAAGAAGTTGTGCTCATTGTCTGACCACATCTCAGGCTTTTGTGGTGTTGTGGGTGTCTGTGGAGTTCCAGGCTCTTGCTTAATAACAGGGCCCATGGAACTTCCATTTGGCAGTCCTAATACTGACTGTGTCTCAGGTTTTAAACAACCACCACCTAACTCAGAAGAAGGCATCTGTGGGCCAGGCAAGCCCATCTCTGTTTTAATTTGCATATTGTAAGGATCTTGACCTCGGGGTAAGATTTGAGGACTCCGAGAGAGGTATGGGTTTGGGTATCCTCCAAACTGATTACCTCTGCTTACAGAAGTTGTATAGTCAAGACCTCCATGGACCGAGGGTGCTCTAGACAGGGAATCCATAAACTGGGGTTCTGAGCCTCCATTGGGACCATACGGTGTGTAAGGTCTCATAGGGTGAGCTGGCCTCATGCCGCAAGTGTTGTAGCCATTGACCTGCATACCTGGCTCTCCATATCTTGGGGGATAATTGACTTCATAACGTTGATGTGCACTGTACTGCTGGTCTGCGTAAAGCACAGGTCGTTGTTGACGATACATGTCCAGGTGCTTTGGGTTTGAAGCATAGTATGGATGGTAATTTTCAAGGGGCATTCCTCCATTACATTGGTACCCAGAATATGGATGATTTGATCCATTGATGTAAGAGTTTGGTACATGGAGTGAGGAGGGATAAGGGCTTGTTGGTGTTGGTGGCTGAGGAGGATACAAGCTGCCTGGCCTGGAAGTGCTTGGAAAAGACAGAGGGTGGTTGGGGAATCTGGGATAGTTGGCTGCATTTGTTGAGCCAGGGTAAGGGGGTAAAACGATCTGGTGCTGTTGTTGTAGTTGCTGCAGTTGCTGTAGTTGCTGTAGTTGCTGAGGATGCGTCCCAAGGCGGTGTTGTGGCTGACCTGATTGTAGGGTTGCTCCCACAGTACCAGGAATAGGTCCTAGAAAACAAAAACCCCAAAACTTAAAGGCATAACAGGTAACTAAATAAATCATTTAGTCAGTTTTGTGTCAATCTATTGTATTAGTAACATGAGGCATTTTTAAGATGAAAGATGCAAATTATAAAACGTGTCACATTAAATGTTAACCTACCTGCCAGAGTAGTGCTTTGTGTGAAATTCTCATAAGTGCCAGTTTTTGACTTGGCCAGGAGGGCCTTCTCTGCCTTATCATTTGAGCTCTCCAGCATGGCATTCTTGTTGGCAGCTGCCTTTTTAGCTTCCAGCTTCTTTTGCCGGCAAGACTTGGCAGGCTCTGCTAGCATGCGTACCTGGCGGCGAAAGGCACTCAGGACTTGAATGGCGCCTGATTTGATTTTCTTTTGCTGACCCTCCTCACTGCCAAATTCATCGGTGTTGGAAGCTTTATAAAGAGGCAAAACGTGGAGCTGCTCATCGTCTGGTATCTTTCCAATCTCTCGGTTATCCTGCCTTGTCAATGTACACACCTGTAAAATGGGGTAAGTTTAATAGTTTTTATTGGGATTGTCACAGATATAAAATTATATAACTTCTTGTGCAATGTGAGTCTCATTATCTATTCCATTTTCAAATGAATACACAATACTCATAAAGATATACAATTCTTAGGTTCTACTTACGACAGTACTGCCTCCCTGCATGTTATGGAGGTCTCTGTGAGCATGGGCACAGAAGTCCATGCAAGCAGTGACCCCAGAGAAAGGACGGCCCTCCTTCTTCCCGAGACGACAATCCGGACCCCTTTGTTCATGTTCTACCTGTGTCCATGAAAGACGAGGTGCATTTGTCAGTAAAGAGTTTATAAGTTTTCTTCGTAGGTGTTAATCATTACAAAACTATTGTTGTAATGAAGTCCTGAAGCAAGTTGCATAACTTGTGTATATCAGTGTATTAGAAGCCTGCTGGGTTGGATATTTAATTTTTTAGAATCAATTATAGCACTACAAACACCATTCAAACATAGATCAGTGTGACCGATTGATAAACACCCACCTGGTTTCCATAAGCGTCAGGTGCCATAGTTTTGTACAAGGGACCCAATTCAGTTGCCAAATTTTGTAAGTTTTGCTCCAGTCTCTCTTCCTGAAAGATTAAAAAAAAAAATTTCACTAGAGAGTTACTGTGATTAATATGTTATTTCACGGAACTGTGGTCCACACTTCCATAACTAATACTTTAAATCTACATAAAATACCTCTTTTACATCATCTCCTAGTAGCTTAAATTTTCTTGGAATTTTGCTTCGGGCAAACTTGCAGCCATTATAGTACATGCTCCAAGAGCAGCCAAAGGAGAAAGATGCTCCACAGGCTTCAGGATCTAGCCCCTGGCATGCACAGGTCCTCCTGAGGGGAAGACAGAATTTTAAAATGAGTCATTTTTGCCCAGAATATTCAGTGGTAGCAAAAACTGATGACCATGAGATACATTATACAGATACTGTAAGGTTAAAAAAACAAACAAATCAAAGCAATATCTATATTGCAAAAGATAAAAACCATAGGAACAAGTACACCTGCAAACAAACACAAAATGGATTTGATTTAAAGTGTGCTGCTTAATGACACTATAAACAACTTCTGTGTTTAGTAAAAACAGAAATATTGATGTTTATACGATAAAAGTGCTGTCACTTACTCCTCATTGAGAGCACATCGTCTCTGGGTGTGGGCTCCGTGTTTTGTTAGAGTTTCACTTAGTTCGAGGTAGAGGCGGTCAGCCATGTTGTCCTGGATGCCCTCCCAGACTAGGATTACTACGATGATGCAGGATGTCTCACATGTATGTCCAGCACGTTCCCTCACCAACACCAGTATCTTTTCTTCCACACTGGATCGACGAATCACCTGAAATAAGCCAGATATTTGAATATGCATGCAGGTATTTTTTTTACTACTCAAATTAGTTATGTAAAAGTGGTCGTTACCCATTTAGCAATGGGGCACCCCTGTGTACTTTTTCCTTCCTTGCCGGTGTATGTTACTTTCTCAATTCTGATGGCGTTACCGGTGAGACCAGACCTTCAAAGCAGAATATTAAAGAATATTAAAACAAGTAACAGTGATTAAATAACATAGTTCATGTTGACACAAGTTGTATCAAAAGATCAGATTGGTGGATAACCTTTCCTCCATCTTTTCCCGAATACCAGCAACACTAGGTGCTGACCCCAGGTGAGTGTAGTATGGGCCTTCGTCCTTCTCACTGATTTGCTCTGGGTGTCATAGACAAAATGACATTAACATTTAGAAACCAACTGGTCAATCTTGTGGTAGAACAAACATTATGAAACTCACCAACACAGTGACAGGATGCAATGTCGTATTGTGTTTTGATGGGGGTATCCAACAGATTCCGAATAGGAGTATTCAACAACTTCATAGGAGAGTCCATAAAGCGTTGTAAGAGGTGTTCCTTTTTAGGAGTGGAATCAGGGGGGTGGTTTAGAGTAACAGTATTGGCGGTAGCTGCAGGTGATTCCGCTCGACTCAAATCAGTGTTTGTGGAGAGAACTGTAACAGACCCAGAAGATTCTACCTTGACTTTGTTAGCTGTGTTAATGACAAGGGATTTCTTCTCAAACACAGGTGAAAGCTGGTACTGCCTCAGGCTTTGTTCCATAGAGGCCAAGATGCTTCCTTGTCTCTTGCTTTGCGCACACAGGGATTCTTGATTTTCCTGCTTGACTTGAATTCCTCCAATCCCTGTCTCTCCCATCTGTGACTGCTGCTCCTGCTGCTGTGAGTCAGGGAACTGAAGTCTCTGTGTGTTTTCCATTTTCACAGCTTTGAAGCCAATTTGGGGTTCGTTAGTGCTCTGTGGAGGATGAGAAGGGCCTTGACGCTCCTGCCTCTGTAACAGGTGCATACGCAGGGCTGCATGCCTCTGGAGTTCTCCATTTGGACTTAAATGTCCCAGAGGTATTTGAGGTCCCCGTTGGAACTGAGTGCATGATGTCTTTAACTGCTGTTCAGCTTTAAGATACATCTGTGCTGATACCTGTTGGTTTAATGCACCTTGTGATAAGTGAGGTTGTGACTGTGTAGAGGTCTGGGGGAAGTCTTTGTTGAGCTGGTGGCAGTGATTGTTTGGCTGTTGCGGGTGAAATTGCTTGAGGTTACTGCTACCTGAGTCTGGTGGATACGGCCTTGGATCATGTTGCATTTCAGTTAAGTTATTGTTGAATGTTGTATTATCAGTGTGCTGATTATGGTGGTTTTTGCACTGGGCAGAAATGTTTTTAAATGCCTGGATGGGTTGAAGCTGCTGGTGACCTGGTGGAGGCTGACTATTAGGTCTATAATTGCTAGATTTGTGTTCTTGCCCTTCGAATTGTGGTGGATGGGACAGGGGGCGCTGAAGATGACAGTGCTGTTGTTGCTGTTGCTGTGTTGGTAAAAGCCGAGGTGACAGTATATCTTGCAGGTCAGGGTCTTCACATAGGTGCTCTGACTGCATTTGGGTGTGATAGTGGCTTTCTGCTTGCCGATTTGGGTGGAAGTTATGCTGGTCAGTTATTTTCTGGGGTAGAGGTTGCTGCATCGGAGATGCTTTAGAATTTGAATGCTGCCACTCAGTGGCAGTGGTGTGCTGGGCTGGGGCACAGTGTGTTTGGTTTGGGAGACGGTCTTGCTGTTGTTGCTGGAAGTTGTTAGTCCTCTGGCTGCTGTCTTCAAAAACTCCCTGTGTATGGAGTCTTTGCACTGGGTTCATTTCCAACATCTGGCTGTGAACCTTTTGGTTAGCTGCCTGCTGCTGTGACTGATGCTTTGCAGAGAAGCCCATCCACATATCCTGCTCTTGAGCCTGAGATGATGGGGTACTTGCTGATTGCTGCAGGCTGTGTGAAGAGTTAAGCTCTATCCAGCCTCTCTGCTGGGGAGTTGAACACAAGTTAGCACTCTGTTTAGAGGTGTTCTCCATTCTGTTTTCTAATCCAGCATGGAATGGCTGCTGGAGACTAGGCCCCATGGGTCCCATACTGTCACCTCCATGTGGCTTCCCAGCATTTTGTTTTAAATTCTGGGGTAGTATTCCATGCGGATGGTCCCCTTCTGTGCTAATATGCTGACTTTGACCTGTCCCAAGTCCCTCACTTTTCCCCATCTTCTGTATCCCAGAGTTGGGAAAAGGTCCATAACCTGCCTCTGCCGTCTCTCGAGAAGCACCACTTTCCACAAAAGAGTTCTGGGTAAACTCCTGATTAGCTTTTACATATATATCTTGACGATTTGCATTATCTCGATAACATTGTGGGCCATTTTGATGTTGTGAGCTATTGGAAGTATTTGTAGGTGATATCATTCCAGACAGCTGACCTAGAGACAGCTCCTGACCAGAGTAACTTGGTGGCCTCTGCTGATGCTGTAGATGCTGGTGTTCTGCTCCAAAACTGTTGGAGTAACCATTCCCTACATAGCTGACAGAGTTGTAATTTTTGCTTCCTTCAGCATTGTCAGATGCAGCAGACTGCCCTTGCTGTGTGTTGGGCATCTGAGTTGAATGATGCAATCCTGAGGTTAAAGACAGCTGTTGAGCACCTTCACTGGACATCTTATTTACCAGAGAACCATTAACAGCATCTAGTTGTGACCCCGATGTCTGTGGTGCAATTGACACTTGCTCAGGGTAATACTGAGATAGTGTTTTCTCTAAAAGATCACCCGGAGTGTGTTCTATGGTTGAAGGGGGTGATACAGCACCGTTTGGAATCGTTTGTTTATTCCTTGGTAGACAAAAAATATCACCATGTGGAAAATTACAGTTCCTCTTGTCTAGTGTAACCTCTCTGTGTGGGGCATTGCATTCAAATTCTGTTGCCTTTGTCAACTCAGGAAAGTTGTCCACCAAACCAGAGCTCACGTCATCGATTCCTTTAATCTCAGAATCCATTTTAAGTTTTTTGGGCTGGTGGACCAGGAAGGACTGTTCATTGAGTGCATGCTTCAACTCCCCATTCATTAATTCTCCATTCATTATGTAGGCTCCTTGATCAAATAGCCCTTGTCTGGAAGCAGGGCTGTGCCTCTTCATGGAATTGGCACCTGTGCTGGGCTTGAAATGGTTCCAGTTTGTATCCCCAGTGCTCTGCAGAGAATCTCCCTCTGAAGACTGGCCTCCATTCTGTAATTTGTGAGCGATGTTTCGGGATGTGCCAAATTGCGTTAATATCAGACTTTCTTCTGTCTCATGTCTGGTCTGTTCTGTTTCCATCTGGCCTAGTCAGAGTCCATCCACAAGGCTGCCCTCTGTCTGTCCTGCAAGGCAGAATATGGGAGGTTAATATTTGGTTACATCATTTGTTGAGCAGGTTTAAGTGTTCAGATATCAGGTGTCAACAAAAGTAAGTGCAGTTTTAATAGTTTCAAATGTTTCCCACATTGTCAACTTTTACTGTTCACATAGCATGACAGACCCCAGACACAGTTAGTTACGCTAAATATCTCTGAGCCAAAAGTAAGACAAAGTTTATCTTAAGTGAAGCAAATTCATTTGAGGAAGGTATTGAACATGTATCATTTGGATAAAGCTGTACATTTTGATGCTTATTTATGATCATCACTAGTGAATATATTTTAAGATGGTTACTGCATTACAATATGTATGCAAAACCTATGACGTGTAACATCAACATATCATGTATTATCGTCCAAGGATTGAAACCATTAATACAGTTGGAGAGTTTGTTAGAGACAAATATTTCATACGCCGACTTCGGTGAAGAAATGTGTCAACACTTGGCACTGAATGTGAATCAGCAGGTGAGACCAGTTAAAAAGTGGGTGAAGGAGAAAATGCAAATACAAACCAGAGATTATCACTGTATTGTATGACAGTGGACTGTGAGCCACCATTAGGAATTTATCAAACAAAGCTGAACAAAGCCTGTCCCGATTGTACGCCCTGTTTTGTGATCACATTTCAGGTGTCCATTATCTAAACTGCTTGGCAATGTGTGCATTTCCTTTCAAGACCCGTATCTCAAACTGGAAACTGTCACTTCCTGTTATTTATTATAGGTGAATAGTAACTCTAACAATACCACATAAGCTCAGGTTCTCACTGCCCACACGCACACATTTGAACTGTGTAGCTTGAAAATGATGGATATTAGCTATGACTATCCTGTATTTAAAATCTTAGTCCCTAAAATGTCCACCAGTTGGTCATCAGTTTGCATCATGTTCATATCCAAATTCATGACACTATATACACACAGTAGTGGCATTCGTTTTTTAATAGACACACAAGGAATGTGTTCAACGGAAATAGGGAAAAGGCACTTTTGCAATTTTGAAATGAACATTAACCTTTTGAGGGCAGGTGTGTTTAGAACACACATACATATTTATTAAGTAAAACATTTAAAGAAGAAATTCTGTGTGGAAAATAAGACTCTGGCCTTATGGTTTCATTTGGTTTTACTTATGCTCTCACCGTCTGCCGAAAGCAAATAGATGCCAGGGATTCCAGTAGAATATTGATTTTTGTCTTCTGCCCTCCATTGTTAATGCAAGTCACATTCAAAGCATCTGCAAAACAAGTGCAGGGTGCAGGCTCAAAGAGCTGCAGTCTAATCCATCATAATGATGAGCAACTCTTGCTGATGCTCAAGGAACGGGCATCTGATGATCACCAAGAGGAACCCAGATTAATTGCTAAGTGTCATGTGTTTATCATATATAAATTGTGAAATAAGAAGCGGTTTTAGCCTTCTTTTTTCACAATTTATCATATAATGATAATTTAGCTGGCCATTGTTAACTTTGCTGAAAAAATGTACGCTTTTATGTCAGACTCATATTACTCATGTGTCAACTTTCAAACCTTTGATCAGGGTGACTAATTTTTGTTGATGAAAGAAAACCTTAAATCATGTGACTGTGTTACTTGGTGGAATACAGTGGACATATGATGAGGCACTGGTTTCAAAAAAAGATGTTTTCACGCAACTATTAGTCAAAATGCAGGTACAGTTTTAGTTTTTAATGCTTTGACACAACATATATGTTCATCTGGGACATTTACATTCCAGTTAAGTAAACACACTGTGTGTATTTCCAATTTATTATGAGGGGAAATGGTTATGACTGCACATTTTCCTGATTTATGTTAATAGAAATGTAACTTAAACACTGTGTGTACATTGACGGTAAATAAAGTTTTTGGAGTGTGAGAGAAGCCTTGGATTACAAAAACTGGCTGCTTTGGTCAGTATAGTATTCAACCTTGGAGAACATAATTGGACCCATATTTGTATTCCAACAAAAGCCCTCCTGTTAATGTAAACTCACTGTAAGGCAGTGACTGATGATTGGGGATAAAAAGAAAGAAAGAAATGTAAATATTTTAGGTGCAATGGAATGTTTAATTTGGCATAATCATGCTCCATCACTGAGCCTGATCACCACATCTGGAGCCAGTTACAGCTGATTATGAAAATGCTGTTGCTTCAAAGGCCACGTTTCATTCAAAGCCCGATAATCTAATTTGAAACATGTTTCAGTTTCAATTAAAAAATGAAAGAGTAATCTGCCCCCAGGGGGCAATTAAAATGTATATATGTACTATATCAATTTCAGTCAATAAATGCACGAACTTGATTAATCGTCTATTAATCTCGTCAATTGCAAATTGCTTGCTCAAATGCTTTACAATTTGTAAAGCATATCTATAAGATAAGTTAGCTGTACTTTTAGTTTGTATACTGTAGGTAAAAATAAAATCATATAATTAAAGGTGCATTATGTAATAAATCTAAAGCAACTGTCCATAAAATCCTCCTAATATGTCACAGAGACTCAGGAATAATGTTCATATAACAAACTGAACTCAGCAACAACAACAGTACAGACAAAATATTTGCATTAAAAAAATATTTTGCAGACTGCAAATCATGTTTATGTTTTGAAAATCATGTCTTGGCATGTGGCGCCACCTGCTGCCATCTACCAATCATTGCAGTCAGTAGAGTCTCAGCTGCCGAGCAACCATGGGTTGCCAGATACGTCAGAAAACGAAACGGAACGAAAGACCTCTGTATTTTGAATTTGAATGTAGTAACCGTTTTTGGCCACATTCTTACATATGGCACCTTTAAATGTTATTATTATTTTAGTGATGAGTTAATTCTACTTCCAACCCAAAACTTGTTTTGATTGTCTTCGCTCAACTGAATAATTCAAGACGGTGCACTTTCAGAAACAGTACTTTTAATTTGGTTTGTGATTAACGAGGCCAAGAAAAGTTGCCCTTTTGGCCCAGTCGACGATCTGGACAAAGTTGAACTCGACAGAGAATTGACAAGCCGAGTTCTCCCCACACGAGCTGGTCAACATAATGATCTGTGTCAATCACCCCTTCAGGACATTAGCAGCCCTCTAGACCTCTGAAGTTAGAGTGCTAAATCTCCCACTAACGAGCCAAGCTGTTACAAGGGTGTCTCTATGCTCCCGCTGTTGTCACAACAGAGAAACCAGCTGCCCGTAAGCAGGTGGAAGAGGGAAAAGCAGCACAATAAAAAACAGAAACCGAACCAAGTCCTAAAACAATAACATTAATGTAATAATATCACAATATAATTTTATTCAAAAGCATCAAACAGCAGCGGTTTACTGTGCACTATATCCTCCAAAGATTTGTGACTTTCTTGTTTTTCCCACTTTTTTTTATTTATTATATTACCTGGTGGTAACAATACCAGAGCAAAAGTGAACTGTGCTAGCAATCATCAGTTCAAATAGCTCAGTGAACTATGCCCATGTGCAGTGTACGTGCTCAAAATAACCAAACAAAGTGGACTATTCGGTATATGGATCTTTGCCTCATTAACTGATGTGAAATCTCACTAAAATAGCTTAAGCAGCAGCTGCTAAGACTTCTATTGTATGTTTATCATCTTGCTTTGTATTAAAAATCCATTACCTAAGACAAATAAGGAAAGGTCATGTTTTTGTTGCTGTCACTCTGTCTCTGAAATGTTCTGGATGGGTGAGAATTGACTCAAGCTTTTTGCATAAGAACAGATTAGGGAGTGGGTAATCTCTTTTTTCTCAACTGTAAAGTTTTATTTGTTCTTTTTTCAACAAGCCACAATCGGTAAAACAACTTAAGTCCAATTCGGTTTAAGAAAAAGGAGTACACCGATGCTCCCGCCCTTTTTGCACAAACATCTGATCCCTAAAAATAAAAGAAGATGAGTGGGTCAAAAAACCACTTCCTTGCCACATGTGACTAGTCCTGTGTTTTGTCTGGGCTGTTAGCGCTGTCTGTAAATCAGTAACTCAGTTAAGAGGTGAACATTGGAACAACTGAGCTGCTGTGAGTGTGGCTCCATTCCTGAGGGACATTCCAGGGTTTACAAAGGATCGACTGGAGCCAAGCAGCTTGACATAGTTGGATACACCCACACTGACAACAAAAAAAAAAAAAAATCTTTGCAAACCCAGAACAAAGCCAGGGATCCCAGCTGAGTGCGTGCACGCCTGTACACGTACAAACACACCACTGACACCAATTATGCAATGTTGTAGGTCCAACTTTCAAGGTGTTTGCTTTCAGACATTTTCAGTTGTGGCTGCATTCTTCTAATTATTTATTAGGTTCATGGGGAGATCTATTTTTGGTCTGGAAGTAGAGCAGCAAACTAAACCCAGAGGCCTCTTTCTAGTAGATTATGTCCAACAGGAAACATTTACAGTTCATGAAATAGCTGAGCTTGTGTGAAATTGGATAATGGATATTTATGTCCGTTTCCTTCAGAAGCTTTGTCTTCATGCCACTAGAGTAGCATAGTTTCATCCACTGGACTTGCTCTGTGTTTTTGTTATTCCCACTAAGAGCTGGTGAAATATGAGAGCTGCCATAGTAGAGGGGTCTACTTGGCGTGACTTGGCAGCCGCATGTGACATTCACCACTAACGACAGCTGGTTGGAGACTCAGGTCTCTGCACTTTCAGTTTAAGGCCTGGGCAGCATTGCTAAAGGGCCCTTCTGCTGAAGAAAGAGAAGGGAGAGGTGGAGCATTGTAAATCAGAAAATACACTCGTGAAGGCACGCCGCCGGTTTGCAGAACAGTCACAGGAATAAGTCAGAATCTCAAGTGAACGTTTCCTTTTCTGTGCTCGAACAGGCCTATTTGCATTTTCCTGTTTAAAAGATAAGAACATGGCACATGCGTTCAGTCCAGACTAAACTTATCAAGTACCACAACACCTTGTAAAAAATAAAACACATATTCCTCATGAACCGCAGAATCTTTTTCGACTAATTCAATATGTAAGGCGGTGTGGTGTTTACATTATTCTTTTAAACCTCATGTTTCTCCCTGTGTTTGAATTAGTTCTCTCCATCTTCTTCTGCAGTCCAAATGTGTGCAGATTGGGCCTCAGCTATTGCTAAATTGCCTGTGGCATGAATGATTGTTTGTCTTTGTCTGCTGGCTTGTACCCTGCCTCTTGCCCACTGGTGCCTGGGATTGTCTCTAGATCTCCCCCACCCCCCATGACTCTGAAAGGATAAGCTACATATATAATAGATGTTAGTGTCATTCTGCAGGTCCTCGACTGTATTCATTGTCCCAATTTACAGTTTTGTGTCATTTAAAACAATCGAAATATGGTACTAATGAAAATAAAAGCAGCAGATGCATAATAAGCTTCATTCGGAGGTTAGTCTGCAAATGAAACCTCATCTTTGTGAACCACAGCCAGTTCAGTTGGGTCATGTGACTCGCATGCTACGGTGTTTTGAATCCCTTGTATAAATATGAAGCCGGACTCGCTGCTCCACAGACTCCATGACCTCTGACAACATGTTAACAACTCTGCATTCCAGCAGGCTATTTAAATAACGGGGACATCGACAAAACACTGCACAATCCTTTCAAGATCAGTTTGAAAACTGGATTGTTGCTGGAGTTGTGTTGTGATTTTAATGATACGAAAAGTACTCCGAACAAGAGGTCTCTACATTTGCCTGATTTAAGGCAGTGTTCAGATATTCCTTTAGACATCTGTGTAGTCTTTGGATTATGACAGCGCATAACACATGGCTGGCATATGAACTTTGGGGGGGGGTTGGCTTCATTGAAGAGTGTATTGTGAAAAAAAACAAAACAAGGGTGGGTGATATTCAGAGTCTGGGAGGTTTTAATACACTAAGTCATAAAGCACAATGTGAAATAAAGTGTCAGTAGCGCTTGTGTTGTTAGTGTTGGTTAAGTCTTTGTCAGGCACAGTAAGACAGATGTTCTTAGTCTCACAGTCAGGCACATAACACTTGTGACTGAGAGTATGCCACATGGCACATGGCTCATACAGTATGTCTGAACATATGACACCCTCCACCCTGCTCAAGAAACAGAAGCACCCAGTGTCTGCAACCGTTCATATGATCCTCCAAATTTGCATTGCAAGGCCGGTCATTGTAAAACTTTCTCCAGGTTGTGTTGTGATCTTGTTACGATTCTGTCGGTTGGAGAACGTTAGCGACGTATCGTCATCCGACAACACTCCAACAACAAAACGACAAAGGAAATTGACCACACTGTTCTGCACTTTGTCAAAAGAGCAAAACATTATCGCTTGAAAGGAATACTGCGATTTTGGGGGAAAATGTTACATGAGAACAATATATACTCACATCTGACCATGCAACATATATACTTTATTTATTAGTAAGGTTTAGAAAATAAGCTGTGTTTTTTATAAACTGTATTGTTCTCGTCTTTGTGCTAACCTAAGTCAGCTGACTGCAAGCTCTGGAGTTATGCGTAGAGGTGGTATCATCTCATCCAACTCATCGAGTAGACACATGGATGTTCTGGGACATTGTTGTATTCCAGTTTTTATTAATACAACGGGGGCCGTCAATCAATTAAAAAGGTATATATCTACATAGAGTAGAGTGTAATGGCACATTCAAACCAACCATTAAGCACTTGGACTATTCACATCGCTGGATCATTTGGGTTTACCAAAGAGTTCCAGACACATGTTGGATATTACCAGGGATACAGACGCTTGAGAATTTAAGTTAGAGGGATAACAACAATGGTTGCTGCACGACGAAACCTGACTTCCCCCTGTTAAAACTAGGGTGTAGGTTTTCTCTCAGTTGAGAGGCAGTGCATTTTCCCTCCCTACAACAGGTGATCAGGCTTAGTATCCGATCTACAGTACGTTGTTCCTCCACAGATTCAGCTTTCTGAGACACCGAGTCCTGAAACTACCCAGTTTTTTGGGTGTATTTTCCTAATCTATTATTTCAGTATGAATTATTATATATATACACACACACACATGTAAAGTGTATTCAGCATCTCGAGTTCCTCCTTTAAATCAGAAGACAGCCACAGATTGAACCACAGAAACACAGAGGGACTCGTTCGTCTGTTTGTAATTTCTTCCCTCGAGAGTCTCCTCCCCCTCCAAAGGGAAAATGTATCTGTTCAATCTGCATTGTTCTTTATGTTAAATGCAACACAGCTGTGGTGTTTTCTTGAGGAGCTTCACAGTCCATCCAGTCTAAAAAGCTTGTACAGTTTTTTTTGTGTCTACTTTGAACTACTCGACGTTACTCGAGTGAATTAATGCGTTTTCTGTTAACAGTTTGTGGATAAAAAAACACACAGGTCTTTAGTTGTGATAAAGTTATGCTTGACAGATATACTGAGAATAAGCTCTGAGAGGCCTTCTCCAGGCTTGATCACCAATGACCAGGCAAGTTTGTGATCTTGAATAGTGCCATAGTTAATGACGCTGCCTCAACTTAAAATAATAGACGGATAAATGATCATATTTTAGTGTACATAGTCATAATTAAGATCAGTGTCAGCATATATCCAATATTGTTTGATAATGATATACATGGCTCAGTGGGCTTTGTCTTTACTAAGCTCAGTGAGCAGGGCATAGAATATATTTATTCATAATGAGCCACAACATTCTCTTCTGAGGGGGGGGGGGGGGGGGGGGGGCAGGAGTCAATGATTTGTGACAACCTTTAATGGACCCAAGGACACGAGTGGTTTAGTTCAGTTATAATGCCAAGGCTGAACTGAACGACCCTATGAGAATAACATGACCAACCTTTGTCTTGATGTTTGAATAGATAAAGAAGTTCAAATATCTGATGCAGATATAGATACAGATATATCTGTGTTGAGTAGTATTGTGGTATGAGAATATTGTAATTCCAACACAACAGCGAGAGATGTTGCCTCCTGGTTGAAAACATTGGTATAAATAACTCAACAGCTTTTTTTTTTTTTGTGGTAGTAGGACAAACCCTGCCTCTGTACTTTTCTACATACATACAATGTGTGAATAGCTGTTGTTCCGGAAAAACTGCTCTCACAACAGTCACGCACAAAACATCTTGCTGGTATGCTGGTTTTGTACTTGGTCTACTTCACTTCAATATGATCGGCTGCAACTAATGCACTTCTTTACACATTTCAACAATAACAACAAAATATGACTAATACTGAAACTACCGACATAACTGCTGTGATGTCCTTGAATTCCATTGCTTTTTCTCCAGTAGAATGCTGTAGATTTTAACTTCACAGAATAAAATAACTTCCAACTTGGCTTGAGCAAACATTGGACAGCAACTGTCTTTCTTAAACAGAGGAGACCGGTGTGGGTTCTTCTTCCCAGTGTACAGTATATATTGATGTTCACCCAAAACATGACAAGAATTAAGTCCAGGTGTCAAAACATGCTTTGTTGAAAATGGGTCCAGACACAGATACATTTATGATTAATGCAAAGTAGAGCAAGCAGTTGATGGTCACGAGCTTGTCGTATCAATTCACAAACAGCAAAAAATGTGTGGTGTTGGCTCTGTGTTGGAGTATTTGTTTACATGGATGGCCAACAGAAACATACATTACCATTGTCACCACACCTAGAGAGATTTGTTGATCATGAAATCAATACAGTGATTTAAAGAAAGAGTTTTGGTATCTGCAATTATTTAAGCAAAAAATAGAACATCTTCTATTTTGTCTCTAAATGACTAAATGTTTGACTAAATGTCCTAAACCTGAGAAAGAAACCCTGTCTAACTTGAAAGCTCTCTGTGCAAAGTTTGCACTAAGATTGTAATCCCTTCCCTGTGCCTTCAAGCTGCATCGCAGGGAGACTCTAATGAAGAAATGTGTTTCTGAGCATACAAACCCAGTAACCTGTCCCCTGCCCCTCACAATTCTGCACATTTCCTTCCAATCTGCTTGTCTCTTTTGCCCTCCAAACCTTTGTCTGCGCAACAGTCAATATATCTGACTAACTTGATTAACTGTGTGCAGAGCAAAGTTAATTTCTTTCAGAGTACAAGGTAGCCATGGCGACCATCTTATGAGCGCTTCAAAGCCCATCTGGTCTAAACATTACCCCAGCATGTTGGGCTGAAGAGGACATTCAGAAACCTACGTTTGCAAAAACCTACATTGGGAAACCGACTTGTGCAAGATCAACACATTTAAAATGTGCAAAATGACATGATTCATCGCTAACTGAGTGTGTTTCTGAATTAAAGTTGCAGTACTTGAAACACAAGCGACCGATGTGTTTTGTCAGGTAAAATAACATATTTTCAGAGCTGCGTTTGGCTAAATGTTCTTTTGACGTCTGCAAAGCGATCGTAGTAACAGTCTTCCCCTCATTGGTTTCCAAGCAGCCTGACCGAAGCTGCTGTTGCTAGGCTCCCTCTTTCCCTCCACTGAGTGGAGAGCACGTGACTCTCATTGAATAGGAATCACAAATCCTCGTGAGTGAGGGATATTTTCTGTGATTCATGTGCTTTCAGTGTAAGGATTTATCAGCAGTTGCTTACATTTTGAACAGCTCTTGAACATGTTCCGTGTATAGTTTTGCAGTTCTGTTTTAAGGCCAAATGGATGATTAAAATATGATAGAGCGTCTGGAATAATAATGCCACCATATAGAATGGTATTTTACTGAATAGAAACCCATATTTGAATCTGTAATACTGCTATTTTAGTAGAGTGGCTGCCTGGTATTGGTGTGTCAAAGCATTCATGAATGCTGCATTATCAAAATCAGACTTTATACTTTCTCGATACAAATATGGACGCAAGTCCAACCTGATTGCCATTAAGGGGTCCGACTCCAGCTGTTCCACTCATACGTTCCACCTAGGAAACCTAATATTGAGCCTGAGCCAATTGAAGCCCTCCGAAATAGTTAGTGATGTCATTAAAAGCCTTTGGTAGGGGTTACGCTTCTAAATGACATTCAGGACCAGCTGTCTGTCTTTGTGCTCCGTGTGCAGACAACAGGGGGCCATGGGGCCTAACCTTTTCAATGACAGCTCCTAGCGGCAAAACCGTCCCATATCTGACAGCCATTTCGGGAAGAGGCCAAGCAGTCATCAGAAGTGGTCGTTTGGGTCACCGCAGACCCTTTTCAGATTGCTCTGTCATGTCAAAGCTTTGCATATCATGTGACAGGGCATTAGCTATAGAGATTGTTTTTAGACAAGATCAAAATGATTTTTTTTTAACGCAAGTTAAATTGTCCTGAAAGCAAACTTTGTAAAATGAACCTTTCAGGATTAAACCTCTTGAAAGGCTTCCTCATTGTGACAAATTTAAGTGGAACTGAATGGCCTTTGACATAAGAGTCTTACTAAGGGTTAGATTCAAGCATGAAGCAAGCAAACCTTTTTTTTTTCTCGGTAGTCCAAGAGCCTGTGTGCGAGTTTGCAATTTCATCACACATTGTTTGGCTTTGTTATGCAAAACCACCCTCTTGGGCTGGTTCAATACTGAATCTCAAACATTTGTATCTGCAAATGTTCGACTTGTTCAAATAATCTTTCTAAGAGTTCTTGCTTTGTTTCAGAAGATACTTGCAACATGAGCAAAGGTTCTCAAATCTCTCGCTATTTAGTAAATATGCTAATGCCAAGGCCTGGACTCTTGTGTGTGCTTGTAATACTCCAAATCTGAAACTGATAAAGGGAACTAATTAAATCATACACTGGTTATTCTCATGATCTGCCACTGTCGAGGCCTTGATCTGTGCAAGAGCTATTCATTGACATCACCATAGTAAAGGCTCCCTGTAAAAATTGCGGCAGACTCGAGCACAAACGCTGAGTCTGTGGCTTTTATTATATATATATTTTTTTTTATTATTATTCACTTCACTGGTAGCGGAACCGGTAAAAGGGGCATTCAAGAAGATTGTCCAAGCGTAGGAGGCGGCGGTCTGGCGAGAAGCGGGAAGAGATGCTATTCGCTACGAGGCGATTACATAACATCTCACTATGCCAGGATAGTGTTTGTAAACAGAGCGGCCATGTGCATGCGCTCACGTGGAGGAAGCTTTTGAGTCGCTGCCCTAGCTGTCTCACCCCTGAGGTAAACCCTGACATCGATACATGCTCACAGGGCCGGGAACACTCCCTCCAGCCCTGCGCCACTCAAACAGAGCCTTATCACGCTCACTCCATAATTACGCCACAGCCAGTTAACAACGGTCAGCCTCGTGGAAAACGCCACAAGTCATATTTGGGATCCATAGTACAGTTTATGTTGCAGTGAGTTGTATCGCAGTTTTACTGTAGCGCATTTCCAGCGGTGTACTATAAACCATCATGATCAGTAACTAAGATATGGTTTTCATGGGATGGAAGGTCACGATCTATGCGGAGTTTGGCACTTACTGATAAAAGTCATCTTTTTTTGTGGTATGGTTTCTGAGTTAGAAAAGCTCTCTAACTCTTTAGATCCCTCAATGGTTTGCAACAAGTCAATGGATACAGAAGGGCATTTCAAATGAAAATACTTTTTTTTTTTCTTACAGTAATTACAGCATAGATAACCATCTAAAACATGCAAATACCATGGTGCATTAAATGAAAAACCTGCATAACACAAATCTATCTGTCGCTGGTGCATTTCCTGCAAATGCATAAATAAAAAGGATTCTCAAATGGCTTCATCATTAGCACACAGATTGCACTGCAGACGCACAATTGTGGTTTGCAGCTTTCCCCCCCTTGCTCTCTATAGAAAAATAACCTCCAATTACATACGAGCAAGAGGGAAATCAATATTCTAGAAATCAATAAAACACTCTGTATCTCGCCATTTTGTCTCAGAAAAGCATTTGAGCTATGGCCAACAAGAAAGCAGGTAGTGCAATCTAAAATGTCTAACCTGCCACTGGGTCTCTTTCCCTGTGTCATTGGTGTAACAGCCCTTAGCTGGAAATATGATGCTTGGGCTGGACAGAGCAGGGTCAGAGGTGAGGGCTTGGGTAAGGGCTTTGGTATTGTAAGGAGACAGCATTGTTGTTGAACGCTATGGAAACTGGACATTCTTCCCAAAGGTGACATTGTCTTTTTCCCTGGGAGTGAGATAAAGGGGACTTACGGCCATGACGAAGGAGCAGTCCAACCACACAGCTTTATCTCTAGGTGTGAATAGATGAGAGAAGCTATGTGCATGAGATTGATCCATCGGGGCCCATCCCCCACTCAGCCCCCCCATAGATCCACTAATGCTCTGCTGCCTGTACAGCAGCAGCCATGCAGAGCCTCATCAACCACCTCCAGTAAGATTGTGTTGTTGGTTTCCAGTTAAAAAAAACAAAAAACATTTGTAAGGTTTAGCATTTGTTAACCCTGTTGAACACATGTTGTACGTTCAACCCATGACAACCATGTGCTTCCATGAGTGCACTGCGATAAGTGCAATCCATCCAAATCTGCAGTAGATATAGATTGTAATGTGATGTGCTGAAGGAGTAGAAATCGACAAGACGTGATAGAGCCTTGTTGTAAGCTGGCTGAGCTTATTGAGAAAAACTAATTGTACCCCTATGATTTGGTTTAAAAAAAGAAGAAGAAAACGGTATATAATAATGATGTCATTTAATCTGGGTGTTTGCATGGAACATGATCAACTGTGGCAATGGGATCATCACACATGCACACACACACATGGGAAAGCGGAATTAAGAAATCCAGGATGCCTGAGAAAGTGGGCCCTTAATCTGTGTCCCAGCTTAGTCCATTTCATGAAAGTCAAACCAGGATATGAAGGCACGGTTTGGTCAAACCAGATGTAACTTATTCTGGTAAAAGTGCGCATTCACGGCAGACCCTGAAGTCGATCACAGATTTACAGATGAAGAAACGGAGACCACGTGTGTCGCGAAACGGGGACAACAGCTTATCATGAAAACTTATGAAGAGATGAAACACTAATGATACAGCAACTTTGAATGCAAAAGTTGCCTGTTCTATACTAAGCTGTGGTTGGCGATAATGACTACTCTAAACTACTAAAAATGACCCCAAAAAAGTTTTCCTACTGCGACTGTAACGGATCGTGTCTTGTGAAAGTTAAATAAGACTGATATATACGCCCAGAAGATAGTAATTCAATGTAAATCACATTTATTTCTGATCAAAGTGACAGCTGATACAACTGATTGTGTGGTTTACCGCTCTGATTAAGTTGCAACAGATTTCAGACTAGGTTCAGACGGGATAACTGCCATATCCAGGGCTCCTTCCCTTATCCGTATTTTCGTGCGACGAGCTCCCGATCTCGTGCAGTCACAACATACTTTATGGACTCTGTGGAGGACACCATGAGCACCATGAGCACCCCGTGTTGACACAACAGAGTCAATGACCATGCTTGCCGTATCAAAACAGTACCATGCCATTGCGTCAGAGGGGGCACACCACCATTGTTTGTTCACTTCGCAAGGAGGGAAAAAAAAATTGGATTCGCAGTTACTGTTCGTGTCGGTGTTGTGTACCATTTGCAGCCACGTGGATGCAGCATCTAAACAAGCAGTTTTCTTATTTTAAAAGTGTACAGTCCAGATAATAATCTTTGCCGATCACCTGATAATCACCGGACGTTACATGGACTCCATTGCCCCGTCACATTCTTTAATGACCGGCCATTATTCTTTATCCTCCAGGCATTCCTCTACTCCACTTTTGACCTGAGGCCATGCTGTTACATTACAACTGCAGTCAGTAGAATACACAAAGCCAATACACAAACCCGAGGTAGATCTGTTGTTTTCCAATGGGGCCACTTAGAGCTTAATCTTTAAGTAGTAGTAACGACTAATAACAAATTAGTGAACTACATTTCTTGTGTTGTATATATTGTAATATTTATTCTCTTAAATGTGCATACATTTGGGATTATCTCACTTGCTGTTATTGTGAGCTAACTTCTTTAATATGAGTATCCATTACACACAGGCACACACGTCTTTGTATCATGAGCCTTTTTTTTTTCTTCTTCCAAAGTAGCACACCAGCCTACATAGCTGTAACCTTTAGCTGCTTATACAGCACTAAAAAACGGTACAATCCAGTCAAGTTATTGGGTTTGCTGCTGATCTCTGGCCACTAGCTCTTGTTTAGCCTCTACTATAAACACACAAAATCCAGCTCCAGTTTTCTTTTTCTCTCGGTTAATGGTGCACTAGGATTGAGTTTCAGTTGTTCAGCTTTCTGCCCTTCTGTGCATTCACCACACTCTGTCACCAACATTCTCTCCTACTTTGCTTCTTCTTCTTCTGGGGGGGGGGGGGGATTTGCCTTTATGTCTCTTCTTGTTGTTCAGTGGTGAAAGCAGCATTGAAAGCTGATTCTCAGAGATACACAAAGCCAGGAGCTATTCGACTGCAGCAGTCCACTATGCACTCACTGCTGGACATGGTCCTGGTTGGACTTTTTACTCTTTCTACATGCACGTTTCCAAGCACAAAACAAACAAATAAACATCTATGGCTATCGTAAAACAATGTGTGCGTTTAAACATATTTACTAAAGAATATCTCTCTGTTATAAACGTTGTGTAAATATGTAAAATATCCATCTAATCTTTTAAAACAAATGCACTCGTACAAAACTACACACACAGTGCAATACATGCTCAAACACACACCTTTAATAACATGTGCTTGGACGAGAAAATGCAAGGTTGTAACGTGAGGCAAAGAAAGAGGGCATTATTACACAGGCATGTACGTTCTGCTTAAACACAAACTCCTCAACAAGCCACCTATAAATAGACTATTTTCCACGATGCATTCAAAAGCAACAAGAATGTTGCGTGAGCACAAGACAAGTCTTGTCTTTCAGCTTCAGCTGGCAACAAAAAAAAAAAAAAAAAAAGCAAAGAAAACCGTCAGCCATGTTGGAGTAGCTTTATCTAATATCCCCTCCTTATTATGTTGCTCTAGCTTTCACGGTGGGGGGACATTTACTACAGCTCTACTGACACAAAAACCAACAGAAAAATACACACAAGGTTAGAGGGGATAAGGGTAAGGAGACTATGAAGTCTCCGAGCAAATTCTCACCTCCTTTTACGTCCCTCCACTTTGTAGAAATTCCAACAAACCGTCTGGATCTCCTCTTTAACAAATCCTAAAGGGCAGCCATCTTGCCTCCTTCTGTTCTTCTATGAAACAGACTATCCACCGCATCAATATTCATGGAAACCACTCTGACGTTGGCTCTCATCATCAGGAGAAGCCGGGGTGTCGCTGTTTGCCCGTGCTTTGAGAATCACACTCCCGTGCGTGACCCTAATGTAAGGAAGCAGAGGCACACGCGCGCCGTAAGACAAGATGCTGTTGCAGTGTCAGGGGGAAGAGCCGTGCTTTGCTGGCAAACTCTAATAATCACAAAATCACTTTCCTGCTGAGTTCTTCCCACACAAAGAGACAGGTTTTCTCTCCCCCCCCCCCTTCACCTCCCCTCCTCGCTCCCTCCTCTTTTTTTTTTCTTCCCTCAGCCGCACACAATAGTGAACACTATGATGGCTGCCCTGAAGCACTGGAGTGGATTTAGTGAACAGGACAGGACTCCACCCCCCCAGTGCACTTTATTTTGAATATTGCACTGGTCTCAACTGTGTGACTGAGAGAAGAAGGCACCTCCACCCCCCTTCCTTTTCTCAGACAGGAAGCCAAGTGACTCAGGGTTTTTTCCCTCCCTTTTCACCGAGTCTATTTTGGCTTCCTTATTTCATTTTCTTTCTTCCTCTGTCGTAAGGTTACAGAAGTTCCCCTCCCTTTGATGTCATTTTCTTTTTTTTCTGAGAACATTACAGCAACTATCAGATGTGGCCAGTTTGGAGCCCCGACCGCTTTGAGCAGTGTGCTCATTTATACGCGGCTGTGTCTTATTTTGGCACGCCTCGGCTGGCTGACTTTGCCGACCGACTTGCTGGCCGGCTCATTTTTAGAGCGGGGTGTAAGACAACTCTCGAGCCTGTCCACAGAAACAGACACAGCATACTCTGCTTAATGTGTCTGCCAAGACCTTCCTCCTGTTGACACTGGCCACGTGGGCTTGAGAGAGATAGAGAGAGCAGTGTGTGTGGGAGGAAAGGGCTGTGTGGGGGGGGGGGTTGGTTAAAAAGACAAAGATAGTGTTGAAAGTTTTAACATGTCAGAAAAGTGTTTTACTAGGGCAAGGGTTTCTAAGTCATATTGAGTTTGTTCTGTTCTGCATTTGCTATTTGGGACAACATGAAAAAAAAATTAAGTGTCAGCAGTGTGTTTTTAAAAGTTATTTCTTTACGTTTGGCTGCAGCCATGTCAGTGGTACTTCCCTCTTTGCCTCACTATTTAATTCCTCCTTTAACTTTTTTTTTTTTAAAACAGGTGGGTCTTTTCTGACAATAATCTCCCTTTGACGCCGCGGTTACGGCTTAAAAGGGAAGACCCCACCTCTTTCCCAGCAGCCATTGCCAAGCTGCAGTGACATTTGTTGACTCAATAGTTTCAGGCTCAGAGCAGAAAAGGAGATTTGTTTTTGCACAGAATGGGGGAGGGGAGGAAGCAGAGAGGAGGAGAAGAAGAAGGAGGAGGAGGAGGAGTCGCTCAGGCTGCAACACATTACCTACAAAGACAAAATAGACCCTTTCACATCAGGACTGACATCTTCCTTTTTGCATACTCGGTTGTTTTAGCCGGACATTAATCAAAGTTCCTAAAACTCCACTTATATTGTGATGTTATTTCTGCTTGTGTTGCTCTTTATGTACAGTCACAAATATCTTTAGTGCAGATACACTCCTTAAGAATGGAGTCTTTCTTGAATAAGGATCCCACTGTTGTGTCAGGACAAACAGTGGGATATATATATATATATATATACATATACATATATATATATATATATAATGTTTAAGTTTAACACAACAGCACAGAGGACAATTTACATGTTTCTGGAGTTTCTAGGAGACCGGCGGCAGTGGCAGTGTTTGCATGTCTCTTTTGTTGTTAATCCTTGTTTGCATAGGTAATATGAACTTAGCACAGCTAACAGTTCGAGCACTCGTGACTCCAACATTTGAATTCCCAGAGGATTTGCTCGCATGTACAGTAGTTGTGAAATATCACAAAAGCTATTTATTCCCCCCCCCCCCCCACACACACACTCACACACACACTGTCATCAACTGCCATTAAAAGTGGCCCTGAGAAAGGCACAAAAGTGCACAGTGAACAGTGCTGCAGGGCTCTCAAGTGTCGAGCTTCCCTTTATCTCCCTCCTCCTCCCAACTGCTGCTGCAAGGGTTAGTGTAAAGGTCAGTCCCTTGGTCTGTTAAACAACATTTAACTAGAGAATAGTTCATTGTGTTTTTTTTCTCTTCCAAATTAGATGCGTTTTTGTATTTGTATTGATGCTCAAAAATAAAGGTGACATTTGCTGTGCACTGGCAGCATGTCCTTTTCTGTATATGTGAATATAGTACATGCAACTTTGGATATTCACCATGTGTATTGTAGGAAAAAAAAAAAAAAAAGTGCAGGCAGGAGAGCTCCTCGCTGGGCCGCTTCCCCTGAAAGCTACTGTAACTCGTAAATTTGGAGATAATCTCGTCGTTCCTCTCACCTTGTGACATTTCAAAGGAGTAGGCGGCATGTGCCATCACCTCATCTGTAAACACAGAGCTGTGACCTCATGCTGACCCGGCGGGAAGGGTGTGTGTGTGTGTGTGGGGGGGGGGGTCATCAAAATTCAGGCACACTTGTCACTTGTCTGATTTCACACCCAAAGATGACGATGAGGGATTTTCACTGTTTTTCAGTAGGGACCAGCTCTCCTGTTGATTTATGCCAAAACACAACAAAACCTGGGTCCTGCCGGCTACCGAGGTCAAATCTGGGCCTATGGTCTTAAGAACTGTCAGTGTAGGTCATGCTGTAGTTTACGATCCTACTCACTGAAGAGGCTTTATCGAACTGTGGTTGAAAACACCACAAAGTGTACTTTTAATGTTCCTTTTGCAGTTAAAAAAGACAACAATTATAAAGCCATTCACTGTACAAACTTTATAGGACATTGAGCAGCTTAAAGCTTTATTTTCTTGATTACTTAAGATCTTATATTTGGTCATTTTTTAATAAATAGCCAACTGTAACAGTATTATCAAGGACATATACCATTAAAGTTTGTTGTGGTTTTTCTATTTGCTGTGAGTCATTTGGTCCCCGAACAAGGTGACAGCTGATTAGTGAGGAAAGCGTTGATTTACAGCCTTGCTCACAATGGTCTGAAAGTGAGTGAAAATGGTGACATCTCAGGCGCGAATTCTTGCGCCATAAAGCTGAGAGAAGCAGGACCAGGGATATCAAAACACATCTCACCTTGGGCAATTTAAAACACACACACACAAACACACAAACACACACACACACACACACACGCTCTTTATTAAGGGTAATAACTAGGTATCCTCTGTTAGGCCCAATACACAAGTGACTGACCACAGGTTTCCAACCTAACAAGATGTCACCCACTGCTGCCCCTCCTCCTGTAGTTATCTTAAAAGACAAGAGAGTGTCGTTAGTGAGGTTCTCACATAGCTTAATTGTTTAAGCCACAGCAGGGGGCTCTGAGGCAGTGTGGTGGGGGGTTTTCACAAAGCAAAAGGAGAGTCCATAGAAAAAAAAAACACAAATTCTATTTGACCAGGTTCTTGTATAGCACAATTTTTCCCTCTCGTTTTTTTGCATTTGCAGGACCTTACACGAGTCTGCTCCCACTTTACAAGCCCTTTGTTTCTTGCCACGCGTGTGCAATCTAACAATTGATATAGGTTCTCCTTGCATGGAGCACAGCAGGGTTGGACAAGGCCAATCATGGTCTGCCGCTGTTCCCGTGGCGACCAACTGCTTGTGAGAGGTTTAAGAGCTGGTTCCCGCATTCAGGCCGCAGGTGCTTCCATCCTCCGCTCACGCACCGCCCCAAGCCTGAAACCTCTGTAGCCACATAGCCCTCCATTAAGAGTGGGGAGGCCCATTCGCCATCTGTGTGACGTAAGATCTGACCCGTGCAATTCCAGAGGGGGAATTATTGTCTGTGCCTCACTGGTTTGTGTGCTGTGAGCCAGTTTCTGTCTGAATCATATAACAGGATTCTTAAACCATGATAATAATTTAAAAAAAGTTGTATGTTGAACAGCTTAAAATTGTCATACATTGGATATGATAATCACCAGCAAGGGCAGAGTATAAACTAATTAAAAACTATTCAAGCCCACTTGTTTATAAGGGGTAAGCTCTGCTGTTTGGCATGGAGCACATGATGACCCCTGCTGGTGAAGCATGGTGACCTGCAATGCATCTCATCCCCCTTTTTAAAGAATGCTTACTCCAGTTCTTGGATTTTGTTTTGGAGAGGTTTCCAAAGCAATGTTAAAGCTACAGTGCATCACTTGTTGTTGATGTTTTTTATTCTACCTGTATTTGGTCTTTGTGTAGAGAACAATGTAGCATTATTTGCATGATCCAGTACAGGACCTACCATGAGAAAGAAGCATTTATACCAAGAAATGTTGCTCTTTTTTTTTTAGCAGTAGAATTAACTTCCAGGGGTGGGAAATCACAGTACCTCGCCCAATACATAGTCCACGATACCAATAATATCACGATACAATGATTCTGTGATAATCAATATATTGCAAGACAATCATAGAGCGATGCATCACGATATCTGTCTGACTGAAGCAAACAAACCGTCCATGAAAAGTTAAAAGTGCAGGATTTCTCTATTTATTCAAAACATAGAGAACAAAATGCACAAAATGCATGAAGTCTATGTTTTGAATGTAGATGGAGCATTTCTTAGCATAGTTTTCTCCACCATTATCCTGTTTACTTTAGAGCACCTTTATTTGTTACTTAAAGGTGCATTATGTAATAAATCTAAAGCAACTGGCCATAAAATCCTCCTAATATGTCACAGAGACTCAGGAAAAATGTTTATTTAACAAACTGAACTCACCAACAACAACAGTACAAACAAAATAGTTGCATTTAGAAAAAATATTTTGCAGACTGCAAATCATGTTTATGTTTTGAAATCATGTTTTGGCATGTGGCTCCACCTACTGCCGTCTACTAATCATTGCAGTCAGTAGAGTCTCAGCTGCCGAGCAACCACGGGTTGCCAGTTACGTCAGAAAACGAAACCTAAAAGACCTCGGTATTTTGAATTTGAATGTAGTAACCGTTTTTGGCCACATTCTTACATATGGCACCTTTAAAATATCAATATTTGCCCTGGTGTATTGATTATCGTATTGCACGACATATCACCAAATCGATACTTTGACCCACCCCTACTCACTTCTTTGTAGTTTTGTGTGTTAGATTCTTTGTGTTTTTAGTCACACGCTAACCTTTATGCTCCGGTCTCACAGCCCAATCTTGCTGTTGCAAATTACTTCCTGTGTGCAGCACAGAAATGTCACCGGGTGACACAAGAGCAATACAGAGAGGATAGGATATTGTGGCTTAATCAGCGTTGTCTGAACTGATTTAACAATTGTTTGAATCTAACGGACATTTAGAAAACATACACATTTAAAGTAAGAGGAAACTACAGGTTAACATTTGTTTTTCTGATTTGTATCTGTTTAAAAAAGGTATGAAAATGAGATACAGAACACTCCATGTGTGCAGGCAGCTGGCACTTGACATTTGTGACTGTTAACAGCTTTGACTGGTCCCTACAGTGAGAACAACATCCTGATTCACTGTCTTCCCACAGGTGGCCTCTGGCTTTTCCCTCACCAACTGTCCCTTCATCATCACAGTGCCTCCTTTGACTTCTGCCTGACTCTCTGTTTGGCAGCGAGCTGACTATATAATGACATATTATTCTTCTTCTATTTAATAGGGCTGCATGAAAAGTGAATTCACTCCACCAGTGGTGGAAACATATTCACACCCTTCACTTATATATAAGTAGCATTTTCCCCAGTGAAATACTCCATTAGTAAACATGTTACAAACATTAATTTGGCTATATATATATATATATATATATATGCATGCTATGATAGTATTCTTTATTCTTGCAAAGTGTCTTTATATTATCTGCACATTTTATCTACCTTTTTCGTATCTTATTAATAGTAAATCATCGTTAAATCAAAGTTCATATAGACAACGTAGTTAGCATGTAACAAAATATAAACATGCCCCAAAGATCTTAATGAGGTGCTGATCCATTGAAACCAACAGGATTTTAAAAAATTGTTTTTACCATTGTAGCAGCTTTAAAAACACATCGTCTGTTTCAAAATATAGTTGTACTTTGTTGATGTTGATATGTAAAGCTCTGTATATAGAGGTGTTTTTTTTAATGAGTGTTGCCCTTTAACAGCTCATCTGTTGCCTGACAGTTGATGACTGCTCTGCCCTCACCTTTCTAAAGAAGCCTTTATAGTCTGATCACTATCAGTTGTGGTAGTTGGTGGAGCACGCTTTCACTTTCTGCTCCGTCTGTAAATAAATCGGCCGGTTTCCATGCGCTGTCAAGTCGAGCCCTTTAGTCTTTCAACTGGACCATTGTTCTTGAAGTGCATCTCCGCTCCTTTTTCGTCTCGTTAGTACTGGGCAGTTTTCAGTTCAGCATGCGTCTAGTTAGCATTTCGAGCATCATTTAGTCTTCCATTAACATTGAACCATCAAATGATTTAAAACTGGCAGCATAAAATTGTTCTCCTTATCGTGTACTGTCCTTAATGTCGCCATTATTTTTTACCAGCTTCTTCTTCCGAGTATTAGCAGTGGTGGGAATTAATTGCGCCACATGTACAGAGTGCTCAGGCCCAGCTGCAGTCCAACTCTGGCCTTTCTGAGGCTGGCTTTACATGACAGCGACGGCGTTTTTGGAGCTTAAAAACGCAAAAAAAAATGAGTGGAAATATTAAAGGTGCCATATGCAAGAATGTGGCCAAAAACGGTTACTACATTCAAATTCAAAATACCGAGGTCTTTCAGGTTTCGTTTTTCTGACCTAACTGGCAACCCGTGGTTGCTCGGCAGCTGAGACTCTATTGTCTGCAATGATTAGTAGACGGCGGTAGGTGGCGCCACATGCCAAAACATGATTTCAAAACATAAACATGATTTGCAGTCAACAAATATTTTGGCTGTACTGTTGTTGTTGTTGGTGAGTTCAGTTTGTTATATGAACATTATTCCTGAGTCTCTGTGACATATTAGGAGGATTTTATGACCAGTTGCTTTAGATTTATTACATAGTGCACCTTTAAAAACGTTCCACCATCGCAGGGTTGAAAATGCAAAAGTGTGCTCCGAGCTGCTCACGGTGGTTATCCTCCTGTACGCGTTGATGTCAGATCCATGTGCAGTACAGCCAAACAAACATGTCGGATTATATCCATCAGTCGGACATTCAAGTTTCAACGCTCCTGCGCTCCTGTTGTTGTATGGCAGTGCTTCACAGTGCCACCTAGCCACCTGGAATGCATACTGCATCACATTTTACACACAGTTTTCCACGCAAAGATGCTCGTCTAAATGTTAAATTGGGAACGCGACGCCACACTAACCCGTGTCGTTGTCGTGTAAAGCTAACCTGAAGGTTTACATGCAGCAGGAGCTCGACAACCACTCATTATATGGGTATGTGCGAGTACAACTTTGATAAATTGGACTGAGAACAACTTCTCTCAGACTAACATGTTTATATCTACTTTAAAAGTGTGGTTTTAGTTGGATTAACACAATATGGTGAATAGTTTGTATTGATATAGCACTTTTTTTATCCTTGATACATAGCACTACAACTGTCAGGACAACTCGCCCTACCGCACAATATTAAGTTTGTTTCCATGTATATCTACTGATTGTGATCTATTAGAGATGGTCAATAATTAATAATACTAAGATATCATTTTCTCCAAAAGGTTAAATTGATATAAATGTACTATTTGTACACGTTGAGACACAATAGCTAGTTTCAGTTTAGATTTGCCGTTAATTCAACTTTCACTCACAAGCAAGAGCGTGATATTGAATTATCCGACATGTTATCATAACAGCGTGATAGCAATTGCCAGCAAAATTCATCTGGAGCCGCATTGTGAAACAATGCACTTGGTCAAGATTGTTGCTCTACTTGTTTGTCAGGCTGGGCTGATGCACAACCAGACTCCTGTCTCAGCGACAGACACACAGCTGCAGAGCAACAGCAGCAGCAGCAACAGCAGCAGCAGCACAAGCTGCCCCTCCCTCGCTTATCTATGCTCTGGCAGCTGAGATGGTCTATCTAGATAGCTGAGACATGAAATCATCCTTTCACCTGCTCCGGGGCTTCGTTCGGCATAACAAGAAACTCGTGCAACAACCCCACCCCCTCCAGCCATGTTGTCTATCATCAGACAGTGCCCCCTCCCTCTGAACTGCTGAACCATAAAACACTTCAAACCTGACAGGAAATAAAAACAGATAAGCACGGCGAATCTAGGATCTTACTCCTAAAAACAGAACTGTATCTGACAGCGGTGGAGATTTTTAGCTCAGATTTCGGGCGCCGCCGCCGCCGCTGAACGCAGCCAGGCGTGGCGCGAGAGACCGTGGCATTAAAGGTAATTAAGGTGACGTTTTGCGGCAGTAAAGATGTGCTTGTGACTCACACAGTATGCAGCGTAGCAGCTGTGCCGTGACACACGAGCCCTCCTCCTTTTCGCAGCCAATCACTGATTGTGACAAGTCCTTGGCTGTGACCTTGCTCTCCCTCTACCCGTACAGTTGCGAGCAGGGGATGGTTGACGATCAATTCCACCTGCCTTGAACAGCAGCATATGGTTAGACATGATTTACGCACAAACACGAGCGCCGCATGACATGCCCCCCCCTCCCTCCCTCCCCCTCTACTCACAAACATACAAACAAGTGCACACATAAATTATCATGTTTTGTGCCTCTGCGGATTTTCCTATAACGTTAGATGACATGTCTGTGGTTAATTATGAATTTTGAGGAGGAAAAACGGTTGTCTATTTTGGGCCTGTTGTTAGGGGATATTAAAGGGTACGTTGACCACGTTAGGATGTATTTCATATTTCAATTAGCATGATTCCAACAGCAGATAAAACCTGTTTCAGAGTATTTATTGTTCTCAGATAGACTTGATACTTTGTGAGCCAGTGCTTTAAAGGCGCCATATGTAAGAATGTGGCCATAAACGGTTACTACATTCAAATTCAAAATACCAAGGTCTTTTAGGTTTCGTTTTCTGACGTAACTGGCAACCAGTGGTTGCTCGGCAGCTGAGACTCTACTGACTGCAATGATTGGTAGACGGCGGTAGGTGGCGCCACATGCCAAAACATGATTTCAAAACATAAACATGATTTGCAGTCTGCAAAAGATTTTTTTTAATGCAAATATTTTGTCTGTACTGTTGTTGTTGTTGGTGAGTTCAGTTTGTTATATGAACATTATTCCTGAGTCTCTGTGACATATTAGGAGGATTTTATGGCCAGTTGCTTTAGATTTATTACATAATGCACCTTTAAGCACATTTTAGAAGCTTTACCCATTTAATAGGATCAATATGAAGAGGGGATAATCAAATACTTGGATTAAGAAATAGATATGTTTGATTATATCTGTATTTGATGTTGAGGAGAATTAATTTGAAGCCCCAATTTCTGAACAGATAAAAGTGAAATATTGGCGTCAATATAAGGAGCATAAACACATTTGACACTTCACCCTTCCATATGGTACATGGACCAGTCATATGTGTTACCTAAATGTAGGCTAAAGTCATCTTCAACATTCCCATACCATCATATAGCATATGTATGTTGGGGTGTCACAAAGTTAAGGCCACATTATACTTTTCCGACTGCGTAACCACGGAGACCCCTCGAGCCTTCATACTTCTCTGACGTTGTGACGGATACGCACAGCAAATTTCCTACCCGATCAGTAGGGGTCGCTACGCAAGGTTGTTGTGCTTTTGGCTATGGTGAGCAATGGCGTCCGAGAGAGAAAGACTATTGTTGTTGTTGCAGCTGAATAACATTGAAACAGTGGCCGTTTCTCACTTTACTGTGTCCCGGAACGCAGTTTTTAAGATAATTTGAGGCGAGAAATTAGCCATTTAGAGTCTAAACACGTGCTGCGTGCATTAAGATGCAGCGACGTTGTCGGCGGTGATCAGCTCCGCCTCTGTGGGTTAGGGTTAGGGTCCACAGAGGTGAGCCGGCACAGAGCAGTGTTACCTCGGCCTGTCCTGAGGACCAATCGCAGCCCTAGACGTCTCCGTTGTCTCTGGACAGAGTGATGGACACTTAAAAAATATTTCTTGCAGCCATAGACGACACAGAGGCTCTGCGTAACCTAGAGCACTTTACGCAGGAGTATAAATTGGGCTTTAATCACTAAATTGCAATAGCGATAGATTTGAAAGAGGAGAAAAAAAGCAACAAAACTGTATAGAGCCACAACAGGCTTCCTTAATGAAATAAACGAAAGGCAAAGGCTGCCCGGGAGACCTTTGATAACCCAAAAAGGCTAAAGTCACAACAAACTCTCCAGTACCAGAAGTTATACACTGGGAAACAGGCAATTGACATCAAACACACATAGTTCTGAGTTAGTGTTTCTATATACAACAAGCCACAGGGAGAACCTCTCACTACCTCTGAAGGTGAGACAGTGAGTGAGCACAGAGCTCTGCAGACTCAGGGTATATGAACACTCCCCACACCTGAGCTTAATCAACGCCAATCGGTGCCACACACACACCTGAGTTGCAGTGAGTTGATTCTCCCTCCACTCTCACAGAGCCAGAGGATTGAGTCCCCTCACAGTATTTACACTAACATTGGATTGTGTTTGGAAAAATTAAAAGTTAAAAATTACTTTATTTTTCCTGGCCAACTGTGACACAATCTGTGGGTGTTTCAGGTTAAGCTGTAATAGGAAGAAGAAAGGACAACATACTGGTGAAAATGGCAAAAAAAACCAGTGTTGAATTCCCCTGAATTCCAGCTTGCAGAACCACAATATTTCTGTGTTATTGTCACTGTTGTGTTTACATAGGCTATTGCTCATGATGTAGGTCAGTGGAACTTGAGATTCACTGAGAGCACCAAGGTTTCCAAACCAAACCAGAATCCAAACAAGGAAATTGAGGTGTGAAAGCTGTAAGAAAGTGTAAAGTTTTACTTTATCTATGCTCTGCATCTAATCTACAGCGTAAAGGTGTGTCTGATCATTTTGTCAGTACTCAGAACAAACCGTATTCATGGCCTCCTGTTCTCTCATCTTGTGAGTCATAGGTGGGCGACTTCTTATACTCAGCCTCAGAGTCTTGAGTGTCGCTCCCAAGGCCCCTCATCCAAAATGCTCCTCGGCCTCCATCTGCTAACGCTATAATGAAACACATTAGACGTCTGATCCACCATCTCGTTATCCTGTTTCTGTATTCAACCCTCCTAAAGGATTAGGGTTAGGGTTAGTTGTCAGCGTGGTTGGAGAAGATCTGCAGATACGGGGGTTGTTCAGATCTTTGAGATGTTTGTAGAGTTGTGGTGCCTCGTCATGGCAAAGTCATTCAAGTCAAACTTTCGGCATTAGGTCAACTTCCAGACATTAAATTGAGAAAAGGCTGCCAGGTTTTTCCCTCTTTAGCTGACATAACGTACATGGTTTTCTCCAAAATATTGAATGTAGGAGCCCTTTCAGAGTTCCAGGCTAACAGTGTCGAGAGGGAAATAGCCTTAGCCTCACTTTTACTTTTCACGCCGTCCAGACCAACAACAACAACAACAACAACAACAACAACAACAACAACAACAACAACAAAAACGATCTAATGCTGTATTGCTGAGGTTCCCGTTTGTGTCTCAACTGAAGAAATGGGAAGCTGGGAGCTGGGATGTCTGCTGTAACTGCCAAAAAGGTGGCCATGTTGACCCTCAATGTATACATTTCTCCATCGGAGGGTCACGGGGGTTGCTGTGCCTATCTCAGCTGACATTGGGCGATAGGAGGGGTACACCCATGACAGTTCGCCAGTCCATCGCAGGGCCACATAGAGACAAACAACCATACTCTCTCACACCTACGGTCATTTTAGAGTGGCCAATTCATCTAATCCCTATATTGCATGTTTTTGGACTGTGGGAGAAAGCCGGAGAAAACCCATGGACATATGGGGAGAACATGCAAAAAGGCCCTTGTTCCAAACGGGGCTCGAACCCAGGAAACTGGATTTTCTTGCTGCAAAGGCAAGAGTGCTAACCACTACACCAACCATGCACCCGTGATAGAATCTTGACGGTGTTGTGTGATTTGTGTTTCCGTTTTGAGTTAATGGTTTTGTGTTTTCTGCATTTTCGCGTTGTGAGTTAATGTTTTCGTGTTTTCTGCTTTTGTGTTTGTGTTGTGTGATTTGTGTTTCCGTTTTGAGTTAATGTTTTTGTGTTTTTGATTTGCGTTTGTGTTTTGTGATTTGTGTTGTGTTTTGTGATTTGCGTTTGTGTTTTGCACCTCAGGGCCACCTTATCATCCAGTGCAGGTTTAAATGCATGGTTAAAACATGTAGGAGTGTCCAGATTGAGGATTTGAGGTTTGAACGCAAATCAGGTCAAGGTCTTAGCAGTGACAGATAAGATATTAAACTCAGTTAGATTCTATATGTCTCCAACCCTTACTTTTTTAACGGTGGTTGTAATAAACAGTATGTATAAGTATGTCACGATTCCGATTTGTTAGCCGTTCCCTCATAAAATAGTTTGTATGCAATTGCAATTGTCATTTATGTAGTCAAATTAGGCAACATTTCAACAAAACAGTCCACAATAAACTTCTGTCTAAAAACATTATCCATTCTTATTTCTTGTCTCATCCGATTTTGTGTGTCCATTTATAAAAAGCTAATAATATCGACGTTATATAACAAATTAGTCACTGCAATCATTTTTTTGTAGGTGCAATTTGATAGTTGAGTATCTCTGCACGCACAGACACCATAAATATTTACACTTACAATCATCTGACCAGACATATTTATCAGAAATGTAAACTTTAATTAGTCAGATCATTATTATATAATTACTAAAAAGACATAACAATGAAGAACAGTGCTTGTGGAAAAGCATAAACAGTATACAGTACAATATTCCAGTCTCAGTGTGTCCTCTCTTGCCCTTTGGAATATTTTAACTGGACAAAAACAACAACAAATGGGGATGATTTCTGTTCACTTTTACACAGAGCACCACCCTAATGATATTTTTTTATTCTTGGAGACATGGCCTAAATGATTTCATGTGCTAATGCAACGGGCATGGCCGTCCCAAAGGCAATGGCATTGGTCTCATTAGGGTTTCCAGTCATGAAAGTCGTGAAAACGGAAAAGCACCGAATGGGGTCATTAAATTTATCATCAAAGAGGTGTGTCTCTGCTCTCTTGCTACAAGTTTAGATAACGGGAAAAAAAACACGCTCCTCCGCTAATGGGGACCGTGATGGCAGTGGGTTAGCGTTTGCATGTTTTTCTGGTTTTATATTTAATTACCTTTTATATCTTAGATATTAAGACAATTCTTTATTCAGTATTTAAGGGGGAAGTTGTGCTCATTGAACTTCATTTACATCACCTATGTTGTGATAAATATAAATATACTTCATGAAACCTATGGTGAATGATGACTTTGACCTAAATTCAACACTGTAACAGACAAAAACTGTTACGGGCGCTAATGTATGCAACTGATAATCACAAAAATTACATATTAATATGTGACATTTACTGTTGAATTTAAATGCAGCAGGATAATGGCAGTATAAGATGTGAGTCACCTTTTTTTTTATCTATGGGCTGTGATATACATTACTACATACGTTAAATATCCACTAGAGGGCAATGTGTCCAATGCATTCAGTCTGACGGCGAGCTGTAGGTTTCATCAGGGCAAGGAACCCACACAAAGAGAAATGACAAAGAGTCAGATATTACGTCGTGCGGAGATCAGCCCGAATCTGATCATCACAAAATCTGATCATTACCCCGTCCTCCAGTTTTTCTGCCCCTCATTACTTATCAATTATCAGACCCTGTGCATCTTGCAGTGTCACAGATTACAGATTAAAAATGACAGAACTCGCAGTGAGTGATTTATTAATGATTAAACTGTAAGATAAATAAATATATAAATAACAAAGACCCTAAGGGACATTTGCTTTTACGTCACATGTTTATTATGAGCAGTTGTCATTGTAAAAAAGAAAGAAAGACGCGTGTAGTGTAAGGTCTATAGCAAAAAAAAAATGGCAAGATTCATAATTATATGCATAAAGAAATGTTATTTAGAAATAATCACATTAATCTGTCAATAACATTTTCTTATTTTTTTTCATTTTCAATTGGAAACTGTGGCTTCTCTTCCTTTCCAGCCTCTATTTCTCTCTCTCTCTCCTCCTCCTCCTCCTCGCTCTGTCCCCATCATTCCCCTCCTGCTATCTGTTCCTCCCTCCTGTGGGATCATGGGAATTGTGCAAGTAGCGTGGCATTCCGCGCTCTGCCCGCGGCGCTCCAGGAGGAGGCGTGCAGTAATGACCTGCTCCTCGGCTCGCTCGCCATCATCGCCCTCACAATTAATTCCCGCCTCGCGCTCCTCTGTGCTGGAGTTGGGTTGGGGTGGTGGTGGTGGGGGGGGTTTGGGGAGGAGCGTGGGCCCCCTCATTAGAGCTCCTTGTAATGTGTCTGGCAGCAGCTCCCATCCTGCCACTTCTGCCCCTCCACCGCTGCTGTACCATGTTTGTTTTATGGATGCCTCCCCTCTATTCTTTCCCCCGCCTCACAGAACGACTGATGCTGGGGCGTAAGAGAGCACCTGGTCTGTGTTTAAAATCCATCACTTCGCCGCGAAACATCTCTCACCGTGCGCGACATGGTAGGGAATATTTCAGAAGGTAATTTCAAGCCCAACAGCTTTGGCTTTTCACTACAAACCACAATTCACGGAGAAATGTCCAGTGCACCGATGCATTGTGGTGCCTTCAGAAACAGGCGGTGACATTTTGACTGGCTGCTGTTATGAACTTTTCAACCGAATAGAGTGGAGTCTGACCTGGATTTCAACTCCTGGCTTGACCGTGGATATCTTACATCTCACTA
Source organism: Microchirus variegatus (assembly GCF_963457635.1). Lineage (NCBI taxonomy): Eukaryota > Metazoa > Chordata > Actinopteri > Pleuronectiformes > Soleidae > Microchirus > Microchirus variegatus. Next base: position 9,611,320 of record NC_139824.1, read on the forward strand.
TGGTCTGCTTTACACTGTTGTTCATCCAACCTTGAATATATTCCAGGTCTATAACAGCTACATGTGAAAATAAGAGTCTTTCATTGGTGCATGGCTGTTCTTGCGTATTGCTACGCAACTCTTGGGGTAGTTTGGGGGTCGTTCAGAATTGAAAAACACTGTGTTATTATTTTATACTGTTGTGGTAGGCTTATGTCTCTCCTCCTGTTTCCTCTACCTCTTTCCCCTCCTGTTATTTGGCTGTCTGCATTCATAGGTGTGTTTTTCCCCTGCAGGCTGGCCCAAGAAACCCCTTTACCAGGTTTCACTCCAACTCACCTGCTGCAGATTACTGGTAATGGTTAGGTCAGTGTTTCTCAATCCTGGTCCTCGGGAAACACTGCCCTGCATGTTTAAAGCGGACCTAGACCGGAAGTTCCAATTAACTCTGTTTTTTAGTGTGTATCTGCATCATTGCCTTGTTTAAGAAGCCCTGAAGGTCCGAAACAAACAGTTCTGCCACTGCTGAGAACGCTGTGTTGTATTTTAATCTCAGGCTCAGCGGGATCTCTGAAAAAACCCGGTTACGTAAACAACGGTTCTCCGGAACAGCATCGTCCTGCTCCGGGCACATCCGGTTGCGTACATTGAACCGCAGAAGAAGAATAACGTCCGTTGTGGAGGTGTTTCACGAGCGACAGTGTCTTCTGACTTTGGTCCACACCAGTCAGAAAAATAGACCGCGAAGACCATCGGTACCAGAAGCAGTATCTCATACCCATAATGCATTAAACTATACCGTTTCATCCCATTTGGTTTGATTGCTTTCACACCAGAGGAACCATACCAAAGTAGGAAAGAAAGCGGTCCGAGACCCATCTGACCGGTTGATTTGGTGCGAAAACCAAAGTACCGAGATGACATTCACAACGACTCAAACGAACCTAACCAAGGGACCAAACACGTTTGGTGCGCACCAAATTCTGTAGGTGTGAAAGCACCCTTAGATGTTTTCCCTGCTCCGAAACACCTGATTCTAATGTTCATCAGTTCGTCAACAAGCTCTGCAGAAACATTCATTTGAATCAGGTGTGTTGATGCAGGGCAGTGGGTCTAAACATCCCACAACGGTTTGCAAACAAGTCAGCTCACTCATAGGTGCCAAAAGTGACCACAATAAGACATAACTGAGGCTTTTTTAAAAATTAGTAGTGCACCTATATGGCATAACGTTAGCATGACCCCACACATCTTTTCCAATCAATCAAAGTGCTGTGTTTAAAAAAAACTAAAAAGCTGATCTCAAATGAGACCCATTTACAGTTGTTTACATTTTTGTACAACACCCAATTCAGATTTTTTGTGAAGAGAGAAAAAGGGGTCGGATTGATAATGAGTTTAAAAAAGTTTTGAAAACATCTGTGCTCCAGTAACGCCTCACATTGCATGAGACAGAACACGAGGCTGGGAGGATTTAAAAAATGACTTTATGTCACCACAGCGCTCACAGATGCTCCCCCTTGAAAACAACGCAATCAAGGACACGGACTTCTTCAAAGTGTGTCATGAGTGGAAATGTGTGTCACTGTGTCGAGACTGCAACGGTTGCGACAGAGATTTCGCCGTCTGTCGTTGTGGACTGTGTCAAAGCCGGGGGGCTCAGCGGCGGAGTTGACAAACAGATTAATGTGAGGCCTGTCGATGATTCTGTGATAGAAATAGCAAATGTTGTACATTTCACCAAATATTCCTGAAACTATCAGTGAGATGAGTTTATAGAGTTAAGGTGTATGTGTTTGTGTCAATAGTTGTTACAGCCTTACTGCGCTTCTAACCTCTAGTCATCATTGGATTTAAAGGTGTAGTACGTAGCTTTTAAATGTAAACAAATGTCCATAAACAATTGTCAAATGAGTTCACACGATGCTGATTAAGCCTTTGCGCACTAAGCACATGTTTAGATCTTGTGTCAACCGGTGATATGCCTGTGCTGCACACAGGAAGTTACTTTTTTTTTTTAAGGTCAAGACAGATTGCAGCCATGTTGTTTTGCTTCTGAGGTGACATCTACTGCTAGAAAAACCTGGTCGTTCAGCACATATTATTGTGTCTGCCCATGAAGACCAAACTGAGGCACAAACAAAACATCAAAAACACCGAAATTGCCAAAAAAAAGTATGCATTGCAGCTTTAAGCTATCAAACCAAACACTTTATTTGGACACTTGATATCAGAAATGAAGCAAATATACAACATCAGTTATGTTTCATAGATTTATTAACAGAAGATTCAGAAGAAGATAAGTTAGATGGATGGAGGTATATAATGTACAGGTATATAATCAGGCTTCTTCAGTTCAGAGCTAAATGAGCTACTTGGATGAGAGGTGAAACATCATCATGGAACTCATGAACTGTCCTTAACCCTTACTAAGTGCTGCAGAGGCTGCAAGTGCCCAAACAGACCAACAAAACATAATGTGTCAGTGAAGAAGAAGAACTGATCAGATCACATCAGAGCTTCGTTATACTGCATATAAACCTAAATATCAGGTTCCTTCATCAATAATCCCTAATCCAGGACTGTTGGGAGGTGAAAATGCATGAGTCCACCTTTATCCATCCATCCATCCATAACATTTATCCTTTGTGGGTTGCAGTAATGTTGTGGGTTGCGGGATGGGGTCAACCATGAACTGGTTACCCATCCATCACAGGGTCAGGACCAGATGCTGCTTTTCCAAATTTAATGTCTGACTTGAATTCAAAGCAAAACTAACCCATTGCAGTGAGGATGTCTGTCTGAAGACAACAGTGTTCCTGGTTCTAATTGGATGGATGGATTAAAAGAAAAAAAAAGAATTCAAACATACATGGCATTTGTGCCGGGATAACATATCAGGATAAAAAGGGAAAAGTTGAGAGTTCAAGCAAGTTTGGTTAAAACGGATGTGGTTAAAAAAAAAAAAAAATCATCATAAATTAATGTGAGCTCAGCAAAAAAAAAAAAAAAAAAGGAAAAGGTTGAGCCAGACTGAGCTGTTGGACACAGTATTTGTGAAGAAGTCAGTCCATCTCACCTTCCTAATTTGCATATCAAATTATATTCACAGTCTAGGAGATAACGAGAATGCTTATTAAGTGCTTGTGATCTCTATCATTAACCAGATAACAGGCAGATACTGAGCTCGTTTTAATAACGATTTTAAAAGAGGGTTTTAAAGCCATTCGTCAAGATTTGCTACCAAACCAGCGTTCACGGCATGGTTGTTCGGTGCTTGTGATGTAAAATACGATATATGATAATGAAGAGATTCAGTGGAGATGGATGAAAAACGTCGGAAGTGCAAGTACAATGCTGTTGAACTGCTTAAAACTGAGACACATTGAGAATGTGACTTCCAAGATGTTTGTGTTTGCTGAAGCTGTTTGCTCAGCCACACGCTGTCAGATGAGCATACACTGAGACTGTGTTTGCACATATTAGCACAAAAACAAAAGTTTACCCCGAGACTGGTTCTTGAAGAGAGACACTGAATCGTTTGAGGAAATTTTGTTTTCCTTTTTCCCCCGAACATTAACTAGTTAAAACTAGTAAGTTTGAAGTGGAAAGTTTACTCAAATGTTGACATGTTATACCCCATTTCTCCAAGTTAACCTAGTTCCCTGGTGTCCTAATGAACATGTCTGTGACATGCTTTGGTCAAAATACCATATGAATGACGCACCACAGCAGTTCAATCGCCCTGCCAAAACAGCCCCTGTTTGTTTAGTAGTATCTCTTTAGGTCCACCTTAAAGGTCCACCTTAAAAAAAAAGTAAAACGAAACATAAGGGACAGGAAATGACATCAGCCACAGAGGCTACTGGGAGCTAACAGCAATTCGCATTTGGACAATTGCCGTCATATATATAACATTTATCCACTGGACAGATAAATCCTCTGAGGATGGAAGTTTGTGTAGAACTCTGTGCTGCACTGTGGAGCCAAGCATAGAACTTTTCCTGGACTTCGCCATACATTGTCCAATCGCCTCCAAACTTAATATGTGACACAACAGACCCAGCATTGATCCAATCAGTCTGTTATTTACATTTAAAATGAGACAAAAACAACAACAACAACAAAGAAATATGAATCAATCAGAATAGTTAATCGAGTCATTGTTGCAGCACTAATTATTTTAGAATCTGAAATTAATTGGGCATTCACTGTTGAGAACAAACTGTAAAACCACATTCAAATCCACATGACAGAAAACATGACGCTGAGAATTTTGGGACCTGACATCGAGGGTCACAGGTCGGAGGAGGAGGTCGAGAAACGCTCATCGAGGGGAAGGCGATCTCTGTGACACTAATGTGTTGCCGTGAGACTTGGATAACAGCAGTCACAATAAGACATCGTTCAACCATGCCTGACGTTGATTTTTAACAAAGTGTGATATTTCATTGACAAGCGATGCTGTGGTGCCTCGACCGTAACACAGTCCTGTTTGTCGTCGCCAGTCATTTTACTACTGACATCAAAATCATTGTTGTCTTGTGACGTATTAGAACAAATATTGATCGCGGGCTGTACATCGGGCTTTTAATACCAGCTAAAGACCGTTATCAGCGGCCCAATCAAGCTCAACTTTACTGGGGAGAGATTTACATGTAATTAGTGCTGTTATTGGTTTATCTGTGTGTGTGCTAACGCCACCAAAATGTAAAACAAATGGTGAGAAAACGCCATACATAATAGAGGAAAATACATAAATGTGAATGTTCCCAATTGAAAGGTTGATTACTTTTGCCTTAATGTGCTTATTAGTTGAGTAAATAAGACGATGTACTCAAAGAAAAGTGACTTGTTGCATGTCCATGCCTAGTGAATACATGTATTGGTAATTAGAAATGGGGCGATTTAAAATTTTTCCAATCACGATTATCCTGAACAGCGATTTACGATATTTTTGCTGACTGAAAAAAAAATCTGTTTTAATATGCAGCTGTAAAATAGTTTTATAAGATCATAGATGATGAATGAATGAATGAATAATAAGTCCCATTACTATTTGTAATGGGGTATTTTTATATTGTGGTAATCTCACCGTGCAGAAAACTGCTGTCTATTGATAATGGAAACTGATCAACGAGCTGAAAAGAAATAACATTCAAATAAATGTAGAATTGATCTGATCTACATTTTAGTGTCGAAACTAATAGAACCTTTCACTCTCACTGGAGACAACAAAACCTGCACATGTCATCTATGCAGTCCCCTCACATAGAATGATGGATGTAGGCCAAAGAAAGAATTTGAATAATCTTATTTTTCAGGTGCAAACAAAAATGTAATAAATAAATAAAATAAAATAAACAGAGCCAGAAATAGTAACAACGGAATTCTCCCGTGTCATTTTCTCCGCTTTAAAAGCAGGTACGTCTCCAGATTTCAGTCATGCAGCCTGTATGCAGATTTTATTATATATTTTTTATAGATACATATACATATATACATATATATACATATATACATATATACACATATATAAATATATATACACATATATACATATATACACATATACACATATACACATATACACATATACACACATACACATATATACATATATACATATATACATAAAACACATATACACATATATGCACATATACACATATATACATATATATATACACACATACATACACATATACATATATATACATACACATATACATATATATACACACATACATACACATATACATATATACATACACATATACATATATACATACACATATACATATATACATATACATATATACATATATATATACACATACATACACATATACATATATATATATATATATGTACATATATATGTGCATGTGACTTGTGTGTGTAATTGTGTGTGTATGTGCCGTCATCTGTACCACAGTGCGTGCCAGGAGTCGGATTTCTTTCAGCAAAGCTACTAACTGGATAATTAAGAGTGCGCCGTACACTCCAATTAGCAGGCGCAAGCAAGGGGAGGAGTGATTGCTCGACTGTATCCGAGGGGAAAGCAGTGCATAACTGTGTAATTCACTTTAAATCACAGCAAAAGGCTAATGTGTGCAAAGTGAGGGTACCATACATTGCCGCCTGTAGGAGGAAATGAGGCCGGTTTCTAAATAAACACTGTCAAGGTTGCCGCTGCACTGTGGATCATCAATGCCAAAGCCATAATCTCATATAGTGTTTATTTTTCCACGGCGTCTCTCGACGCTCTCTTTCTGACGTCGTCGTCGTTCTCTTCTCGCAGATGGCCTCAGAAGGAATGCTGTTTACGACGAGAGTCCATCAGAGATACGTCGAGGTCAAGCTCCTCCCCTTTTCCTGGTTAGTTGTTGTACGTTGGTAAATTCCACCGAGAAACAACTGTGACCCTACTTTGCGAGGATGTGGAGAACCATAGTAGAGTATGTCTGAAATAACAGGTAAAGATACGAGGAGCTAAAGCTTAACATCTCCTTCCTTCAATTTCGTTTGAATTCACGTCACAGAAAAACCAGGCTGAATGAGTCCATGTGTCTTGAATCATCTCTGTCTTCCACACACACACACACACACACACACACACACTGACAGATGTGAGCACGGAGCCCAGCTCAATTGAGACAGATGAATCAATGGATTCACACCATCACCCCTCAAACACCCATGTCATGACTTCTCTCCTCGGTGATTCTATTTCCATCAGCTAAATGCGTGGTACATTTAAAGCTGGGTCGTGGTTATTAATTACTCCTCCAAGTTCAGGAGATATAAAGCCCCTGGAAACAGAGGGGGGGGGGAGAAGACACACAGAGAGAGTAACGGCGGAGCACGCAGGCAGGAATAAAAGCCCACCGCAAGGGTTCATGCCTCATGCAGCTAAAGACCCACATATTGCTGTGGCTCTGCGAAAAGGAGGTTAGGACCACCTAGGCAGATTTCCCCCGGGGGCTATTATCGCCTGTGGAAGATAAAATTATTTTCAGACAGAGGAGCTTCCACTCAGACAGATGTGCAACGTCTGATACGGAGGGTTCAGAAGAAAACTAAGTAAAAATCCTTCTTTAAAATAAGAATAATAATTAAAAAAAAAAAAACATAAATAGAAATCAAAGAACAAAATATCTGCTTCATTTTTTATTTTCGGTCAAATGAGAGCCAAGAATAGCTTTGTGTTGGTTTGTTTTGGACGCATCCGTTTAAAGAACAAAGACTTTAAATGCTATTTTGATGTGTTTTGTTAAATTCACACATTATGTTTAAAGGCGCCATATGTAAGAATGTGGCCAAAAACGGTTACTGCATTCAAATTCAAAATACAGAGGTCTTTTAGGTTTCATTTTCTGACCTAACTGGCAACCCGTGGTTGCTCATCGGCTGAGACTCTACTGACTGCAACGATTGGTAGACGGCGGTAGGTGGCGCCACATGTCAAAACATGATTTTAAAAACATAAACATGATTTGCAGTCTGCAAAATATTTTTTTGAATGCAAATATTTTGTCTGTACTGTTGTTGTTGGTGAGTTCAGTTTGTTATATGAACATTATTCCTGAGTCTCTGTGACATATTAGGAGGATTTTATGGCCAGTTGATTTAGATGTATTGCATAATGCACCTTTAAGCATTTCTGTGCTGAATAATATCATAAAGACCCAGTTAAACGGATCCTGATTCCGAGTTAAGCCAAACTCTGTGGCCAAAGTATTATTTTATTGAGAAAAGTGCAGACAATACTACAGATATTGTGAGACTTCTCGTAGGTAACAGTTTGAGTGTTGAGTTCACTGTCGGGGAGCCTAACTTTTCTACTCCAACCCCAAAACCAATTATCTAAACCTAAGCACTCACTTTTGTTGACACACCTCCCTATTATTTGTGATGACAACATCCACATCCACGCTGACGCTCTGGGTCTCAGTGACACGTGTCTGTCTGTCTGTCTGTCTGTCTGTCTGTCTGTCTGTCTGTCTGTCTGTCGCACCCCTCAAGTCTTTCCAAGGCCAAGTAGCATGGTTGTGTCACCGTGTCCATGGTGACTGACAGGCAATGAAGGAACGGTGATTTGACAGGTGCCGAGAGGAGAAGTTTTTTCGGGGGTGGGTGGGTTTGTAGAGTCTGTGGATATATACATTGTGTAGGTGACGCAATGTATATATATCTATATCTATAAAGATATCGATATAGTAACGTCCCCAACTGTGGCACGTGTTTGTTCAGGAATAAGAAAGTCAATGTTTGCTTCTGAAGAAAGGCCTGAAAACACTTTTGCTCACCACATAATTGTATAATCTATCGTCAGCTCGCGGGTGAACTCGTCAAAGTGAAGCCTAGAGGCCTGAGGACCACAGCTCACCTGGAAGAGCAGTGTGACTTAGAGACTTAGCGGCTGTCAGCTGTCACCTTGTTTACTTGAGCCTGAGCCTTAAGTCTTAAGAAGAAGACACTTTTTTATTCCTCTGTGTTATTACTTAAAATGACATAATGCATAATGTGGCCACGGGAGTAATTCATATATGTTGATTTTGATTTCTTTCGTCGTACTTTAGCCCCAAATATGTTTTAACGCAGGGTCTCATTTTCAAGAGAGACCTGCACACAACAGTACAACACAGAGTTACAGACACAACAATAAAGGAAAAAGTGCCAAGTGAATAGACAAATTAAAATCATAGGAGCAGGAGCAAAGAAGACGTCTCCAGTGACTCCATATAGAAGAATTTTAAACTCCACCAAGGGAATCAACCCAAACAGCTTGAGATTCTGCTGAAGTGTGTTCCAGGTTGAGTAGGAAAATAGTTTTTTGTCAAGCTTTTGCTGGTTTTCTAGTTTTTTTGGGCTTTGGGAATTTCCGGGCATGTTTTTTGGTCATTTGGTTTCATAAGTGTGCCTAATACCTTTATGGTCCATTAATAAAAAACACATTGTTGTGTGAACAACAATCATTTATTGAGGTTTTAAACATGTATAACTTGCAGACATGGTCTCTGATCACAGCCAATGAGACTCTGAACAGTGTTCACACCTGATAATTAATGGTTTATTAACCTTTACTAACGTTATTTGTAACTCATTATGAGCAGAGGCGCAGCTTGTGAACAGGCAAGGCAGGCAACTAACTGCTTGGGGCCCCCGACACTCGGAGCCCGAGGGCTGTTTTTACTGAAATGTGCAGTGACCAGCCACCTCCCCGTCCCCCTTAAAAAACAATGGGCAATTTGCAATTACATCTCAGTAGGAAACCTCCCTAAAGGGGCCCCACCTCACTTTAACCTGTGTGAAGTTATCGTTCTGTAAGTTGGAAAATGAGGATTATTTACAGTATTTTATTGTTCTATATATTTATATTGTTTTATAATGTGGGTTCTTTACAGTGTAATGCATTTTTTTTTACTACGTTTATAGTTTTTTTTACAGTATTTTATTGTTCTTTGCATTTATATTTTCACATACTTTTTAATTACAAGGCTTTTCCATGTTATTTCATTCATTTTGAAAAAAAAAATATTTTGAACTCATACATTTTTAGTTTGTGTCAGATTATTAATAACGTAATAGTGATGAACACTGGTTGGAAGGGCCCCCTGGGAATGTTTGCCTAGGCCCCTACAGACTCTAGAACCGCCTCTGATTATGAGGATTTTTTTTTACACAAAGGCCATGATAACAGACTTGTTGTCTAATGAGGTGATGTGAGTTAAAATATGCAAAGTACAAACCAAAAATACATGGCATGATTAATTTTTTTTGTCTTTAAAACCCCCCCCCCACACGAAAAAATGTGTTTGGGTTGTTTACCCTGTTGCTGAAAAACAACAAATGCTGATATGGTGATGGATGGATGGATGGATGGAGGGGAGGGGAAAAAAAAGCATTTCAAAGCTTGTAATCATCAACAATCCAGTGTTACACATGTGCCACGCGTGCCTGTGTTGTCAGCCTGCGCATGGGAGCTGTAGTCATGGGTGGCCACAGCAGCAGCCTCAGCAGCAGCAGCAGCAGGCTGGATTTATAATGGTGATGAATCCCGAGGGTCTTAGTAATTATGGCTGTCGCCGGACGGAGGGGGAGTAACAACCCGGCGGAGGCATTTTATCTTAATCACAGCTCAGCTCCATTCAAATTAATTTGACAAGTTTCCCCCCAATCCCCATTAAAAGACGCATCTGGCAAATGGCAGCCCACATCAGCCCCCTCCTCGTGTCTAAATACCTCACCGTGAAATAAATAAATAAATAAAGCATATTTCCTAATATAAATAATAAAAAAAATAAAATAAAATGTGGCACTGTGTGAGTGCAGGACGCAGATTATTTATTTCCCCGTAGATATTTTCCTCCCCGAGCCATCCATCCATCCATCCCTCCATCCCTCCCTCCTCCCGAGTGTTTCTATAGTAATTTCCAGCCAATGATCAGTAGGTGTCCACATCCCTGCTTCCTCACCTCAGCACCAATCAGCCACACACAGCGACAGGAGACGCGGACTGAGCAGAGAACCAGGCAGACGCACACACACACACACACACACACATACGCGCACACACCATCATCACCACCATCATCATCATCATCATCATCAACAACAACACAGCCTTACGGATCAAGAGGAGAGAAGACGCGGTCTACTAATCCTCTCTGCGAACACCTTTTTTGGGGCTTATTTGTGCACTTTTTCCTGACCTTTTTTCCCTCTAATGTGCCAAGAAAGTGGATCCAAAAAAATGGTTCTTTTGTTTTGAGCGCTCTGAGCACACGCGCTCTCTCTCGCACACACACACACACATACACGCACGCACGCACACACTAACAGTCGTCGTGCTTCTCCTCCGGCAGCCTGCGTGTCTGTGCGTCTTCCTCGCATCTTTTCCATTATTTCCACATCCACGTCTCGCTTCGCAGTGATGTGCCGTCACACGGTCGCAGGCTGGTAGCATCTTGGGAGCTTCTTCTCAACGGGAACCTGGTAGGTGACACACACACACACTCTCTCTCTCTCTCTCCGTCTTCTCTCCCCCTCTTTCCCACTCTGTGTGCGCGCCAGTCTGTGCCTGTGTGTGTGTGTGTGTGTCCATCCATATTGTGCGTTTTACGCCACTTTTCCTGTTCCAGAATTGTGTCCAATCCAAGTGATCCAGGAAATGTCCGATTAATTTTTTCATTATTTTATTATAATTTTATTTAAAAAAAATAAATGTGCACCACATGGCATCGCACGCTTTGTCAATGCACGACCTTTGATCGGAGAGTTCGTGCAGTTAATGGCACCGCGGTGGCACAATGGTTCGTCATCGGACGTGGCTTTTTCCTCCCACCCCCCCACACTTTTCTTTCTTCACTCTCCTTTACGCACTCCCCCACCTTCTCTCCCTTCTGTCTCTCCCTCCTGCATGTGTCTCTTCAGCTCCAAGTATTGAACATTTTCTGTCTCCCTAAACTTTGTTTACAGGCTGAAAATCAATGTCCGTGACTTGATTGCCTTTGGCTGCGTATTTCGCTCCAGGGGTGAATTGATTAAGTAATAATGACCCTGAGGTGGACTGATCATTAAGCCAAGGAGGGTGTTTTTTTGTTTTTTTGTTTACTCGTGCTTGTGGGGTTGTTTTTGGATGCCACATCGACACTGAACCTCCAGCTGTGGAATGGATAGTGCATTCAGGACAGTTTTGATCATCAAAAACAACACGATTTAAATGTTTACGTGCTGGTCAACAGTGAGATTCTATGTCGAGATTGTGTTGTGCGAACAATACTTTCAGGCGTATTTACCTGTGTTGATAAGAGGATGCATTAAAATGACTTAAACAATGCCACCTCGAAAGACCTCACCAGATCCACGTTTTTTGCATATTTCCAATTCATTTTTTTCCCCCCATGACAGCTGCTGGGTAGCACCATGGAAGTGATTTGAAATGCTTTAGTGTTCCAGCAATGGATCAGGTTTTGCAATTAAGAGCGAAAGCCCAGAAAAGGTAATGGAAGTAGGGGGGAGATGTGTCTAATGGGCTTTTATCTGTGGAAACCAAATCCAGACAGACTGGTGAAAAGCGAGAGAGCGAGAGATGGGGGGAGTGGGGGTGGTGGGGGTGGTGGTGGTGCGCCATTCATACACACACACACACACACACAGGTTCTGAGGGAGCTGACACTGTTGGTTTGGTCCGTGATGCAAAATCACCACTGGTTGGTTATCTGTGCTGCCAATGAGTAACCCCGTAACAGAGCTCGTCATGAATGAAATCGAAGAGGCCGGACAGAGTCATGTTTATGACTTCACTACTATTTGGATGGGTTATAAAAAAAGAAAAAGAAAAAGAAAAAAGAAAAAAAAAGAAATCAAACACATTTATGTTCCTGCCGGCACCCAAAGAAGATTACTTTTAAGAGCTTATGTTTGCCCGGCCTCAGGTAAAAGTCTTTGTATCTGTAGCTGCTGCTGTCTGAATCTGAATTCTGATGAGGCGCCGCTCAAACTTTAAAAACAGTGATGTTTTGGATTCTATATAACGTCTACTTTTTTTTTTAACATTTTGATGAAATGTGCCCAAGTGTATTCAACCATGTTTATTCATCCTGTGAAGTGGCTGATTGGACTTTCTTCCAAATATTTAATAACAACTTGGAAAAGGATGTTGAAAGTGTAGCGTTTTCTGAAGAGATGCAAATTCACCGTGGCCATTATAACAAACGGCGTGTTGTTCTGTCCCAGTTATCGTGTTGCTGTCAGCACGTGAGCATCAGCTCTGACTGTTTGCGATAGTATAAGCGTTATGAAACGTCAGAGCGTCAAACAAACGTGCCAGGCGCTTCTTCAAAATGTTCACCTGTTATCGTCTCGGGGAAAGATGAAGCAGTGGAATTAAATCTGATGTGAATGAAAACATTATGCCTTTTATGTGTAACTGTCCTTTTTTCTTTTTTTGCCTTTTTTTGCAGCACTGGAGGAGACATCGACCAAGATGATAACGCACTGTTCGTAAACCTGCTGTAGTTCAACAACGGCCTCCGTCACGTCTCTGCCACCGTCTCTCCTCGAACACTGACCACTCTTTGTCAGCCATGTCTAACATAAACAATGCGCTTTGCATTGAAAATGTACAGAACGTAGATGTGTCTCTCTTACAAAAGGATACTCTCCAGGACGGTGGATTAAGCCAGCTTTTGGATTATAACGCGGAAATGGAAAGGTACAGGTCTTTTGCAAACTTTTATAAAACCAACGGGGCATTTCCACAGACTGCCAAGATTGCCCGCATCACGACGCCCATTTTCCCCAGTGCTAGAATTGGCATGTCCCCTTGGAACTGCGATAACGCCATGCTCTGGGGAAGGAAATCAGCGGCAATAAACCCTAATAGGACCAGCATGCATAGAAATGACTCCCAGAGGCCGGGGAAGCCTGGCGTGCCGCCAGAGACGCTGCAAATGGCAAATAATAATTTCCTCTCTACCTTATCCCCCGAACACTGCAGACCTTTAGCAGGAGAATGCATGAACAAGCTGAAATGCGGCGCTGCTGAAGCAGAGATAATGAATCTCCCAGAACGCGTTGGAACTTTTTCTGCTATTCCGGCTTTAGGGGGCATCTCATTACCTCCCGGGGTCATCGTCATGACAGCCCTTCACTCCCCCGCAGCCTCAGCAGCCGTTACAGACAGTGCGTTTCAAATTGCCAATCTGGCAGACTGCCCACAGAATAATTCCTCGGCATCCAGTGGAAACCCAGCGAAGAAGAAAAGGAAAAGGTGTGGGGTCTGTGCACCCTGCAGGCGTCTAATCAACTGTGGTGTCTGCAGCAGTTGTCGGAACCGCAAAACGGGCCACCAGATCTGCAAATTTAGGAAATGCGAGGAGCTGAAAAAGAAGCCAGGCTCATCGCTGGAGGTGAGAACCGGGGCTCTACTTCCCCTTCTTTTGTTATTATCCCCTTGCACTCCAAAGCATTAACCTTTTCATCCAGTCACGTTCTAAGCCCTTGAAAATTGTTTCCATGCCCACCCATGCCTGAACATCCCCCTGGCTTCTCAAATCTGCCTACCCGCCTAGCCTAATTGGCAGTAATTAGGGGTGTTTGTGCGGAGCGCAAGCTGAGCTTGGCTCAGACACCCCTAATTGCTGCCAGTCAGGCTGGGGCTGGAACGCATCCGAACAACCTCGAGCTTGGCTCAGCTCCAAGCAGGGCTGGGAAATGGTTTTCAGCAGAGAGCCATCCCTCTCTGCACCCGGTCATTTTAACCAATTATGGAAACCGTCTCTGGATTGGGAGAATCAATATCCCACAAAACCTCAGCCTCCGACCACCAAGACACAGCGAGAGTGATGGCAGCGTCTGCTGATGGCGTTTCTCAAAACACCCTCCCGAGTTTCGTGCGGCGAAGGGGGAGGGGGAGCGCGCAGATCGTTCCTCTCCCACTGATCCTAAATGAAATGATTGTGCATATGCAGTGGGGCTGAGATGAAATCATTCTCTCTTACATTTTCCGTCATTATGGGTCAATTATAGATCAATCTAGGGGATGATGTTTACCAGGAAGGATGCGGAGGCAAAAAAAACAAAAAAAAAAAACTTTAGCATCAATTAGAGAAGAGAAAAACTTATTAAGCGCTGATTTAATTGACAAGTAGCTCGACGCTTCATTACAGCACAGTCTGAGGACAGTGTTGTTTTTAAAGTTAGTTTTAATTGATTTATCCACTGGATGATATTTTAGTTGTCGAGGGAAAGGGCAGAATGCAAACGCTTTGTTGCACATATGGTTCTCTTCACCCGCGAGAGTTTGAACTTGAATTTGAACTGAACATGAGCCTAAAACGTATGAGTCACCAACAGCTGCAACCTGAGGGGCCAGATGATTTGATCATTAATTAAGTGATTACACAGGGAAGGAAAAAAAAAAAAACAAGGTTAATTGTAATATATCGCCTAATCTTTCCAGTGGAAAACCCGCTGTATTTGTTTCTTTAATTATAAAATCGCAGCTTTTAATTCATCTCGGAATCCATGATTGATTATTTGCAAATGTTCTTTGTTGCACGTAATCCTTTGCGTATAAACACAGCATAGCGTAATCCTGTCTGCGCCTCGTCCCTTTCCAGTGACCAGTGAATTATGGGAACGTTCAAAGTCGACCCGAACTTGCACTTGAATGCAAATGTTCTCGAAACCAGTCGGTAATGACAAAATCAATGTGACATAATACGCCATTATTTATTCATATAAATCTCATTAGGAGTCGGAAAAGCATCAATAGCTTTCGCCAGCTACAACAGATACTGGGGGTTTTGTAATCGCTTCAAACCCAGAGAGTTGTTCAATACAGGTTTAAACCTGTTGAGCGTTATTTTTTTAATTTTACTCACCGCCACCAAGTTTACAAAACATAAGTGAAACCGTTTGTTTATCTGCTCTCACCATATTAAAATGTTGTTGCTAAAAGAAATCGATATAAATTTAGCATCTGTATTGACGAGGCTTTAAAGGCGCCATGTGTAAGAATGTGGCCAAAAACGGTTACTACATTCAAATTCAAAATACCGAGGTCTTTTAGGTTTCGTTTTCTGATCTAACTGGCAACCCGTGGTCGACTCGACTGACTGCAATGATTGGTAGACGGCGGTAGGTGGCGCCACATGCCAAAACATGACTTCAAAACATAAACATGATTTGCAGTCTGCAAAATATTTATTTTAAATGCAAATATTTTGTCTGTACTGTTGTTGTTGGTGAGTTCAGTTTGTTATATGAACATTATTCCTGAGTCTCTGTGACATATTAGGAGGATTTTATGGCCAGTTGCTTTAGATTTATCACATAATGCACCTTTGAGAAAGTAACAGCGATAAGTTGTACTGTTTAAGTGCAAAATAAAGATTATTTCCATTTAGTGGCGCCATTAAAAAAGATAACGTCATGAGTTTTTTGGATCTTGTTCTGTAGCTGTAGTTGAGTTTTGATAGATTTTGATGAGAATGGATGAAGATAAGGAATGAATTAAGATTAAGATTAAGTCGCGGGTTGTGTAGATTCCAGACGTGTTCGTCGGAAGCTTATTTAACGTCGACTCCGTATACCACGCGCTGACAGGTGTTCCAAACAGGTGTCCAGGAAGGTGGCCTGACGTTCTTAATGCATGGGTACACTCACTCTTGGAAAACATCCATTTGCACAGACGGGTAGAATTAACACGTGTGTGTAGGGGGGAAAAGAAAAAAAACCCCAAAACAAATCCACACTTGCTTTTTAAAAACTCCTCGAGTGAGTTCCGTAATTCCGACTTCTAACAGTAATTGTTATTTTTGACTCTGGATCTGTAATTACATGTGCACCTTCTGCTGGGTTAAGGATAATGGGCAAACCCGGAGGTGTTAAGTCGTGCGTTAACGTTTATATGTACGTATATTAAGAGTGAGGGCATTTTTTTTTTCTCTCCACCTTGTTGCTGCTAATAGTCGCTCACGGTGGAGTGAGAAATGTCAGGCAAAGCATTCACCGTCCGCATGTGCAGACGCAACACGAACGCACGCTCGGCTGCTCGTGCCTTTCTCGCACACGAACACACTGAACATCCATATTTCTCACAAACAAACACACACACACACAACGTGAGCTAAGCGTACCTTTTTTTTTTTTTTTTTTTCTTTCGCCTTGTAAGAGACGATAAGCCAGTGGCAGCCAGTTAGATTTGGCTGTCAGTGTTTTCCACATGGGAATCACCCTGAACTAATTATATCTTAAGCAGCGGTGGAAAATGCAAATCAGAATTTTACTCACACCCCTGAAATTGGAGAGCCAATTTAATCTAATACCCCCTTTAATTTAGCGCGCTAATGCAAGGCCCTAGAGAATTGCCCTGTGTCACTGCTGCTGTTCTGCAGCAGATTCTGCTCTCTCTCTCTCTGTCTCTCTCTCTCTCTCTATCGCTGCCTCTGTGCTGCTCTCAGGCTCCAGGATGGATTAGTCTGGCAGAGGAATCTCATCTAACCTAACATTTCCTGAGCAGTTTACGTTTGCGTTGCTTGAGCTCCAATGGCTCAAAGGTCTTTCATTAACTTTAAAATGAAATAATACTCATGTGGGAACGCCGCGTCTTACCTCACGTGTTTATCTCCATTATACCTTTATGGCTTTTTCGGAAAAGACCGTTTGTTGGAGTTCTGTTGCATTTTGTGGGATAAAAAGTTCCACTTGGCCACATGCGTCTTTAAACAAAACGCTACTCTGAAATTTGATCCTTCAAATTGTCCTACAGCCCTTTTAGATTTTCTTTTAGGGAACTCAACAAGTGGCATAACTGTATTATAATACAAATATAGGATCTGCGTATTTAATATATTATTATTTAGTGTTTAAAATACATTTTTGACTTATTCTGTGCTCGTAAATGAGATTTGTGTTTTACGGAACTTATGCGAGAGCTCCAGTGTTAAAGGCGCCATATGTAAGAATGTGGCCAAAAACGGTTACTACATTCAAAGTCAAAATACCGAGGTCTTTTAGGTTTCCTTTTCTGACGTAACTGGCAACCCGTGTTTGCTCGGCAGCTGAGACTCTACTGACTGCAACGATAGGTAGACGGCGGTAGGTGGCGCCACATGCCACAACGTGATTTGCAGTCTGCAAAATATTTTTTTGAATGCAAATATTTTGTCTGTACTGTTGTTGTTGGTGAGTTCAGTTTGTTATATGAACATTATTCCTGAGTCTCTGTGACATATTAGGAGGATTTTATGGCCAGTTGCTTTAGATTTATTACATAATGCACCTTTAAAGACAAGTCAAATCTAGCAAGTTGCACGTTCCAGCTGAATCTCCCTCACCTCCCCCTTCCATTCCAAGTGTGTTAAAAAACCTTCAGTTAACATCAACATTGTTTTTTCATTTGCAGTTGGTTGAAAAATTACTTTTAATGCTTGTGTTCTGGCATAAACTATGTGAATTAATTGGATGATGTAGCTTTCATTGGTTCAATTCATATAATCCTCATGGATCATCACAGGTCAGACAACAATTTGTTTTATTATTATTCTTGCATTTAACATTATAGACAAAATGCTGACCTGAGGAGCATCTTCTTATAAAAAGAAGACTTTTCAATCATTTAACACTTTAAAAGTAACATCGGTGTAGCCGTTATTTTTAATCCTTATATGCCGAGTGCCAGTTCTCTGGGTTGTTGACAATACTGAGACGATAGCTAAAGAGCACTTTCATAATATTGCAGAGACAAAAACAAAATTTCATCCTTGAGCCGCATTCACAGAGACTTCTAATTGATTAGTGGTATATCACAGTGTTGAAAAAAAAGCAGCAAGAGAGCACAACACGATCCAATTGAACAGATTTCTACTTTCAATTTCAAATGTCAAAGGCCAGCATCCAGTCGTGTGCACAAAAACACCTGGAATAAAAGGCACGTTCTTTCTCTCTCTCTCTCTCCTTCTTCTTCTTCTCTTTGTGTTGCGTCGATATGAGTACGTGAAAAGGTGGCACGTCTGCCCGAGAAAACCTTTGCCATTGTGATAAAAGACAAGGCCCGAAATGGTATAGGACGCAGGACCTTGAGGAAAATAGCTTGGATTCAGCCTCTTAATGAGTGCGTGGGGGCCAAATAAGCAACAGCAGCCAGGTCTAATTTGTTTTAGGTGTGCTCAGAATAGATAAGGAAAATCTGTGGCCTTCACCCCATCCATCCCCCCCCACACCCCACCCCCAACCTTTGCCTCCCTGGAGATAACAGCGAGTGCTCCCAGCCAATCTCCGTGGGCAGAGGATAGGGGGTGAAGAAATAAAAAAAAAAGGAGAGGAGAGGAGGAAAAGCCTGAGGGACAGACGGCCTTTAGATCTGCAGATCTCAAACTTACTGGATTTATTCAAGCTTTAAAACTGCAGATTAATTTCGTCACAGAGGTCTGGGGGGGGGGAGTGTGGAAAAAAAAAAAAGAAAAAGAAAAATAAGGCTGTACGCCGCTGCGCATCTCAGCCTAAAGGGCAACCTTAAGCTCCTGTCAAGACAATAGGACTTTGCCATATGAACCGTGATGCAGACCGCTTAATTATACACAGCTTCCCTGCAAGCTACCGTCGGCTACTTAGGAGCACAGGCCCCTTAGTCACTGACATGCCCTTTTTCCCCTAGATTAGTTGTGCCGTGTGGATTTTCTGTCAACTTCCATTTGCGCAGGGGCGGCCGTCCTCCCTCCCCTAGGCCTCGACTGTGTTCAGAGAGCCACACCTGCATGGCACCGTTAAAGAATTCATCATTTTTTTTTGCCACCGCTACCAATTAAGGCCAAAGCGTAATCGGAGGCGTCCAGACGATGCCCTTACATTATGTGGTCTGTCGCCTCCTCTGCCCCCGTTTGATTTAACATCCCTGGTTCAGCGGTGAAAAAGAACTCATTGTCATTGCGAGGAAGGAGAGGGAGAGAGAGAAGCAGCCCAGTGGAAGGTGGACAGCGTAAAAGAGCAGGTGCGGGAGGACGTTAATGTGTGGCACTTTAAATTTTAAACAGATGAGAATAAATTATTGATGCTGACTCTGGCTGAGGAGTTAAAAGGTATCTCATCATTACTGAGAGCCTGTATGGAAAAGTGTGGGAGAAAAGTCTTCAGTTAAATGCATCAGGGAATTGCAAAGAGCACAGAGCATCTCAACAAGGTGTTTTTCTTTTCTTTCTTTTTTTTTGTTCTTCAGAGAAAACAAGACCACTCGACTTATTCGGGTTTCTGTGAACATTTATCTGATCCTCTGTTCACGCGTAAAATATGAACATGGTCACAAGAATAACAATTAAATATTGTCATACTTACATTAGCCACAATGTGTCCAACACTATATAGAAATATCTGTTTATATTGAAGGTAACAGACCTTTTCATTCATGTTGGTCACCTTTTAATGACGTCATCCACTTCACCAAGCTGCTGCTATGTTTTAGGTAGAGTTTCCCTTTGAACATTGCCATAAATAATCAACATTTCAATCCTCTAAATGCTTCTTCTCTGCATATTAACTGGTCCTAAAATATAAAAGTCTTATGGCAGAAATTGAAAGGGGTGCAGGACGTGTTGTGTTTGTGACACAATAGACAGTCGAGATGGAAATGATTGAAATGAGGTGAATCACGCTCTTCAGCAGCAACAAAGAGTTTAGTATGTCTGTGTCAGCTGATTGTTGTGTGGCATCAAATTATGCACATTTTTTTTTATTTTTAAAAAGCCCGAATTAAAAGCAGCTTCAGGAAAAAGACAGAGGATCGGTCACTTAATCAGGAAGTGAGCTGAAGCTCATGATCCCTCTTTTTTCCTCCTTTTGTCATTGTTTTGTTTGAGAGTGAGATCCCTAGTGGCAGAACTTACTTACTCAGCATTTAAAGTGACCTTGAGTGTCCTGTACTTGGCTTGTTCTAGGTGATCATCGATAAAAGCAGAAATGGCAAATAATGTTTGCGTCAAGCTACTTTTGAATCCAGAGGACAAGGATGAACTCAGAGTCCTTTTGAAGCCGTGCTGTGGCTCAGTCGCAGAAATTCTAGACCAATATTAGACCTGGTCTTTTCTTTCTTTGGAAGTAAATCCAGAGTGTCTCATTATCCTTGTGTATCCGTGTCTATTTCTGTCTTTAAATAGTACTTGTGAGTGGCAAACGCATCGTATATAGAACTTCCTGAAGTTAACAGTTGATTGATCGTTTTAAAACACAATTTGAAACGAAATGCAAATTGCAAAGGTTGCAATTTAATCATTATACCTTTGAATTCTCTATATCCTTTAAAAATGCTATCCATACATGTTAGAAGCATCTGATTCTTATCTTTGACTATAGTCATTTATATTTTTATGGTATCTTATAAATAAATACTTAACCGAGGCTTGACCTAAACATGCATAAATCAAATCGCACTCCCGATGTATGCAATTAGATATTTTACCCAAACTGTTGAACCCTGCGGGCAAGTGTTCAGATGGGCTTGTCTCTTGAACATAAACAACCCCATTTGACCCCATTAGCTGATCTGTTCGTTTTGGCTGCATTTTTCTCTTTCACTGACTTCAGGCTATCAGCTCTGCTTCAGTGGTACGAGCCAGAGCCACTCATGATCTGTGAGAGGATGGGCTACCCATTCTGAGAATGGGTAGGCAGGTCAGTTAGGGGCCGTCAGCGCAGAAACAGCATTTTTTTGGGGGGACCACAGTGAGAAAAACTCAAACACGCCAGCCTTGCGTTTCTTGCGTTTCCGTGTTAGGAAAGTGATGATGTCATAGCTCCATCTCCATAATCCTTAACCCTGCGCGATGGGACATAACAACAAGCATAACTCCAGCATCCTGTATCCACAGCCTCTCTGTATTTGCTGCAAATGTTTTTGCAGCAAATTTGGTGGAGTTTTGGGAAAATCCAATCCCCCCGCCATGTCCCTCAACATTTACCCGGAGCTTTGTTGTCTTGTCGTCTAAAGTGAAAACGACGTAAAAGCTCCACTTTGTCATTTGTCCAAAACAAAGACTCCTCTTCCTCCTCCGCCATCTTGGTGTTTATGTTTTGAGTTTGTACTCTACGCTCACAGGCTTCACTCGTATGCCCCACTTCTTCTCTGTTGATGCATCATTTTAACAGCGTCACAGCGCCACTTACAGGCCTGGCGTATGTACTACAGCGTTTTGAGTCTTTACGGAGTTATTATTTTTAAAATGGCAAAGAAACAGTTTGTTTTTGTTTTGTGCCGTTTCCGTGTGAATGAGGTCTTTGCGACAGGTGTGATTAATGTAATTTGTTGTGTTTATTACAGCGTTGCAAAGTGACACATTTTATTTTATTTTATTTTCAGACAAATGTATTTATTGATGGCCATTGAGACATGAAGAGGATTTCAACAAATACATAAAAAAAACATGTTTGGTGTTTTGCGTGTTAGCAAATTCACCAATAGACATAGAAGCATTTTTTTGTCGCTACGTTATAGCCAGTGAACGTCTCGGGAGAAAAAAACTGTACATTAATGTAACAATTGTCCATTTCTATTCAAGCACAATAGGGTTAACTTTTATGCTGAAAAACTTGACAGTCAAAAGATAACTTCTTTCTTTTTGGGATGCAATGTGTTTGGCATTCATATGTTACACAATGAAAATGAAGAAAAGCTGAATATCCTTCAGTGGTATAATTTAGTGCATAGTCAGATATCTCTGAAACATTATGTAGTTTAATGCTTAGTTATGTATTATTATAATGGCAGATGTAATGAGGTGTTGTCCAACACACTGAACTTGACTTAGTTGTTTTCTTAGCCACCCAAACACTCTGTATTTCTCAGTATAGCAGTAGTTAGATATAGTGTAGCCTGGCGACATTAACCCACTGTTCACAGGAAGTAGTTTGTTTTATGTCAAGACAGAAGGAGGCAACAACCTCTGCAGTGCTGCTGTATACACACAAATGCTCCCTCAGTCAGGTCTGATAGTTCCACCCCTGTTCTCATCCCTAAGGAGCTCTGAAAAGAGACTATTTACTTTTACTCCAATGTAAACCCAGTGACGGCACATTTAGAGCAGAGAGTATGAGGTCAGGTCCAGAACAAACAAAAAAAATAACCGAGTTAGGGTTAACTGTCAGGTTAGGCTTCGTGGATATTCTGTGTTGACTCACACTAAGACAGACTTTTATTTTTATTAATCTCATCAGCAGCGTGATGCTCACAGGCACGTTAAAGTGTGGACGGGCACTCTGTATCCAGCGTGTCTTTTTAAGACGCAGAAGGACACCCTGTGCGCCTGTAAGGCGACGCCGAGGGACCTGACAGAGCGGGCCGTATATTACGCTCCTGGAATGAGAATGGGCTGACTTGACAGGGGGCCTGTTTTCAGATGAATGACGCAGCACACAAATAAAGCCGCATCATTTCGGTTCCCTATATTATTGGGTTTATTAAAGATATATATGATAAGGGGCTCTATATGGTAATTTATAGGTTGCTTTAGTTTCTGTATCTTTTACTTTTGCTTGAGCAGGAAAATTCAAAGGCACAGATCTGAGCCCATTTTTGCATAACGTCACCGAGGACCTACACATGCATGGACTTACACGGCTCATCACTGCTGACAGTTTTCCAGAAGCACAGGCCTTTAAAAAAGAAGCCTCTTGTTTCGTTGTTAGCAGAGACTTTAAGATTCTTTGTCATGGGAAATAACAGTCAAACAGGAAAGCCTGGAATAAGTCTTTGTTCTCTGTGCAAATATGCAAACTTTAAAGAAACGGTTGTCACAAAGTCCATCAGGAAACAAACAAATCAATGAGGAAATCTGGATCTCATAAAAAATAATGTCATTTTGACACTTCCATGGCGTCTTAGGCCCATCATTTATTTATTTGACGCTATAGTCGTGTTGTTGTGAGGGTTGCATTCACAAATATAATGTCTTTATCTGGTTTTATTGTGTTACATCGTGAAATGTATGTAATATGTTCCCCCCCCCCCCCTTGTTCTGAACTTGGATTGTGCCTTTTTCTTTGGCAGCATATTCTTTAATCTCAGATTTTGGTCGATCAGTGTATTGTAGGCTTATGCACGCTTGGTTAGAGCAGAGGAAAAAAAAACACAAGAATGTTCCTTCATCGCTTTCTTTCACATGCTCGGTGAGCGACATGAAACAGGTTGGAAAGCCGTGCTGCTAAAAATAAACGTTGCATTTTGATAAATTAGATAAAAAATGTTAAACGCAAGGGAATTAAAAAGGATGTAATAAGTGACGGCTTCGTGACATTGATCCAGGAAATCTGACGCGAAAGTGAATTCGTGAGTGACGGGAGAAATCGGTCAACGCGGTTTAAGCGTCTCAGTTTCTGCAAGTCAAATCCTCGCGTGTTGCCACCTCCTCTATTGTGGCTCTGCTCTCAGATTATGAATATTTCATGGCAAGCATCTGACACCATGCCCAAGAAGATATTTCAAGGTTTTTTTTTTTGGTTTTTTTTTCCCCCCCGATAGAAACCCTGGGGTTAGAGTGTCACACAGGCATGAAGTCGGTCTGTGGCCCTCAGGCAAAAGGACAGGATTTATGATGCACGAGTTGATGACATCAGGTGGATATTTTCACTTGAGAGCAGAGATCCCCGCTTTGTCCTCGCAAGAACGATGAACCGTTTGAGCTGTTCGCAGATTGTCGTCGCTCCTCGTTGTTCTGTTGCAGTGAAATTATTTCAGTCTGCTCAAAGTGCACGCGCTGTTGTGACAAACTGTGACCAGTTTCCCCATCTGATGAGTGAGAAGCTGCAATGTAGAAGCACTGGGATTGTGTGGATTAGCTGCATTTTAAATGCTACCTTTAGCATTTTACCTAGCCCACAATTCTATCCCTCATTTTTCTCCTTTGTCAAGTTTAATTTTCCAGTTCAACTACAGCTTTCTTACATTATTCCTAATGTTACCTGCGATATGAGCCGTTTCCGGCTTGTAATTCCCTTAAAGAGAACATTGGTTCTCAAAGTGCGGCCCGGGGGCCAATGGCGGCCCGCAGAAACATTTGTGGCGGCCCGTAATGAATTACAGTTGATAGTTTTAATCCAGGACATTACTGGACACAGACAAATAAGTGTAAACAAAAATACAGGGTATTTACATGGTTTCTATATGGTGAATTTTTGTGTATTATTGGGTTATAAGCTGGTAATAAGCAGTTAGCTACAGCCCCCAATTACTAGCTATTTACCCAGTAAATATATGGTAACAGAAATGTGTTACTTGGTATTAACCTGTAATTAGAAGGTAAGAACAATGGCCAAAATACTGGGTAATTACCCAGTAAATTATAAAGTGTTATTATATTAATGCTTAAATTACATTATATTAACGCTTATATTACTTAACGCTAAACTGTAGAACTGCAATCTGGTCATTAAAATGATTACAAATGGGATTTCTTTCTGTTTTTTTTTTCATTTGGCGGCCCTCAGTCCAATGTTGGGTTCCTTAATTGGCCCTCAGGTATCAAAACTTTGAGAACCCTTGAAATAGAATAATAAGCTTCTCTAAAGATCTGTGTGTGTGGCAGAGAGGCCGGCGATCACATCTCCTAAATCCATGTGTTTTGTGGGTTTGTGTGTCAAGCTAGTTTATTGGTTGACTCATGTCATCAGATTCAGATAAGGTTTATTGCTAGTTAAAGCTTCCGCGGTACAAAGAATGTGTTCTGGCCGATGGTGCACATCTACGGTGTGAGACAAGAAAACACAGAAATGAGATTTAGTCTTTCACAACATCCATGAACCTTCTCTGTGGTCTTCTGCTGTTCCTCCTGCCCAGCGGCTCCATCTTCAACATCCTTTGTCCAATATAATCACTATCTCGACCTTGCCTCTCTTACTTCATCTCCAAACCGTTCAACCTGAGCTGTCCCTGGAATATGCTCGTAGACCGTCCATTTCGCGTTTGCTGCTATCCTTCTGTCAAACATCACCTCTGACACTGTTCTCCACCCACTCCACGCTGCCCGCGCTCTCTCTTCTTGTGCACTGTCCGTTGTCTTAGATGGTTGACCCCGGGTATTTAAACTCATCCACTTTCTCGCCCTCTTGCATCTGCAATGTTCCACTTGTCTCGCTGTCGTTCACACACGTTTCCACGTCTTGCTCCTACTAACCTTCATTCCTCTTCTTCAGGCTCTCTTACAGATGTCCCCTCTCCTTCAATCTTCTCAACACACTCTGTCCACTTGTTAGAACATTTCCATCTCTGTCTTCTAAGCTGCTGCACATCCTCTCGCCAATCGATACAAGTCCTTTTCTCCTTCCTTAGTGTCCAGCCTCTCATACACCTCACTATACGCCTCTGTCACCAATCTCCTTGCGCCACTTTTGCTTTGCCATCCTCTTCCTTTGGATACGTTCCTGTACTTCCTCATTCCACCACAAAAAAAATCCTTATTTTCTTCGCTCTGTCCAGAGGAAACACCTTCTTGGATGTATCGCCTCACCCCTAGCTGCATTTCCACAGTCATCGAGTGAACTTTTTCTGCTTCCACTACTTACGTCCTTGGCTCCACCTTCACTTGCTTCCTCTTCTTGGTTTTCTAAAGTCATCTTACAGACTACCATCTGATGCTGCTTAGGCACGTTCTTCCCCGGCATCACGTTGCAGTCTCCCATTTCCTTCAGATTTCATCTTCTGCATCGTATATAATCTACCTGTGAGCATCTTAAAGGTCACCCGATTGCTCCTCCCTCTTCCTGACATATGTAGTTACCACAGCCACGTCCACGCTTTTCACAAAACCGACCACTTTTCTCTCCGTGATCCCATACCTACCCGACACCTCTTCATCACCTCTGTTCCCTTTCTTTCTCATGTGAGATGTAAAACAGACAAATACACATTGTCTCTGTGCAGGATTGCCTTCAAATTCTCATTTTGATCATCTGGATATTTATATAGGGTTATGATATGGCCACTAAATGCTCAGTATCTGATTTCTCCTGCTTGGGGGTTTCCTAATCAACTGGATAAATAGGTTGATGCCATAGGTAAGCAGTGTGGTGTGATGGAATGGTTGTCTTGTTTGGTTCCAATGTGCATTTGTGCTTTAAAGGTGCATTATGTAATAAATCTAAAGCAACTGGCCATAAAATCCTCCTAATATGTCACAGAGACTCAGGAATAATGTTCATTTAACAAACTGAACTCACCAACAACAACAGTACAGACAAAATATTTGCATTAAAAAAAATATTTTGCAGACTGCAAATCATGTTTTGGCATGTGGCGCAACCTACCGCCTTCTAACAATCATTGCAGTCAGTAGAGTCTCAGCTGTCGAGCAACCACGGGTTGCCAGTTACGTCAGAAAACGAAACCTAAAAGATTGCGGTATTATGAATTTGAATGTAGTAACCGTTTTTGGCCACATTCTTACATATGGCACCTTTAATCAACAGGATAAATAGGTTGATGCCATAGGTAAGCAGTGTGGTTGTTTTGTTTGGTTCCAATGTGCATTTGTGCTTTAAAACCAAAAACGAAAATTACCTTGAATAGAAATACTTATTTCTATGGATTTGTATGGATGTTGTGTTTTGGCTAATTAAAGCACACCACTCAACAACTTCAAATACATCTTTTGTCAGATATTTCAGTGCAGAATTGTGACATATTTTATGTGAATGAACACAATCATTCGAAGGTTTAGTTTGAAACGGAGGACGAAATACCTGTGCACCACTCTGCTGCCTTTACGACGGAGAGGAGGTGGTTGACTATTTTCTAACGCAATTCTTCATCACCTTGTGACTTAGGTGCACATTTTAACAGAACATCTCTGAGCTTGGCGATTCTTCAGAAGCACTGGCAGGTGAAAACTGAACGCACACATATTTTAAAATTCTAAACGTGAAATTTGCTTGGATTGGATTCAGAGTAAAAGTCTCAGTTACCTGAGAGCAATTAAAAATGCACGAGTGTATCGTCTAATCCTAACCTAAATATTATGTTGATTTACAGTAAATATGCAGAGCTCTGTGTATAGACCTTCTCGGGGTTTTGCAGGCTCCCACACAGATGCTGAGAAATCTGCTCAAAACAAGAAGGCCTGCTCCTACTTTGCATTTCAATTTAACATTTCACAGAACTGGCAGCATGTTGCCTCGCTTTAGCCCTTGCTTCGTTACACCCACATGGCTCCTCGCCGCGCTCGCTGACATCCTCCGCTGTTCAAAAGGCTGCAAACTTGGCTGAGAAATTGGGGATTTCCATACCAGATCCCTCAGGTACCGACACACTCAAGCGCATATCCCGCTCATCTTTCCCACCCGTCCTACGGCGCCTGCCCTCCTTCTTCCCTCTGATTTTCCCATCGCGGAGCGAGACTGACCTCTTGGTGGCATCTGTTTTGTTTTGTTTTTCGCTGAAATCTCAGCAGCACCTGAAAAGTCGCGCTTGCTCTCTGCCGTATAGGTTTGGCTCCCAGAGGAGAATTAGCTCTGTAACAGCGCTGTGTAAAATTGCTTCACTTGGACAAGGGTACTTAGGTGAGGCTAATTGGAACGGAGGCTGGCACAGTTGTGCTTTGTAGCTGCTAGGTGAGTGCGGCTACAGAAGGCAGCCTCTGACCCGCGGGTGCCGCTTCGGGTTTCTTCCTACAAGGGTCAAACTCAGCCTCCGTCTGCGTGGGCAAGGATTTTCTCTGCACGATAAAAAGGAAAGAGTTCACGTCGTCTATCCGAGTCTCAGCGGAAAGAGAATTCGCCAGCATACCGGATTATTTTCAATCTCTAAAAAAGGAAATATGCAGCAACACATTCCAAGGTCGTTTATTCTGATGGAAAAACTCAGAGAAATATTACAGGACAAAAACTACATTCATATTATAATATGTATATTCATTTACAAGCAATTCAGTTTGACGTGTTTCCATGGATTTAAATGCAATTTAATTGCGTTGGCAAATACATTTAAAATGAAACATAATTGTTTGGATTATTTTTGAGTGCAGGTAAGAAAGAAAGAAAGAAAGAAAGAAAGAAAGAAAGAAAGAAAGAAAGAAAGAAAGAAAGAAAGAAAGAAAATAATCAGTTTCTATAAGTGACTGATGCTATAGAAGTACTTGTATGACATAAGTTGTCTGAAGGAGGCCAGGACAAATGTGAGTTCCCTTAAAAAAAAAACAGTTTTTAAATCCCGTTTTTACATATTTAGGCTCCTCCTCAAATTCAGAAAGGAGATTTGAACCATTTACCCTCTTGCTGTGAGCCACACTTCTGCTCATATGTGAATTTTAACATGGTCTTCTTATTGTGATTGAAAAGAATAATCATAATCTGACAGATATATAACCTGTAAAAACATAGCTTTTGGCACAATTTTACTTCTTTACCTTTATCTATAGCAGTATACGAACATTTAGTAATTCATATGATTTAATCACCATCATACATTATCATGGTTTGAGAAATTTGTCAACAACTACTATTCGTGTGGAAGTTTGATATTTAACCAAAGCCCTTTGGGGAAACAGGGGTTGTTTTTAAATGTGCTATATAAATAAATGTGACCTTTGAGGACAATTATTTATTAAATCAGCAAATACTTTAAAATGTCCTTATAGCAGCAAACAACAATATTATATTGTGTTATTAATCATTTATTTAAAGGTGCCATATGTAAGAATGTGGCCAAAAACGGTTACTACATTCAAATTCAAAATACCAAGATCTTTAAGGTTTTGTTTTCTGACCTAACTGGCAACCCGTGGTTGCTCGGCAGCTGAGACTCTACTGACTGCAATGATTGGTAGACGGCGGTAGGTGGCGCCACATGCCAAAACATGATTTCAAAACATAAACATGATTTGCAGTCTGCAAAAAAATTTTTAATGCAAATATTTTGTCTGTACTGTTGTTGTTGGTGAGTTCAGTTTGTTATATGAACATTATTCCTGAGTCTCTGTGACATATTAGGAGGATTTTATGGCCAGTTGATTTAGATTTATTACATAATGCACCTTTAATGCATGTATACTGGCTGCCAACAACCCATGATACTGATATTTCCTCGTAGCTAAAGACATCTGATTACATTTCTGGAGGACCTACATTTTTCATACCATGCTTCCACGTCTCCACGTCTCCATATGCTCCGCTCAGC
Source organism: Microchirus variegatus (assembly GCF_963457635.1). NCBI lineage: Eukaryota > Metazoa > Chordata > Actinopteri > Pleuronectiformes > Soleidae > Microchirus > Microchirus variegatus. The sequence continues at coordinate 9,640,964 of NC_139824.1, forward strand.
CTTGAACCCTCATCGTATTCTCTCTAAAAAAAAAAGTGGTTGCAATCTTGCAGTTTGCAGGGTGAAGCCTGATTTATATGTCCGGCATGAGTCTCTGGGCGAGCCAGAGACGATGTCCTTTCTTGCTGGTGTTGTTGGGTGTGAAGGCGTTTGTGGAGATTTTGTAGAACGCAAACCATAGTTTCAGATCTTTTTCCAATACCATGTCATGTCAATTTTGTCTTTTCACTTGGAGGGAAATGGAAGATAAAGCATTTACTATTTCGAGTGGACACCAATGTGAGTGATGGATCGGACCATCTAATAGACTGTCATGGCACTGGTCAAGTCGCAAATCTGAAGGCTTCTATGTGTGAGTTTATTTTGTGGAAGACATTTTTAATATACTGACTAAGGCAAGATGAATTCAACATAGACATTGTCATTACCATATTTATTAATTACCCTTTAACTGGTGTTCCGTCTTTCCTCGTGGCATAGCTGGTTCGTGTCCCCAGATTAAAAAAAAAAAAAAAAAAAAAAAAGATAAATTGAGAGTGAGTGAGTCACAGAAGGCGGATCCCTGGTGCTGTGCTGCTCTCTAAAAGCCTTAGAAGCAGCCTCGAAAAAACGCTCCAGTTAGTGATGTCACCGTCTCGGCAGGTGTTTTGCCTTTGGCAGCTGATGGAAAAACATCTGCCGTGACATCACTAATTGGGGGCGTGTCCGGAGAAAAGCAGCAGATTGCCGTGCTGCAGTCCACCCCCCCCCCCCCGTCATGATGTGCGGATTTCCATTTACAAGCACTCGCCTGTCGCCGTTCCGGCGTCCTATCGATACATACCGACTTCCTCGTAAAGTCACAGATTGTAGTGCTGCCCCACTTAAACTGGGCCTGTTCCATTTCACTATCCACTCAATGGCTCCCTTACTGTTTGCTTTTTTTTTTTTTTTTTTTAAGTGTATTTTCTCTAGCAACCGAGGCTTGGCCTGTTTCGCTGGAAACCTTCTCCTATGGAGAGCTAGTAAAATATACGTCCTACAGGAATACTGCACTGTAATTACATTCCCCCTATTAGCATACGGAGGCTTGGAGTCACACTGCACTCAGCCTCCAGCAGCACTTTGCCATATGGTCCGTCTGCGCGTCTAGGGCAATATTTGGCAAGACTTTTGCAGAAGGTCAAATATCAAGTCAGAGGACTGTGCCAGAATTGCATCTATGCTAATTGCACGCTCTCTCTCTCTTCCTCTGCTTGCTCATCCATCTCACGCTCCTCTGCTCCTCCCTCCCTCGCCTCCCTCCGCCACTGAAGTAAGTAATCTGCTTTAGGATGTTTCCGAGATGGAGATGGATTTGGTTTTCCTTCGCTGCCCCAGAGCCTAATCTCCCCCCTGTGACCACCCCCGCCTCTGCCAGGCACAGCTCTTAAGCACACCATCATACACCCCCCCCCCCCCACCCCATCACCACCCCCTATAGTCCATACGTGCCGACTCAGCAAAAAACTCCCAAATTCCTCATTACTCACAAACATCCGCAATACACTTAGCTTGATTTGCTCCAATGGCTGTCTGGTGCGAGGCTGGACCGTGAATTATAAGAGCGGAGCTGCATTTCATCTGCTGTGGGATCTGCTATCGTGACGACGTCGGAGTTGGAATTATTCTGCGACGGTGATGATTTGGACAGAGGAGCAGCTGCTTGAAAATGCCCGACGTGTTTCACAGTTGCTGGAAAAAGGGCAGCGTTTAGGGGCTAAAATGATGCTGCAAAATATGAATTTGATGGTCATTGTACTTGTAACAGTAATTTAACAGTTTTCATTACTTTAATTCACAAATATTTCTCTACTATATACAGTAGTAATAATTTGGATAATTTGAACATTTGCTTATAGTGTTATTTCGTTTAATCAAAACCACTAAAACCCATAGAAAATCTTCATCCATAAACTTCTTTGAGTATTTTTGCTCCGCAACTGCACTGCAATATAGTCATAATTAAAGGTGCATTATTTAATAAATCTAAAGCAACAATATGTCACAGAGACTCAGGAATAATGTTCATATAACAAACTGAACTCACCAACAACAACAGTACAGACAAAATATTTGCATTGAAAAAAATATTTTGCAGACTGCAAATTATGTTTTGAAATCATGTTTTGACATGTGGCGCCACCTACCGCCATCTACCAATCATCGCAGTCAGTAGAGTCTCTGCTGCCGAGCAACCACGGGTTGCCAGTTACGTCAGAAAACAAAACCTAAAAGACCTCGGTATTTTGAATTTGAGTGTAGTAACCGTTTTTGGCCACATTCTTACATATGGCACCTTTAAGATTTTATTCACTGTACCATCATAATTATTGCATATGTAATTGATATATTTTATGATTAGCATCTGTGCAGGTAATATTCATAGTTCAATGGTGCAGAATCTGTTGTGGATGCAGGACTGGGCAGTGGCGCTTGTGTGTGTGTGTGCATGACTCGATGAGTGGTCTGTCCATGATGGCGGCCTTGGAGCGGTACCTTTTATAAACGGCATCGTGCGGCGGCGAGAATATTCGCTACAAGCTTCGAGATGAAATTCGCAAACCCCCCACTCGCCCCCGACACTGGTAACGGTGCAGGTGATGGATTGCTATACCTTCCAGGTTTGAGCTTGGCGACGCCCCAATATTCCTGCAGAATCAAGTGACAGGCAATATATAACACATCAGTTAGGGTTGACTGCAGCAACCCCCCCCCCACATACAACCCCCTTTTTTTTTTAGTCCAGGAGATCGGCCCTGAATGTTTGGCTGACTCTCAAATTCCTCCTTCTGATGAAACCCGCTTTCCCCCCCCCCCTTGCACTCTCTCATCTCTTCCCATTTCTGTCATCCTCATCACCAGTTTTTCTAAGAAAATATTCATTTCCCTGCATCGTGTCGGATCATGAGTGAGATCACAGATTTTGGCGTTGGAGACAAAAAAAGAAAAAAAAAGAAGACAAATTGACGCGCCTGGGTTTGCACACAAATTTCACCTGCTGTCGTGACGCCGTGTGGACGCAGCGTTCAGACAACTAAAGTCCTGTCAGCTGAAGCGGTGCAGCCTCGTCTCGCAGGAATAATGTTGCTGCGAACCACTGGAAACAATGCATTTGTAAATTTTGTACAGAAAGACATCAAAACTTAGCTTTGTGACCTTTTTTCCCCTCATGCTACATGTTATGGATGAATTTTCCTATTTTATGAGTGACGGCCTGGTGTGTTTTAACCCTGCGACCCCTGGTGTTTTTATGACGAGGATGCTCAGTGTTATGAGGGAGAAAACCATGATCTTTTTTCTGTGCTACCTAAACCATAAAACGTTTATAATCGCACTCATTTCAGCGAAAAAGCACCACAATTGGTAAAATATGATCATGTTGATGGCGATATTTTTCTTAGGTCAGAAACGTGAGCTCACAGTTACTATGTGCTGCATAAGATCCTTGCAACTGGGGTTGAGCGATGTCGTTCGGAGTCCGATCCAAGACCTGTATGTTAAAGGTGCATTATGTAATAAATCTAAATCAACTGGTTATAAAATCCTCCTAATATGTCACAGAGACTCAGGAATAATGTTCATATAACAAACTGAACTCACCAACAACAACAGTACAGACAAAATATTTGCATTAAAAAAAAGAATTTTGCAGACTGCAAATCATGTATATGTTTTGAAATCATGTTTTGGCATGTGGCGCCACCTACCGCCGTCTACCAATCATTGCAGTCAGTGGAGTCTCAGCTGCCGAGCAACCACGGGTTGCCAGTTACGTCAGAAAACGAAACCAAAAAGACCTCGGTATTTTTAATTGTAGTAACCGTTTTTGGCCACATTCTTACATATGGCGCCTTTAAGGTATAACGGCTTTTGCTAGTTGGCCGTATGGTGTTGTCATATTCGCTCACTCTCACTGGTGAACCATTGACTTGTGATCTTAAACCAATGCTCCTATTGCCTTCTTCACCACCTCTACACACAATTTTTTTCCCCAGGACACTTTCTCATCTAAAAACACATTTGAAAATTCAGCCCTAGATTAGAGAGAATTCCTGGACAGGAAAGGGAGAAAAAAAAAGTTGGATCTAAAAATAATAATATGCATCCATAATCACGGCAAATTAAAAGTTTTATGGCGCTGTTAACGTGTCCGTGCGTGTCGGTCGGTGGGGGCTCTGTGACAAGGCTGGCTGGGAGCGTAGAGCTGAGGGTTAGTGCCAGACATGTCTCAAGAGAAACAGGGGCACATTTATAATCACCCCGAGTTCAAAAGGGTAATTTATTCACAGTCTGTGGTTTAAGTGGGCTGCTCAGAATGCCAGTGGGATTGTGCCGGGAAGCAGAGAAGTAGAGACACATTATTTTCATTTTTTTTCTTCCTCTTTTTCCCTCCCTACCTCTCTTGTTTTTTTCCCCCCCTCTCATCATTCTCTTCATTGCCTGTTGTTGTCTCTGCGAAGCCCAGTGTGGCGTCTTTTAACACACGCCGGCGAGCATATTTCACTTTTACACTCATCCGCATTGACGTCCCAGCGCTGATTGAATTTTGAGGCGCTGCGGCGTCTACCATTATCATCCTCATCGTCTTGAGTGGTTTATCTCTGGCCCCCGGCTCAGTGTGACGCCAAGGCTGGAGGGGAGAGGAGGAGTGTAGGACAGGGGCGGGCTGGGGGTTGAGGACTGTGTTTTTTTATTATTCCTGTGGAAAAAAAAACATAAAAAATAGGTTAAATTTTTCTTGACCGAGATCTTTAAGATTGTGGTTTTAGATTTGTGTCTGCTCGCAGAATTTTCATTCCTCTGGCTGCTTTGATTAAGATTCAAGCTCCTGTTCCAGCCACTACCGGTTTTCCCACCACCTCCTCAATCAGCTGTCGACGTGGCGTCACCGTTTACTGGACCTGCCAGGTTCAGTTAGGATCACAAGGGTGTCATGGCCGCCCAGAGACGTAACTCCACGGTGCCAGAATCAGCAGAGAAATTATTCCACCGCGTGTCACTTTTTACCGTTGTGTCGTCGTTATCGCTGCAAACCACCAGCAGACACTTTGCCTACTGTGGTGTGGTGGGGTTAATTTCAGGTCTGCACAAATCTCTCTCTCTCTCTCCCTCTCTCCTCCTCGTTCAATACTCAGTCGTGTGCATTCGCTGCCAGAGCGGGAAATTGTCTTTCCCTCCGCGTGCCATGAGCCAGGTTGTTTTGTATGCTCTGCTGCAAAGGCAGCAGTGTTGACATGAGACTGAGCGAAAGGCACGACGTCTTGATTTGAGGTGAAACCTTGGTGTTGCTCCAGTGTCCCGGGTCTACCCCTATCAACCCTTACTTCCTACACACCTATTTCCCCTTTCCTCCTATTTTATCCACCTCTGTCAGTCCCTTCTGAATTCTTTTGTCTTTCCCTTCCCTCACTGTCCCTGGCGGTTGATGGAGTGATTCTGAAGGCACATGCAGGTAAAGGGGGGGGAGCAGACAACGTGGAGTTGTGCTAATTGAGCCTTCTTTGTGCCTGGTCACCGCAGTGTGCCGAAGCCTGGGAGTGAATCCAAGCAGCACTCAAGAGCCCCACTGGATCGATAACGCTGGAATTTAACAAAACAGAGACATGCCAAGTGCCCAGATCAGGGTCATTATTGTCTCTGGCGAGCCGCACTTCCACCGGGGGACTGATCAATGGGCGAATATGGATCAAGATAAACATTCTCGTCTCCCTTTTCTCTCCTCTCTGCCTCTCAGAGCGGTGTGTTGTTGACAGACAGAGCACAGCCAAAGGCAGAAAAGTGCCCCTGACTGCATCGTGTTCAACTCTTTGCCCGTGCTTTTAAAATGAACATTCGTCAGCGTTGTGTTGAGATTTTCTGCAAGACATTCTCCGATAATCTTTGACCAGTGGGTTGTTATTCAGGCATCTGCATTTCAAGCAAATCAAAATATTTTGTTTGTCATTTTTTTGGGATGAAAACCTCACAAATCATTAAGTAAAGGTCGGTCTACTTTAAGTAGACATGTGAAGAACTATGAAGTGGTCAGTTTGCCACGTCATCCACACAGCTCAATGTGTGTTTTTTTAGTCTGCTGAATGTTAGCTGAAGGGAGACGGAGATAACATTTTTATTCTTTGGACCACTCCGATGTCCTGTGGTTAGTGCGGTCGACCTCTGGAGTTGGAGGTCAAACCCTGGTCGTGTCATACCAGAGATGTAAAAAAAATAAACATTGTGCTATAGAAACTGGAGATAAGCAATGGTCATACGCTTCTGCTTGGAATGCGTGACCCCTAACTATTTACCATATCTTTGCATAGGATCACAGCACACTCATTTGACTTCCTTTTCCAAAATCTCACCCCACGTTATTGGAATTATAGAGACATTACAAGAACGGGCAGTTTTGTTCGTGAGTTTGAATTTGTTGTGATAATATTCTGGTGATCTTGGTCCCTTCCTTTGGTAATTTGCTAATCGGACACTGGGTTAGTGAACCAAAAGGCACCGTAAAAATTAGGAATCGAAATGGAACTCAGCCGTCAATAACGTGATTATTTACTCGTGTGATTTCCCTGTGAGTTGTTTTGTTTGGTACGTCAACCTTAGGTTGAAAAAAATATATATATTTACACTATAGCTACATTAACTAAACCAGGACTTTTTGACAAGTCACAGTAAAAAAAAAAAGCACAGAAAAATAAATCAATGAGGCCGTGTTCCATTTAGCTTTCTCAGTTTTAGAGTGCACGCTGGCTCGCTCTCACGGTGCCTTGAGTACTTAAGCTTAACACGGCCTTTATTAATGTTATCAGTAACACCTGTGCTTTTCCTGCTGAAAAGTCTGTTGTGAGAACAGCTCACAAAATGCTCTTTAAAAACACACACCTCGTGAACTCCCCGTGCTGATGAGGTAATTGGTTAAATTCACATTTGCGATATTCGTAACGTTCTCCACGGACACGCAGTCCATTCACTTTGTAAATATGTCTTATTTGGTCCATATTTTCTGAAAAAAAGCTACTTAGAGTGTAAGTGTAAATGCATACTAGTGCAATAGCAATCTGTATCTGTTTAATATCTTTATATTGCATAGTAAAAGCGTATATAATTACACTAATGCTCATCGTATAGTCAATAGTGTTTTAATTGGGGATGCAAGTTCAGATTTATTTTATTTATTTTATGTATTACGGATTTCCTGCAAATTAAAATGTTGTCATTTGTAGAACGTAATACAGACAAATACCTACATATGAGCTCAGAAAAAGGATGAAGTCATCACATCTGTGATTTTAGCTAAGAAACACAGCATGGGACTTTGTAAAAACTACTATTTAATATTATTAAAATGTATCCGTTTAATGCAAAAGCGCATATAATTACACTAATGCTCATCGTATAGTCAATAGTGTTTTAACTGGGGATGCAAGTTCAGAGTATTTTAGTTGTGTATTATGGATTTTCTGCAAATTAAAATGTCTGATCCCAATCATATCAGCCCAGGTAATGGAGGAAGTCATCACATCTGTGATTTTAGCTAAGAAACGCCTCTTTTACAGCACGGGACTTTGTAAAAACTCCAACATGCTATGCACATAATGCGTCATAATCTCCTCAAGAGTCGCTGTATGTTCATATTAAAACGACGGTCCAGCCTCACGGTGCACTGTGAATACTTCACACGTGCAGAACCATAAACTCCACAAAGTGCGAGTGCAGGAGCCGCTCTGGCGCTAAAACACTCGTCAGTACGAAGCCAATGATGACACTTGCTATTAAAATGTCAAATTGCCCGACCACTCAGACTAAAGTGATTTTAGTTGTGATTATTTCCCCCCCACACACACACCCACATCTACACCTACACCCACCCTCATCAACATTACGGGGTGGGGGGGAATCAAAAACGGTGCTAATTGGTCACGGGGATTGGTGGAAGACTTGAGTATTTTATGTCTCTGACTTCCAAATGAGTTTTGGAGAGGAGAGGCTGTCATTCTGGCGTAGGGGTTTTCGGGGGGGAGAAAGAGGAGGGGCAGCTTGGCGCGGGCTCAAATTGAAATGATGCACTGTTCCCCCTCACTGCAGCTAGAGCTGCAGTAATTAAATGCCTCATTGTTGCTTCTTGGGAATTTGTATTGAATATTTCATCCAGCGTAATGATTATTTGGGTGTGGGTGGGACGTGGATCTAATCACCTTGGCTGACTCTTTGATGAAATACTCGGTTTGGTGGTTGTGCTTTATAGCTGCTCTAAGTGCCGGTTTTTTTTTTTTTTTTTTTTTTTTCAGTCCGTGCCTTTTCAAACTGCTGTTGTCCACCACGTTCCCATTTAAAGGTACCATATGTAAGAATGTGGCCAAAAACTGTTGCTACATTCAAAATAAAAATACCGAAGTCTTTTAGGTGTCGTTTTCTGACGTAACCTGGCAACCCGTGGTTGCTCGGCAGCTGAGACGGTACTGACTGCAATGATTGGTAGGCGGCGGTAGGTGGCGCCACATGCCAAATGTGATTTCAAAACATAAACATAATTTGCAGTCTGCAAAAAAATATTTTTTTAATTAAAATATTTTGTCTGTACTGTTGTTGTTGGTGAGTTCAGTTTGTTATATGAACATTATTCCTGAGTCTCTGTGACATATTACGAGGATTTTATGGCCAGTTGCTTTAGATTTATTACATAATGCACCTTTAACATCGCATGACTCGACGCGGCTTCAAAACCTGTTCATTAAAAACGTTTTTCCTTCACATTTTGTCTCCCACAGAGGACACCGGTCAGCAGCGGCGAAGCTTTTCGGTGGTTCTTTTAGAGACGCGAGGCCACGGACGCTCCCGTCCAGCGAGAGGACACGTGGGACTCTTGACTCTTGACCCATGGAGCGCTTCATAGGGTTCACAGAACCCAGCGCGCTCGACACATTTTTGGAGAGGACGAGAGAAGATAAACAAGGGAAACGGGGACAGACTAAAAGATTAATGAAAACATAACGGTGTTGTTTTAACTCTGTAATTTCCTTTTCTGTGTAATTATTGTACCTTTTGACAGTATCATAATGTATATTTTTGGTGTCTATGAATGTTTTCAGTGTCGTGGCTGTAGTTTCACAGCCAATCCCGTGTAAAGGACTCACACAGACAATCATACGATCACCCGGAATCTGTCAAAAAAAAAAAACAGAGGAGGCCACAAGGATTGATGACATCACAAACTACACTCTGGAGCAATAATCTATTCTGTTGATTATTCTTCAACTTTGAGACTTTTTTTTAACTCTTCATTTCCCCTTTTATGAAGCCAAGTCACCCTCTAGATTTGTCAGTTATTCAAACTGAAAACCCATATATTGAAATGGCAGTGTGATGTGTCTTGCTGAGATCAAGGGCCAATTCCAATTCCTATCTTAACCCTCAAGCTCAACCCTTAATCTTAACTGGCCCTCAAGACCAAGTGTTGAGGGTTATTTTGTCACTTAGAAATGGGACACCCCTTAAATGCAGATACGTCTTCAGACTGTAGGGGGCAGAATAATGTGAAAGCTGCGTCCAGTCTGTCAACTCCAAAAAAGAAGAAGAAGAAGAACACATTTACGTCACGATTATTTATTAGGATCCGTTTGTTAGTCAAGTTATTAGGTTGTCAGTTAGTTATAAGATGATACTCATACAAATACCACAACCACGGACATATTCAGCTGACAGTTACCACACACCACGGCTTATTGAAAAGTAAACAATAGCAAACGATCGCTTGTCCGCACCAGCCAACTATTGACAAAAGATCGTAAAATAAAAATAAATGTTACGCAACAATGACGTCAGTAATCCATAATATGGGCCTAAACTAAGATAATGCAATGGTTTTCATCATTTTTATATCTCTATTAACAAAGAAAATAATTTGTAGCGTACTCGTTGCGCTGCTTTCGACGCCATCTTTGTTTTGTCAAAACACGCAATGCATTCTGGGTAGCCCTTGCTCCCAAGGGTGGTCTCGGAAAACCTCAATATTGAGGGCGATACAGCCCTTAAACTCGCCCCATAAGAGGGAGCGCGCATTTTTGAGATTGTGGGTTAAGATTGAGGGTTAAGCAAGGAATTGGAATTCACCCCAACAGTGTGATGAACGGCAGCTCGATGTTTGAGTGGACTCACCGCCACCATTACAGGGCATATTGTCTTAACGCGGTGAGTCGCTTGTCCATGCGACTGTGACAGGTTGAAGGTCATATTTTTAAAGATGGTTAAAAAGGTACATGTTTTTATTTGTTGTTTTTTTATACTTTAGCTATCAAACTGGAACTTTTTGGTTTCAGTTTGGAACTCTTAAAGGTTGTGAACTGTCTAAAAAAAAAGGTAGGGAACAATGCCAGTAAAGCACCTGTAGGTTATTTTTTGAAAAAATTTGGATTAATTACAGAAGACTCTACGTATTTAATATGTCAGATGTTGTTCTGGAGCTAACCTCACCCCCTCCCCCCCTGCAGAGCAAACAGCAGTCCTTTCTCTTATAAATTAATGTTAAAACATTCCAAAAACTAAAAATTATTCAATAAGTTACTCATTGTCTTAAACCCTATTGTTGCATGTGTAAATGTGTTTTGGTTTTAAAGATTACTAAGAATTTGTATATTGTTGTTGTGATGCTTTTATGTGTTAAAATAAAAAAAAAGAAAACATGACTTCAGTATAATCTGGATGGTGAATGTCTGAATTGCACGTTTCGAAAATAAATCAGCCAATTTTTTTTTACTATTAATAGTATTGATTAGTTATAATCACCTGACAAACAATAACCTGTTGTTTCACCGCTCGCAAAAAGGCGTCCACAGAAATAACGACGGAGTAGAAGATATAGCAGGAATATAACAGCACGGGTTGCCTCCCCAGTCACGTATTCCCTAGAATACTAAAATGTTGCACGGAGAAAAGTGGTTCCCAGAGGCAGCAGACTTTAAAGGACGAGTGAAATCCCATGTGGTTTGTCATGCTGGAATGAACTTGGGGAGGAGGGAGGTGGAGGGGGGGACAGGGATGCAGAAGAAGAGAGGAGGAATGTGGGGGGGGGGGGGGAGTGGTGGTGAGGTGAGGTGAGAAAGGCTCCTGAGATAGCTGGAGTAACGGAGCGATTTCTGGGTCTTTGGGTTTCAGTGGTGGGAGGGAGGGGAGGGAGGGATGGAGGTAGGAGGGAAAAGGAACACAGAGGCAAGTTGGGCTGTAACTGAGGTGGAGAAGGAGGGAGGGAGGGAGGGAGGGAGGGAGGGAGGGGTGTCACTGCTGAAGAGAACGAGCAGAGAAGGAGGAAATCATCCGGGACCGACTTCTCCCCTGACTGAACACGCTTGCCATCACCTAAATTGCTGCCGCCGACTGGTTTCAGGGCCAGCGAGGAAGACAACTTCAAGTGCTCGGTGGCGGTGGTGTTGCTTTGCAGTGCGATGTCTCGAGCCCCCGATTACCTCCCACCCCCCCCTCCGCTGGTCACCGGAGGTTGATAACGTGGCATCAGGAGTGTGCGCTGGCTTGCTCAGTCCCTGGCTGGCGAGATTAAATAACATCAAAAAAAGAAAAAAAAAAACAGCTCTTTCTAATCCCTCCTCACCACCCACCTCTCCGTCTGTGCTCTGAAACGGGGATTTAAAGATTTCAAAACCCCCGTAATGTTCAGTTTGCCGTTTCAGACGGGGGGGGAGAGGTGGGGACAGAGATAGCAGGAGCACGTTCGTTAGTTGGTGAGTTAGTACGCGAGCAAGCGAGGTGGTGGGGGTATTTGACACAAGTCCTCCTGAATTTACAAGGCAAACCATAATGTTTTAAAGCGAACCTAGACCGGAAGTTCCAATTAACGCTGTTTTTTTAGTGTGTATCTGCGTCATTACCTTGTTTATGAAGCCCTGAAGGTTCTAAACAAACAGTTCAGCCACTGCTGAGAACGCTGTGTTTTATTGTAATCTCGGTCTCAGCGAGATCTCTGAAAAAACCCGGTCCGGTTACGTAAACACCGGTTCTCCGGAACAGCCGATCGTCCTGCTCCGGGCACTAGTCCGGGCACATCCGGCTGCGTACATTGAACCGCAGAAGAAGAATAACGTCCGTTGTGGAGGTGTTTCACGAGCGACAGTGTCTTCCGACTCTGGGTCAAAGTCATAAAAGGGACTGCGGCGGGGAGTCGTGAAGAAACTAATTTTAAACACTGTTAAAATAATGTTTTGATAATGAGTAGCAGTGCATCCACCGTTCCAGAGAGCGGATGTGCTGAATATACTGGCCAATCACAACACACTCTGTCTTCTGGGTGAGAGAGTTGAGGCTCAAATCTCGCAGCTGGGAAACAGCGTCAGAAAAGAGTATTTCTATCGGCTCGTTTACAGCAACTAGGAGGTTTTTGACCATAAAAACAAGTTAATGTATGTAAGTAGACCTCCATAACTAACATATATGTGCAACAGGACCACTCTATGTGAGCTTTAAACATGCAGTCCCAGAAATGAACTTGTTAGGTCTGGTCATATACTGTCCATTTCTGCAAATCAGGCTCCCTATTCGTCTAGAGTTCCATGGATACTGTACGTGCAGCAGGGAGTTCAACCCATTTGTATGTCCTAGTATTCTTTGAGTGATGGGGGTTGCATCTGCAAAAGGGTCCAAGTGCAAATTCGCAGACATGCGTGGGTGACGTTATGCGTACGTCATGCGGTCTTCTTCTTTTTCTACAGGGTTTAATGGCAGCTTGCGTCCTTGACGTTGCATTACTGCCATCTCATCCTCTCACATCACATGATCCATAGCGGACTTTGGAGTATGACCCAATTTGCAGGCGGTACATTCAGAGTCAGACTGACCGTTTTTTTGAGCAGCACAAAGATGAAGAAGAAGAAAGAAAAAAAAAAAAAAAAACAGTTGACCCACTTTGATTATGCACTAGCCCACAGACAGTTGGGTGACGCTTCTCATTTGCTGATTTCATGGAGAACTAAAGCGTGGAACTGTAGCCGGTCACTCTGTGGTCACTCGGGCAATTAGCTCCCCTCCGACATCATGACACAAACTGGTCAGGGGAACTGTTCACTTAAAACAAAACTTTCTGGGGAAGGTTTCTTGTCGTCTTTTTTTTCCCTAGTTATATAAGAAGACAAATGGCACACTTGTATATCTCTGCGTTACAGAGTTAAGGCAATGAGAGCAGTGGCGAGGGATAAGAGTCGCATGACGGAAGTCATAGACAGTTTAAGGCAGCAAAAATGGACCTGGTAACACAGTAAACTAAGATATTTCATCAGTCTGCTGTGACATGCTGGGTAGTTTTGGTACAGAATTGGTAGAGCAGTTACTGATATTGGTTTTGTACCATATACCATCCCAACAGATCACTTCCCTCCCAAAACGCAGGCCTATTTTTGGTTCCCAATGGGAGGCAGAGGGTCCGTGTACTTGACGGCCAGAGGATTTTCAGGACAACACCCTCTCTGTATTTAAAGTTAGACTTAAAAACAGTCCTTTCTGATAAGGCTTATAGTTAGGGCTGGCTCAGGGGAACCTGAACTATCCCTTAGTTATGCTGTGATGGACCTGTAGACCTGCTGTGTGAACTCCCATGGTGCACTCTCTCATTCCCTTTGTATGTGCATATCACATTATGACGTGACACTAACCTTCTTTCTTTCTTTCTTTCTCTCCCCGACTTTGTACTTTTCCCCCCGTCTCTGTCCTTACTCTGCAAAAAACAGCCCAGCTGATTTTAATTTCCGTGTTTTGCCAGAGGGATAAGCAAATTTTGATAGAATATTAAAATTAGATTGTAAGTCGAGCCACTTTCAGATTGTAATGTGCTTATAGCACTATTCGGACGGGATTAGTTTTACATGGGGGGGGAGGAGGAGTAATGTCATTTTACCACAGGACATCTGTAATATTAAAGGCCAATTCGCGCGGGATAAGAAATCTCAGTAAAAACGAGTAAATGACTCCCTCTGTCCCAGGAGCCATTTATTTATAGGCCGAGTCGCCGTCGCTACGACCAGGTCAGCGCACTCCCACGACGGGTGACCAACCCTAGACAAGGAACATGTTCCGTCACCCCCAGGGGCGATGTCACGGGCCCTAACACGGGAAGGAAAGGGGGGGGCAGCAAACCCGATGATCCCCGACCCAGCACCAACAACTTCATCCTGACTTCCCGGACACCGAGTGGATTTATGCACCGTCCGTGGAAAACTAAACAGGAGATGATGGAATATTACACACATATTTACTGCTGATCTATAAGGATGGAATTAGTATTTGGGGTAAATGTTCACATTCGGACAGGACTAAAATCACTGAGAAGCTCTGGTAATTATTAATTTACGCCACCATTTAATAACCTTACTTAACACTAATCCTGTCCAAATAGTAGATCCCAGAAATTAAGCTATTTTACGATCTTGAAATTCCATTTTTGCACTGTATTCTGCAGGAACTTGCGACTCCTTGGCTGCAGGATCCAGATCCAAATTTGAAGCTATTTTATTAGTAGTTTTGCCATCGTTATTGTTACATTATGATTAAGAAAATTTGACTATTTTGTTTCCATGCTACTGCTTGTATAAATGACATTATACCATAAAAACATTACGACCGTCTTTAGAACTGCTCTGACAGAACCCGTTACAACCGTTATCCATCAGCTCCTGGTCTCCCTCTCTTCACTCTCTACCCCCCCTCACATCGAGCAGTCGTCAGCAAACGTAAAAAACGGTCGGCGAGGTTCTGTTGAGTTATAAATAAGAGTCAAAGAGTAAAAATAAATTTGAGAATAAATAGTAACACACGGGCAGCATTAACATATGCAACGGTTTGAGGTATCACTTCAATGAAGGAGTGCAGCAGCATGGTCAGCGCAATCTTCAGAAATTCAATAAAAATAGAAATGTGCTGGTAACAAACAGACAAGAAATACAATTTGATTTATTTTGAAAATCGCTCTGTACTTTTTTCATGTGGCTTCTTAAGACCTGGGTGTCACCTGTAGTGTCATGAATTCTACTTATATACTTTATGGCTTACAGTATAGACTTTTCATGTTATTGAAAGTGTTATTTTGAATGTAGATTCTTCAATTATTCTCAATTCTGACCTATGTTAATGAGAAACTATGTCACCCTGTTTGAGAATCACCTATTTTAGAAAATAAATGTTAACGCTTAAACTGAGTTTGAACCCAGCGTACACCTCACACACACACAGTATATTGTTTGCCGATGAACCACTGGAGCAAAGAGTGCAGTATTTCGGAAGATAAAAATCCCACCATCAACTAAATCAATCAGTAGGGAATCTTTACACGTCGTGTTGACGTAGCCCTCTGTAAATCCTTCTGACTAAACGATAAGTCGCTGAATCATCAGCTCTCGCTGAAATAAATAGAAAGATTAGCGCGGATTCTTGCGACGCCAGTCAGCGGGCCAAATCAGATGCGCTCACCCACACTGTGTCCACCACAGAATTGCAGAAATGTCTGTGATAATCCCTGTCATTGGGGGGGGGGATTTTGACTGTAAACGCTTCCTCACTCTACCGAGATGAAAAATCCACACACCTCCCTGAGAGGACATGGGTAACTCATCGCTGCAAAGGTGAATACATTCGATTGATGCAAAATAAAAACCAGTGCATTTCCAATTGCAATTTAAAGGTGCCATATGTAAGAATGTGGCCAAAAACGGTTACTACATTCAAATTCAAAATACCGAGGTCTTTTAGGTTTCGTTTTTTTCTGACGTAACTGGCAACTTGTGGTTGCTCGGCAGCGGAGACTCTACTGACTTCAATGATTGGTAGGCGGCGGTAGGTGGCGCCACATGGCAAAACATGATTTCAAAACATAAACATGATTGGAGTCTGCAAAATGTTTTTTTTAATGCAAATATTTTGTCTGTACTGTTGTTGTTGGTGAGTTCAGTTTGTTATATGAACATTATTCCTGAGACTCTGTGACATATTAGGAGGATTTTATGGCCAGTTGATTTAGATTTATTACATAATGCACCTTTAAAGTTGATCATATCCTAAAACCATTTATATCTTATTCTTGACACAAAATCCCTTTTTTTTTTTTTTTTGACCGTCTTCCACCATTATGGTAGGATTTGTGACTTTCTGTACATACAGTACTTGTATATCATAACACAACACGCACAATATTTTCCCACAATGAATCACGAGCGCTCAACACAGAGGACGGAGACGGTGAGGGAACGACACATATAGAGCCTCCTTCCTCCTTTCCTTCCCTTGCTCCCTCCCCCCCCCTCCCTTGTCTTTCATTATTTATTTACTGTCTGCAGTTTTTCCATCGCACGCATATTGATGCAGAGAAAGCAGGGTGTGAGTGTGTGTCAGAATCATTTCCTGACGAGGGAGACAAGGTGGAAGTAATCAGCAGAGCGCTGATGCAATATGACAGCCTCTAGAACCGCTGGTACACAGTTAAGAGCAGGAGGGAGAAGAAAAACATCTCCCCCACTGAAGGAGGCAGCGGGTTTTTTTTTTTTTTTGCACAAGCGACATTTGGATGGAAAGTAGATTTACAAAGTTCTGAAAGTTTGAGGGAAAGAAAATCGGATTCCAGGGCTGTTTTGTCTGAGCTCATCGCTGAAATCTTCTCCTATAGGAAAAAAACATAAATAAGTAAAAGTCTGGGATAAAGACAGTGTTGTTTTGTTTTCCAATATCTGCATGATCATTAAAAGAGCTACAGTATATTAGTCATCCATTTGTTTATTGCTTAACATCTCTTGTGTTTCACTTTTGTTTCTGAAGCCTCTGTGTTGTGCCCATATGATAAATTCAGAATTTTAATTAGTGTTCTATGAGAATAGGGTTTTATGCCTTATTGTTCAAAATACACATGATCTTGTCTGTATTTTCACCCTCTGTCTGAAACACTTGTTTAACCCTCAAAATGTCCACATTTTTGCTTATTTTAACCAAAAAGCATCATAGAATGTCCTGTAACGGAGAGCTTTTGTCCATTTTTCCAGAATAACGTCCAATATGTTATTTACAATTTACTGCATGGTAAAAAACAAAAAGGTACAACAGATTTTGCATCGTTTCTCAATGAGCAAAAAAACAGGCCAAAAAAATGGTAAAATATGTACAGATGTTCTTCCCACGCTCTCCTCTCAGGCTTCATGTGAAATTACCGTAATAACCACACATTGGCTTTAACGTGCAACTTCTCAGCGTTCAGAAACCAAACTATAGGATTTTAAGTGTCGGTACAACACCCATTCTACAAGGTTGTCATTTAATGATAGCATTTTTTTCTTTGGGATAATAAGTTATATCCAGGCAAGTGCTTCAACTCTGTATCAATCTAGATCCATACGAACTCACACAAAAGAAATTGCATGTGTCACATACTGACGACGAGAAACAGCTACGCTGAGAAAAAGTGAGAATTAGGATTCTCAAGGTGAAATTGAACGTATGTGATAATAAGTTTTTTGACAGGTCAGTTGTGGATGATAAGAGCCAATCAGGAAGTGAATGGAGGTAACCGCATCATCATTTTAACCCTTCAACGCAGAGTTTGTCCACTTTGCTTTACCGTAATTATGCCATGCTTTATGTGTGCCATTGAAAAAATTCCAATGGTTTCTAAAAGCTGAGAAGTTGCATGTCAAAGCAAACATGTGGTTATTACGGTAACTTCACTCTAGCTGTTGAAGGAAGGTTATTGGACATTGAGACAATGTTTTATACTGTTCAAATGTTAAATTTAACACACAAAATATGGTGTTCATGTACAACTACAGTATTTTTCTTCAGGACATTTTGTGGCTCTTTTATGGTTACTTCAGGAAACTTCTCCATTTTCATAAATAAGAGTAAATGGATCACTGTATTTAGGCGGGAACAATCATGTGCTCTCATTCAACAACTACATGGAGTTGACACAGAAAAGCCCCTGTTGGATCGAGATTTGAACCAGCAACCCTCTTGCTGTCAACCGACAGCATTCATTTTGTTGAGTCAAACGTAGTCAAAATTTGTTTTCTTCTTTTGAGTAGTATTCTTTGATTCCGAGAGCGTGTGCAGTAGAGAGACGAGGACACAGACTAACAGGGTTTTTTGCAGAGAAGCCAGCAAGGCGCCTGGCTGACATGAGCCACCTCCGCTAATCTCGTCTGACTGTTTCCGTCTCACCGTCTCCCTCTCGCCGAGTCAGGTATGGATTGATTAGTTATCCTGCAGCCATCACCGAGTGCAGTGAGACGGCCGACGTGTCAGCTCTGCTCTGCTCTTGTTTCTCCTTGGGTAACGCACACGGTACATATCTCCCGCACACATTTTGTACATCCCCGTCTTAAACGCTCGCTATCTGCGTCATCCCCGCTCTGTCCCTCACGTTACTTAAAACACATCACAAACACACACACCATCTGCTCCTCCTGACGGGCACAACCGTCCTGCGTGCAGTAATTGATAAACATGGGAGATGTTGCATTTAGGATCTCGCCACCGCTTCTCCTCCTCATTTACAAATGTGTGAACCCCACGCTTGAGCAACACACACACACACACACACACAGCAACACTTTCAAACACAAACAGAGACGTGCGAGCATGCTGACTGATTGAGCCGGTAGGTTTCATGACGGCTGGCTCCTCATCATGTCAACGCCCCTGGCAGCAAAAGTCCCAGCGTGATCTCTGAGGAATTAGATAATCTCAGTCCGTACGACTGGGTTTCCAGGCAGCTTTAAGAGATTGTCGTTTTCAACTCTAATTTGTCCTCTGCAGCTATTTTTTTAATCAATATAAGAAAAAGTATTTATCATCAAGAAATTTCTTCTTTTTTTTCCACACATAAAACAGGTTATGCTTGAGATGATCATCCGTCTATAAACATACCCTCCCAATTCACTTCAAGTGTTAGTGACAGTAGTACAGAATTCAAAGTCTTTAATTTATAAAAAATGTATTAAAGTCAAGCATGAAATTTGCATGTTCTCCCCATGTGTGTGTGTGTGGGGGGGGGGGGGTTTTCTCCAGGTTCTCCAGTTTCCTCCCACAGTCCAGAAACATGCAGATAAGGTACATTTGGACACTCTAAATTGACCGTAGGTGTGAGTGTGAGTGTGAGCGGATGTGTCCCTGTGATGGACTGACAACCTGTCCAGGGTGAACCCCGTCTATCGCACCCCACGTCAGCTGATGATTGGCACAACACCCCCCTGTGACCCTCATGTGGAGGATAAAGCGGTAGAAGATGGATGGATGGAAGTCAAGATGCTCCTACTGAACCCAGGACTGTGGATTTTGTTTATAAAATCCCGACATGATGGACCTCATCAAATAAAGAGAATATACGGTATGTAAAACCTGTTTTAGTGTTCATAGGTTTTTGCCTTAAAGTTACAAATGTATGACCCTTTCCTCCTGATAGCTTGTCGTCTTATTAAATATCCAAAAACGAACATCAAAGTTGACTCAATGAAGATACTGGATGGGCGCAAATGTCTGATTTCAACAATTTCAACGAAAGAATGATTGGACGTTGATAAATTGTCATTTTAATGTCATGCCACTATATGACATGGAGGCACATAATCTGGCCAAAAAGCCAAGAATTGCTCCAGAAACAGACTTTGACTCATCATAACATTGTTAAACCTTATTTTGTGTAAACACACATTTAGTCCAAGTCTCCAAAAAAATTTCACTTTTATTATTTTAGTCAACAAAGCATCAAATGTGAGCAGTCTTTTAAAGTTTAGTTTTGTCAATGAACAAAAAAACTGGCTCAATTTCTGCATCATTACACCATTTTCTACTTTACCCAAACACCCATGACCGAATATACTATTGTTTATGTTGATGATGCACTGATTTATGCAACATACCTGTATACTATGGAAAAAAAGGCCAACGAGGAATCATGTGATCAAGGTAAAAGTGAATTACCTACATACCGCATCACCTGACACTTCCATTCACCTTTCTCTCACGTTATCGCTCATCTTTCAATTTATCCACCCGTCCCTTCAGCCATGCGCCAACCCCTCAATTCATTATCTGTCCATTCATCTGTCAGCTGCCGCACCAACCCACCCATACATCCACCCACCAAGTGTAGTCAAGTGATGCAATGAAACCATCACTCACTATCAAAAAAAATAGGGGGAAAAAAAAAAACTCAAACTGTGGTATCACCAAAAAACGTGGTGGTCAATGTGTTGGATGGAGAAGAACGGGAGAAAGGAGGAATGACGAAGAGGGACAGGGAGGATCCAAGTGTCAGGTCCCATTGGGGTCAGAGAATGGCGACTACACGTTTACCAAAGCAAACAGCCCGGAGGAGCAGAGCACTTCAGCCGTCACCGTGGATTACTCCATTACCACGTCCACCAGTCAGTCTCACCACGTCCCTCAACTCTAACCGCTCGCTTTTCCGAATTAATACGACATGCACTTTATAGCGGGAGCAATAATTTGTTAAACTGTGCGAGTAATGATGTTTTTTTTTTTTTTCTAAAACCACAGTAAAAAAGGACCAATTCTTGGTAAAACTGGACTAATGGAAGTGGTTACACAATATGCCACTGTGAAGCCACAATGGCATCATTTTCAATAAATAATATTGAAGTTATTAAAGTAGTACATGATGCAATGCTGTGCTTTTTTCATGTTTACATTCTTAAAGGTCCCATATTATGCAAAATCAACTTTTTAATCATTTAAATCCTAAATATATTTGGGACTCTGGAGGTCCTATCAGTCGCAAAGTGTGAAAAAAGATGACTCACTCATGTTTTTGTGGTCCTCAGTCTAAGTTCAGGAGATAAAACACGTGATGTTGACTTCCGTGCTCACTGGGACGTGACAAAGTTCTATTCTTGTCTCCACAGTGCAGCACAGAGTTCTACACAAACGTCCAGCCTCAGAGGATTTATCTGTCCGGTGGATACATGTTATATATGTCAGCAATGTGAGCCTGCAAATGATTAATTTTCCAAATGCTAACTGCTGTTAGCCCCCAGTAGCCTCTGTGGCTGATGTCATTTCCTGTCCCTTAAGTTTCGTTTTACACGCAGACATGTTCATTAGGACACCAGGGAACTAGTTTACTTGGAGAAATAGGGTATAATGGATTCACATTATACCCTTTATAATGTGAAAAAAAGTGTTTACATTTTAAAAGAAGACTATAATGTATAAAAGACTGAATATTTAGAGGCTGGCATTGCCGGAACTCAACTACTCAGTTAATTGCAGATTTCCAGGGTTCATTAACAGTTCTTTAGACCATGTATTAACATCTGTCTGAAGTACATGCAGGTCAGATTTTCTTCCTTATTCCCGCCACAAAATAAACATTCAGAGGTGGTTTTAAGACACGCGTCACACCCCTAAAGCACAGATGAACACAATCGTCTTCAGATCAGCTGCTTTTTACACTTCTCAGCACACAAACACTGTTATTTTCAGACTTCACGTTGTCCACTAGTGACTGGATCCCTCTGGATGGATGTTAATACCAGGTCTGAACACGGCGTTTGACACCACGAAACACAACAGTGACACTTTTTTGAAGGTAGTACATCAGCAAATGCTATGGATTTAGTACCAGTTTATTTAAGGAAACATACAATCATGACAATTTAATCCCCGTCATATTGGATTCAACAGGACTCTCCACATCAGCTGCAGCCGCCTTGGTAGTTGATAACAACTCATTAGATTCTCTGTCAGTCATCATATCAAACCGAGTGTGAATATTTGCATAATTTTATCTTTAAATGTTTTTTTAATCCAAGTTTCAATTAAAACCTATTATAGTTAAAGGCGCCATATGTAAGAATGTGGTCAAAAACGGTTACTACATTCATATTCAAAATACCGAGGTCTTTTAGGTTTCGTTTTCTGACGTAACTGGCAACCCGTGGTTGCTCGGCAGCTGAGACTCTACTGACTGCAATGATTGGTAGACGGCGGTAGGTGGCGCCACATGCTGAAACATGATTTAAAAACATAAACATGATTTGCAGTCTGCAAAATATATATTTTTTAATGCAAATATTTTGTCTGTACTGTTGTTGTTGGTGAGTTCAGTTTGTTATATGAACATTATTCCTGAGTCTCTGTAACATATTAGGAGGATTTTATGGCCAGTTGCTTTAGATTTATTGTATAATGCACCTTTAATTTTATGTCCAAAAATGAAGTCAAAGTTTCCCAATGGGACTTGCACCATCATTTAAAAAGAAGACAATTTACCAACATCTAAGCTGAAAGATTCCATCAGTCCGTTATATTTCAAAAACATATAGGTTCATGTGAAAAAAAAAACAGTTTATTCAATATATAAGCAGGAGCTGGGCTGTAGCCTCTTACCATGCAGTAAAATTAAATGCCCAGACACCCGTAATACCACTGGAGGTTAGCTAGTCACCGAATACAACAAAGGAAGTGGCGCAGAAGACATATCCCGGGTAAAGAGCCATCCCTGGAGAGGAGAGTGACACCAAGAAGTCCCTCTTCTCCTTTTTCAGCAGCATGATTAATAACCTCTGCGCCCCGTAATCTCTCCATCATCTATCTATGTAAATGCCCCTGGACCTGCAGCACCAACACACTTTGACTGATGGCTGTTCCACAGCACTGAGCTCAATGTGCATATATCTGTGTGTGTGTGTGTGTGTGTGTGTGTGAGGAAAAATGCGAGTGGGGTTTTTTTTGTGTGAAAAGAGATGAGGAAAGTCACATGGTTTCCTTGTCACAGTCGGTCCACATGTGTGTGTTGCAAAGGCACCAGCACGCTCAACACAAAAGGTACAGTAGGTGTTTGAATTTTTACACAAATAAGGAACCAAAGATGAAATTAAACAGTGTTTTTTTTTTCTTTGCCCCAGACAGAAGTAACAAATAAAAAAAAGCAACTATGGTTAAAAAGGTAAGTCTTTAGTATGAGCTATCCTTACACACAGTAACACAACCCTGTGTATCTTAAAAGTGGAGCCTTAATGAGTTAAAACCTGCATTTGTCTGACTATTTCATGTCGAAAAAAGGTCTATTACACCAGGTTTATGCAAGACATGCTTCAGCATTATATACCCATGTCCAACTGTCAATCGAATCATTGTAAACCATATGTGCCATCGGAGGCATTTGGGGTTATTTGCGGATTCTGAAAGTGTAGAGTCTAAGCGTTCCAACAATGTCCAATGCATGGAAATCTGAAAATGTCGCAGAAATAGACAAACGTACAAATCTAACGGTGGACTAAGACGTCTGCACAGCACCATATAATATATTTGCTCTGATCTCATACTTGCTGCCTAAATAGCTGGATTTTATTTATTTATTTGGAAGTTTGGAAATGTATGTTATGCAGAATTTAATTTTAACCCAGGGGCAAACAGAGGCAATGAAATGTGTAAAAAAAAAAAGAGCAGGAGTGGAACAGTCAGGGCAACGATAATTACAGATAATGCTTGAAATTTACCGCACAAAGAATTAAAACAGTGGTAGAGTTACACTGACAGTCTACAATCCGGCAGAGTGTTGAGGGGGAGAACCAGGTATATATGTATATATATATAGGCTGAGCTTGATGGAGATGCATGGCAGCTGGTGACCTGGCTCCTGCACAGCTGACTCCACTCCTGCAATCACACACAGAGGAGTGAGAGTCTGCAGAGGCCCTGACATGTCGGATAAAAATTCTGCAATGTTTCGTGGAAATATGTGCAGTATCTTAAAAAAAAAACCTAAAAAAAAAAACTAGCAATATGGCAATATAAAGAAACTCCCATCCCTTGCTGAACCAGTATCTAGTTAAAAAGAATTTAAGGTTGACGCCTTTATTCAACACTATTACATTTTACTTTTGCCAAAATGCTAAATCAATGCATTTTGAACATACCTTATTTATAGTAAACAGAATCACACAGCATACAAAAAAAAAGGTATTTGATGTCGCGGCTTAGTTGTATATTATCTATCATTTCTGGGACAACTGCCATATGTTTTATTTGACCATATTTCAACCTAAATAAATACATTACATTCCCTGATTTATCACCATTTATAAAGAAAATAACAGCATAAAAGTTACATTTTCAGTTTTACATGCAGAGTTCAACATGGGAAATCCACACTATATCACTGACCTTGGATGGAAATAAGGACACAAGCGCAAATTCAGCTGGGACTGCTTTTGTTTTAGGTCGTCACTCACTGCAGATTATACAGTCTCTAAACTGCAGATTGACACGTAATGATTTGTGGGATTGTTGTTACTGCCGAAGAGAAACGAAGAAATCTCGACCTAATTCTGGCTTTAATGCAGGGGGGGGGTAAACCTGATGTGATTTGCTAATTATCCAGCCACCTCGGTCTTGTAATTGATAATTACATCCAAATGATTGTTGGATGATTACAATGCAGCTGAAATGAAAATAGGCACGTTGATATCGAGACACTGTTATTTCCTTTGTGCCATAGTTTAATCATATTGTCTTAAAGGCAGGGTAGGATATCATATTCTGGAGCGTTTTTTACAACTCGATTGTCATGCATCGTCACAAACATGAAAAAGCAGTGGAACGGACAGGCCTGTGAAAACACCATCCAATCATATTGAACGGCCGGAACCAATTAATTGAATGGTGATGCATCAATCAAACCGCCATCTGCCCTCCCTCCTCCTATGCGCGCACACCTCGTCGTGCATTAATCGCACATGCTCAGAAGACAAAGTTTATGCTAGCTTGCGAAATCCAACGGGACAGTTGCGTCAACCTTATGGCAGAAGAGAGGCCAACAACAGACCAAAGACTGGTTTTGGCTACTGCCAAGAAAAAGGCTGATACGGAACGATCCAAGACCAGAGTGAACATCGGCGCTGTGTTTGAACGGTGGCAACAACTGAAAGCCCAGAAAGGTCTGCAAAGTGACGACATAGTGGTTCTGCTTCTACTGGATAGGTAGGTTAACGTTGTGTCTTTGTTGTTTTTCATCATCAAGTATCCAAAAAACTGTGCTTGTGAATCTGTGTTCGTTCCTTTGCCTTGGAGGCGGAGCTTCAGAGTGAAGTTTGAAGAAATGGGCTTGGACTTTTGAATTCAAAATGTAGCCTAATCAAGCTGTTTTTTCCAGGATATCCAACCCTACCTTTAAGTCCACATTGGTATTGGTATTTATTTGTTACTGTGGTCTCACACGGTTGGTGTAGCGGTTAGTGCTCTTGTCTTTGCAGCAAGAAAAACCCGGGTTTGAGCCCCGGTTGGGACAAGGGCCTTTCTGCATGGAGTTTGCATGTTCTGCCCATGTGTGCGTGGGTTTTCTCCACGTTCTCCGGCTTTCTCCCATAGTCTAAAAACATGCAATATGGGGGATTAGGTAAAATGGTCGCTCTAAATTCACACCATAGGTGTGAATGCGAGAGTGAATGGTTGTTTGTCTCTACATGTGTCCCTGCGATGAACTGGTGAACCCCGCCTATAGTTCCATGTCAGCTGAGATCGGCACAGAATCCCTCACGACCCTCATGTGGAGGATAAAGTGGTAGATAATGGATGGACGGATGGGTCTCTCTCACTAAAATGAACACATATACTCATTTTACTCATTTGAACCTGCCATCATATTCATTACCAGTGGTTGTTCTGTTGCCCTGTGTTATTTTTTACTACACCTCCATCACATGCATGAACAACATACAGGAAACAAAACGCCACAGTGGAGCTCTTTGACAATAGTGCCCTATTCAAATGAATATGAGCACTGTCCCAATATGTAAAAAGTAAGGTATGCAAAAAAAAAAAAACATCAAACGCTAACGACCAGAAGTTGCACTGAAAATGATGCCAGAATCTGCAGCACTGCCAGAAACAAGATGAAGAAAAAAATAAGTGTGTTCACACAGGGCCTTGTATTCCAACTTAAGCCAATCAGAGCCAAAGCCGATAAACGCATCGCAGACTCATTTGACCTGGGAGTGAAGGCGATTAAAACATTCCCACTGATCAAAAACCCATTTAAACCTGGGATTAAATGGATTTTTTTTTTTTCCTCCCGCAAGTGGGAATAGGATGCATGTGTGAGTGTCTGGCTACAGCCAGTGGCTCGAGGCGTTATGAGTTTGAGCTGCGCTCTTGTCCTTACATCGGCACATTCATGTGAACATACTGCAGCTCAGGAACACTGTTTTTTTTTCAAATGTGGTTTCATTTGCACTCAAAGGTGAACGGAATACATTTCGGTGTAGTTGAAGGTCAAAGGTAAATATAACAGTGATGTCATGTTTTTCATGCAAGTGATATATTTAGAACATGTATAGGGAAGCACAAACTTTTATTTGAACTCGAGGATGACCTGATTACAGGACGGTGACATCACAAGACCCCTTTTTTTTGTCTTGTATTGAATGCCTCAATATCCTTTCATATTTGGCACAATTTGGTCTTTTACATGACTTTTGGCTGTTTTAAATAAAAGGAAATCACATCAATGTTGCTTTTTGGGTGCCGATGACTGAGAAACACTAAAAACTGAAAAAGCTCTTGGACACACTTGCTCCATAGAATACATTTTGACTTAAAACTCATTACAATTTAACCCCCTCAGACCTCATTCAAGACCAGAAACCTTGTGACACCGGCACTCTTTTATAATGTAGGTCACTCCCACTTGACACATGTGCTGGAAATCACAACAATTACCCTCCACCTGTTGAGAGGCAGCAATCAATCAAGGGTAGAGATTTTGAATGTAGAATGTTCCCAAGGTATTGGGAAGCTTGGAACAATAAACACCTTGTATATATATATATATCAGAGAATTGGTTGAAAAAGAGGCATAAAAAAGAACACTTTACGTCCATGTGGTGAGTTTTCAAATGGTGAATCCAAACGTCCAAGTTACCTCCTCCACTTTACCTGAAAGAGGAAAATGAAATGATTAAATTCAGCAGAGTTTGTTGTCACTGGATGGTTCATATTGTGGCTCCATGCTCCTGTGTTCTGTAGTGTCTGCTCTAGAAGGAATCACGCAGCTAATTCTTATTTCGTATATATCCTGCTATGAGGCCGGGAAGGCGTGCAGTCCGCTGAAAATCCATCATTCTGACAGGACCCAAAGAGTTGATTCGGAGGCCGTCACATACACATTCATGGAATTGATTAGAAACCAAATAAAACCTTAAAAAAAAAAAAAAAAAAAGGCGACAAAGGGACTCGTAGATCTGCTGGGAGAGAGCCCAGGTGTTTCCTGTATTGGAGTATGGGAGAGCCAGCGAGCATGGCGTCATTGTCAAATCATGCATTGGAAATTTATGTTCAAAAGAATGGACGTGGAGACCAGGAGCTTCCATAGATGGAGCTAGCAATGACCAATTGTGATCAGAGGGTTGGCTTTATATTTTACGGTTACCAAAATATTGGAAATAACATGAAATTGGTGTCAGACTCCTTTAAATGTGTGGTTACGGGAAAACAAGAGCAGTTTTCTCAGATTCGGCTGAAACTCCTGCAGTTTCGACGCTGGCCTGCAAACAATAAGAATTCTCTTACATCAACTCATCTTCTGTTGTTTTAAGAAGCATTTTAGGAAGCCTGATTAAGTTCTACAATGTGTTTTTAATGCTCTGATTCCCCATACGTATGACTTAACACAACAACATGACAAGGTGTGATTAAATTGGCTTAAACAGGACTGGAGTTTCTGCCATGTCATGTTTTAATCCTGAGAAAGCACAGACAAGACCAGGGGTGGGTAAGAACCTATATAAGAAATGGGCTGACCTTAATTCTGCAGTAAATTGTATTGTTTTGGTGTATTTAGTCGGCGAGGCAGACTTTACTCAATTATTGCTAACTCTATTGAAAACCATCTGTCACCATGCCATGTATGGGAAACTCTGGAAACCTCACACAAGCTGGTCAGGGATTGCCAAAGGGCTGAATCATGCCCAGGTTTGGACTTGACGATCCAGTGAACTGTCAGTTAATATCTGTTGTGTGAGAAACACAAAAAGAACTGTGGATGAAGTCATGGCTGAGAAGATGGAATCAACTTGTCACTCTCATCGCAATCTCTATATCACAATATACATCAAAGATGTTTAATACTTCTTACCCGTTCAAAATCTACGAGGTTTCCGATGACGTTCAAATCCTGTCTGTTAATCCCTCAAACGACAGGATAATTTGGCCAGATAATCTGATCAAATCAGCCTAAAGTCGGAAGGCTTTAGACCAAAATCCGGCCAATTATCCTTTGTAGGTTTCACTTTAAAAGAGAGTTTTAACACTTTTAGATTCGATCACCATATGGACTCAACATATGACCTAAAGTGTTGTTTTTTTTTTTTAATGGGCCTTTGATTTATCATCAAAACCTTGTCTGTACGTCTATTAGAAATCATTTGTGTATTGGTTTATTCCGTTTCTACGTATGTGAAACACAGAGATGCCCTTGATTGATTGCTGCCTCTCTGCAGGTGGAGGGTAATCGTGGTGATTGCCAGCACACGTGTCAAGTAGGAGTGACCTACATTATAAAAGAGCGCCAGAGTCACAATGATTCTGGTCTTCAAGGAGGACTGAGGGGGTTAAAAATGTCATTTTTAAAGGTTTTAAAGGTGAAGTAAGTAGTTTATAGTGCATGACTTTTTGAAACACTACGAAAATGAAACAAAAACTATTATACAGCGACTAGACGATGCAGGAGCACATATGTATAAAAAAGTGGATTTTGGGTAATATAAACCCATAAATACTATATATTGTCCCTTTAAGTCAAAATGTATGCATGTGTCGCAAGAGTGTGCAAGACCTGATTTTGAAATAACAAAATGTTGCATCTTCATCCACCAGATTTGTGTTAGTTACTGGGATTAAAAACACAATTGTAGAGATTCAATACCAAGCCATATCTGCCTTCAAGAGTCTAACTTGCTCCACTGATTTTGTTCCTGACTTTAATCTAAAACAGGATTAAACTATCATCTAGTTTATTATGAGGAAACTTTATCATACAAATCTGTTTTCAAATGAATTCCAACCGCAGCAAAGATGCAACATCAACAATTAATTGAAATTACATATATACGTAGTACGGTGATGAATCAGTTAAGGTACGTTCAGCAAATCCGTTGCTTTTGAAGCCCAAAGCCAATCAGCAGCAGTTCATCTGGCAGCTTTCTACTTGACGAAGAAACACGAGCGCTAATTTCAATAAGTGGTTATTTTCAGATCTTTCATTGCCACAAAAATCCCCCCCATGATGCTTGATTCAGATGTCACACGACAATCTTAAATATGTGAGGAAAGGGAAGCGTTAAGAACTACCTCAGCTGAATATCTCGCTATCGAGTGAATAGTCGGCACTGAGCCCAAACTGGAAAAAGCACCTTTTTTTTTTTTTTTACAGTGAGTCGCCCTCACACAGCTCTTCAGACGTGAGACATGTTGTTAATAATTAAGGCCGTGGCTGGAGGCACAGGGAGGCTAAACTTCCTCTAACAAGTGGCTCTCTGACAGTGTAGACATATGGCTCTTGCTTCTTCCCCCATATTCTCCTCAGCCCTCCAGACTTTATGCATTTTACCCACGTCCAAGGCAAGGGTGTGAGAAACCTCCGTCCTGACTGCCAAAGAACAATAAATCAAATTCCTAATGGTCGGCAACAAGCGGATGATTATGAGTGTGGCTCTGTGGCACGAAAGGAAATTTTCTCCCTCATATCGAGTTAAACATTTAGTCTGATTTCTTGCCAGCGCTGAGAACGTTTTTGGTTCAATAGGCCACACTGTGTTTTTCATTACAAAGCGATTCTCCTCCCAAATGCAGACATCTCAAATTGCGGGGTCACAATCTACGACACGAAAGTGATTAACAGTGTGTTGTTGCAGCCGCGGTTGATGGAGGAATACTTGACCTCATTAATGTCTCACTCCCAATTAATGGCTTACACTTACCAATTAAAACACACTTTTTTGTGTGTGATTTGCAGTGCTAACAAAAAGTGCCCTGCAAAGGTAAATTTGTATATTTGAGTTAAGGGGGAACTAGATGAGCATCACTGTTGTATTTTTGGACTCGTATCCAGTCGCATATGAAAGCAGAAATGGCAGAGAATTCCCATGGCTGAGCGTTTTAGCACTTTTTGGGGCAAACCGAGCGTTTGAGAAGAGAGCTGTCGTTTCAAACGCCGCTTTTCCCTGCTCCTCTTCCATCATTTTGCCGGTTGGGGGAGGGGGGAGTACAAATCTTGTTTTGATGCTGGCACTGTCAGGGGGCTAGCCATGAGGATAGTAAACACTGCTTTTGCAGAACATTTAAAATCAATCCTTCAGCCACAGGCCTGGAAACACCCCCCCCTCCACCCCCCACCCACCCCTTTCTCTCCCTCTACACTGAGCTTTTCTTCCTCTCTTTCTCACTCCCTTCTCTGTAATGTGGCTGCTGCTCTCTGAGAATAGAGGCAGCACTTAAAAGCCGAGCATGGGGACCGAGTTTGGTGACAACAGCGCCGGCTTTTATTACCACGCTGATATGCGTCCAGCGCCCGCCGCCCAACATCTCCACCACGAGACGCACACAGACTTTTACACATCCTGACGTGTGTGCGCTGCTGCCTCACATGCACATCACTGAGATGAGTAAATAATCATGTCATTAGCCCATATGCGTTCGAGGCAGTGGCTCATTTGCCGGCATCCAAGCCGCTGCCTTTGCTCATGATTGGCCGGAAGATTAGCTGAAAATCATTTTGTTCCCAGCCTTATTGCTCTATTAAGTAATCATTTAGCAACCAATGGAAAGAGACGACGGACAACCACCGATGGTGGAGTTCAGATACCGATTCTCAACTTATTTATCCATACTTTGAAATGCCGGCAAAACCAAAACGTCTTACATCTGACTGTTGTTGAACGTGTGTGTGTGTGTCATTAGACCAATGTGCTCTAGTGAAATCTGACCTGAGAGAGAGTAACATGAACCGATGGACACAGACAGCACTATCGCTCTGTGCCATGCAGCAACATTGGGGGATTGTGCATTTTCGCCGACAACCTCCTCTATGGGGGATTTCATACTTTTAGCAGGTCTGGTGACAACAGAGAGTTGAAACTTTGTTTCACTACACGGCACCATAGAAATCCAGTCTCTTGAAAAAGATGTGTGCATTTTTTAAAAGTGGTGTGCACACTGTACACATCAGTAGGAAACCGTAGCATTGTGCTAATAAAGACACCACTGCAAACCGGTTGCCGTATGTCTGAAAACACAAAGAAACCCCCACAAACATGAAGAAGTGATTTGACTGCCCAAATAAAAAATGGTCAGGTTAATTCATTTCCGCTAGGCAGTACACCGATACTGAAAGCTGGTATTTTCTAGTTTTTCTATGATCTAAATCATTCATATACCGCAAGACCAACATGAAAAACGGAACGTTTCACACAGTGAAATAAGAAAACGAGTAAGTAGCTGTGGTATTAATTGCAGCAACGTAGCAGAAATCACGTATTACCCCGAGAGTCCACTGCATGGACCGCTGTTGCCGTGTGCGCTCGATCCGTCAGCGTGCTGCACGGCCAGACGATTGCGCTGAATTCTGCTCCGTTGAAGTGTTGTGTTCCATTACAGGCAAAATGAAACAAACAACAAAACAAATGCAAATAGAGTCGGTGGAAGCTTCTATTGACTAAACTGGATGCGTATCACTTCGGATGCCGCAATAGGTGGGATTCCGGGGTTAGGCGAATGCATTCCTCTCGCTTTCATTTTCAAAACATTATGTTGTAACTAGTGATGGAGTCTATGGATCACGCCCAAAATGTAATCACTTATTCCTGGTCCCACTGCGGACAACTTCATCCAAATCTGTCCGTGACTTTTCGAGTTATGTTGCTCACGGACAAACAAACTCCAGCAAAAACGTATACCTCATACATAAGTCACTAGACATGTGTGCACTGTAGCTTTAAGGTTTTTTTTTTCCTGTTGAAAAGTGTCTTCTTTATCGGATTCCTCTTCTTCCAACAGACACCAATAATAAAAGTGTCTTAAAAAGCGACCTGCACTCGCAGCATATGACCAGAGTCTTCACAGCAAGATGAAGCAGTGACGGAGACATCATGTCAATATGGCGTAAATTCAGCAAGATGGACAATAGCAGGGTCAGGATGTATTGGTTGTTGTTTTTTAAAGCCTTTAAACACAGCAATGCTAACCATGTTAGACACGTGAGTTTAATCACTGACAAACACTGTAAGTCACTCTGTGACACGTTTACCAGTTGTAATATAAAAACCGCAGGATATTATAATGACATGCACACTTTCATCATTTCTCGCGGTCGTGCGGGGCATCCAGCGGTTTAGTGGTTAAAGCGCCGACCACGCACAGTAACAGAAAGTGGTCCATTAAACACAACGCGCTAAAATGTATTTATAAAACCAATTCGTAGATTGATGTGAAACGAAGCTGTAAATACACAAGCGGACGTTTCGTATTCAAATACGTAGGTGGAAAAAAAAGGTTGAACCGCGTGGCGTTCGGTGTCGACTCGCACCTTTCACACAACTAAAATGATTGGAGTAAATCTTAAATTAGGAATGCGAAACCATCTACCAGTACAATCAAGTTTAAAAGCTTTCATGTACGCCGTAAATGCCATTTCCCTCTTTATCCCTGGAAATCAGAATGGTCTTTCAGCTGTATGATTGAGCATTGAGGTTTCTGTGCTGCTGCACATTACTTCAGATGGGGGCGGGTGGCGGTGGCAGTGGCGGTGGGGGCGGGGGAGTGATTTCTAGTACAAACAGCCATCAAAGATGGAAGGGGGGGGGGGCGGTTTGTGCGGGCGGAAAAGAAGCTGCAGCAAAAGCCAGTTTTCACAGTTCACAAGTGAGGTGTACATAGCGAGGCCCCCGAAGACCCAGTACGGTACACACGGACACATTTAACCCTCCACTCTGAGCTAATAACAGCTTTGGGCAACAAAGAGTGGAAATATCTGTTTATTTGAAAAATCTGCCTGAAAACTGAAAGTGTATTTTCAAGTCTGATAATGAAATGCTTATGCAAGCATAATTTTTCAAAAGGTACCTTTTTTTTATATATTTAGGGAATTTAAAACTTTAAACAGGAAGCGCCATGTTGGCAGCCTAAGATGCAGCAAAAAGGAATTGGACCGGTGCTGGATTCAACCTGCCAGAGTTTACCATGCATTTTAAATTCATATATAGCAAAAACTTGACAGACGGGATATCTGATCCTCAAAATGGCCCAGCGTTTTTTTCTCATTATTCTAGACCTGCAGTATCTCCAACGTCCTGATTAACTTCGATTCATCTTACTCCAAAAGAGTCACTGAACGTTTACTGAACCCGGAGGAGAAAACGAATCGACGCAATGTGGCTTTGTGACAAATTCTCTGGATCTGTGGGGAATGATATGGTAGACGGTAATCGGCAACACGTATTTAAAGGCGCCATATGTAAGAATGTGGCCAAAAACGGTTACTACATTCAAATTCAAAATACCGAGCTCTTTTAGGTTTCGTTATCTGACGTAACTGGCAACCCGTGGTTGCTCGGCAGCTGAGACTCTACTGACTGCAATGATTGGTAGACGGCGGCAAACTTAAATTTTCCCATGTCTGATTTATTTTTTTGAGTTTATTTGGTGTTATTTCGCACCAGGAGGAGCATGTTCTGTCGCAAGATGACAAAGATGCTGATTTGCTGGCTGTTTCGAGTGAAATTACCGTAATAACCACAGGTTGGCTTTGACTCTCAACTTCTCAGCTTTCAGAAACCGTTGATTTTCTTTTTACGATAGCACAAACCGTTGCGTACAGTTACAGTAATGCAAAGTGCACTTGCGAAACACTCAGCAAATGCATTTATTTTACTGAACAAATTGTTAAGTTTGCCATCAACAGAATAAGGTGCGTAGTGAGAGTGAACCATGCTAAATAGTAAAGCTGCACAGTGGAAGACTAAAAAGATGACCTGCAACTCATAAAGATCCATGAATCCTGGTAAAGGTTTAATAAAACTGCAAGTATTTACACTGCAATAACTTAACATATCAACTACAAACTGAAATATTGTAGGAAGGGACAAAGATTTAAGGAAATGATGTATGTGTGCAACATTGCTGATCCAACCGGAACAAGGGAACGGTATTTAAAGCAGTATGATGACTCGCGACTAAGCAATCAACACACAGCTGGACATTTACTGTGCTCCAGTTTTTATTGGACCATAAGATGGAAAGGCTCAAGCAGGGGCAAATGTGCTGGGTTTACCAGATGCACAGTGCAGCTCTTCCATCTTTTTAAAAGATGATTTGCAGAGCCAGATTGCACAGCAAACACAGCTCAAGGGTTACTCAAAGCAACAGGGCGCCTTCGCCATCCTGTCAACAGGTGTTGTGGCAGTGGACAGGCTGTCCAGAGACGCCCTGTTGAATACATGAGGCCTCAAAACTCCCACGGCATGGTCTAAACCGGATGAATGAGCAAGCGTGGGCACAGATATGCACAACTGCAGTGTCTTTGCATTGTGTTGAGGTCTCGCCCAAAAAGCCACAGTGGCCATGCTCGTCGCCGTAAGAGCGCAGGCCCACATAAGAAATACAGTGTGAAAAAGACACGACTGCGTGACATTTCAATTAGTATTTGAAGCATGAGGACTTCAAACAAAGTTCCCTGCGTCGCCCGTGACAACGACATTTTTGTGTGTCGTGTTTTGACGCTTAAAAGAACAACGGGGCTGGGAACAGGTTTGTTGGGGAGTTATGTACAAAAACAGCTGCCATTTTATGGTGAAAAACCAAAGACGTTTGATATTTTATGGAGTTGTTTTTATTTTACTTTTGAAAAATGGGCGGAAATCTGTTTAAGGAAAGAAAGTCGGATTAATGTCTGATTTATGAAATTTGGTATCCATTACGCTATAGTACTGCATATATCTGGCATTTTGAAAAAATATTAATTTTTTTCCCCCAACCCATCCTCATTGAAAAACCAAATTGTGTACACAAAAACAAAATATTAAATGTATCATAGAAATTTGATAGTTATCGGAAGATGGAATTAAAAATAGAATACATACAGGCAGAAAATTGTGGCCACAGTGAAGTAACGCGAGGTGTTTCTATCAAAAGCTGATGGCCAAGTCATCGATGGCCATGTTTGAAAGTCTGAGCCCATTATTATATTTTCACTGTCACAATTCCAATTTTGAAAATGGCAATGCAACCAGGGCCACACGGTTGGTGTAGTGGTTAGCACACTCGGAAGCCTTGTTTATGCTTGCGCGTGAAGCCTTGGCGTGGGGCCACCGCAGATGGCGCGCGACCTACAAGCATGCACGGAGGCGTTAATGCTCAACGTGTTGGCGTATTCGCCTCAACAGCAGGGGGGCGTACAACCAAAATATTCAGTGAATAAGCAGGAAGTTGACGTGTGCTGCCGGATAAACGTAAACAACAACTTCATGTATATATGATGTCATCTTTGTCGCGTGACCGGCACACTAACTACCTAGCTTTACCTTTGCAGCAAGAAGACCTGGGTTCGCGACCTGGTCGGAACAAGGGTCTTCTCCTGGTTTCCTACCACAGTCCAAAAACATGCAATATGGCGATTAGGTAAATTGCACACTAAAGTGACCATAGGTGTGAAAGTGTGAGTGGCTATTTCCCCCACCTATCGCCCTATGTACCTCATGTGGAAGAAGAACGAGAAATCTAAGCCACGCAGGAGTGAACAAATGAGAAAAATTCGGCCCTTCTCTCAAAATCGGATTCGGAGTCGGATAACGTAACGTAACAGGAGGTGAATGCATTCATCCGTCTGTCACGGCTGGGTTTGCAAACCCAGGACTTTGGATTCAAAGCACAACTCCTTACCAGCTGAGCTAAAGGGGACAACTCGTGATCAGGGACGTTTTTTTTCTGTCCCAGTCCGTCCCTGGCCATGAATAATACATCATAAAGCTGAAGTTGCGGGACGCACAAAATCTGACCGTGGGCTGTGATTGGCCCGCGGGCCGGACTTTGGACATGCCTGCCCTATGAGATCCAGATAAAGAGTGAGCCTATAGAAACAACCCTAAAAATAATTTATGAATTTGTAGTAAAAGCTTCTCGTTAGGTGTAGGAAGTAAATGAGGAAGCTTGGTGGAAAAAAGGAGCAACACGTGTTTACTATATCTCATTTATAACACTGTAATCTTCATTTTAAAAGAAAAACCAAAGTGTTGTGTGTTTTTTAAGCCTCTACAAACTGAAATACTGTGCCCGAGGTTAATTTCATCGTCAGCGCCTGTTTGTGCGGAAATCCACACACAGACAAAGACTCACAAACAGAAATGCCACCTTCAAAAACCTCAGAAATATGGATTTTTTTTATTTAATTTTTTACTTCTTTTTTTCTTTTTTTTTCCCTCTAAGAGGAAGGCTTTCTTCATGCATGGCTTCCGTTTGCTGCACGGAGAAGAATGTTGTTACCAGGCAACAGGCATAACAATGACACAGGTGCTCTCTCTCTCTCTCTCTCTCTCTCTCTCTCTCTCTCTCTCTCTCTCTCCGTCTCACCCTCACTCACTCTCGCTCTCTCACTCTCTCTCATCCTGCGTTCGTGGGTTTTGCATCCTCGCCTCAATAATGTTAAATATCACTTGTTCTAAGTTCAGCATGGATTTGTTTCACTGATAAAGCGGTTGTATCTTGATAATTCAGAACATCCTGATCTTGTCTCTTCTTTGGTTCCCTGTGTTTTGACTTTTAACTCTTTTTGTCATGTCGGGAAAAAATTTTGATAAAGATTTAGATTTTTTTTTTTTTACCTTGTATGTCCTGTTTTGTTTGAGATGTATATATTTAATATTTCAGGTTTTTTTTGTTTGTTTTTGTTTTTTAATTGCTTGGATTACATTTCTGTCTTTTTTTAAATGAGACAAAAATGTATTAAAACTGATTAAAGGTGATTTGGGGGAAAATGATCAACAAGTTCTTAAGTGTTCCTGTTATTTCGGTGAGTAAATCCTGGCTCGTATTTTTTCTCCCCCAACACGAAAATCACAAACAAAGAGGCAGACGAGGAAGGAAAAAGGAACGGGCAGAACTAACGCGCTGTTTAACATTAGCCCGGCCCGCTCTCCTCCGTGTCTGTCTCCTTTCGTGCTTTTTCAGAGACGGCAGAGGCTTTGAGCTTTCGTTAAATTGTCCCCTCTGCCCCTCCCCCACATCTCCCCTTCTCTGTCTTCTTTCCCTCTATCTCCTCTCCCTCTCTCACTCTGTTCTCAGCATCGTTTCCCCTCCTCCTCCTCCTCCTCCTCCACCAGCAGTCTTTCGCCCTTAATCAGAAGGCTGCAGCTCCCCTCGCTCCTCTCCCTCCTCCCTCCATCCTCCTCGTCACCCCATCCCCCCCCCGCTCCTTCTATCCTTTCACCAGCCACCACCTCCAAATACTCTTTTTCCTCTCTCTCTCTCCGTTTTTACCCCCCCTCCCCCCCACACGCACACACACATATTCCTCCTACACCCCTGCAGTTAACGTCTGCCAAAGGCCGCCTCTGTTCATCACTCACTCATGCACTTAGCAACAAAAGACGTGTGGTAATTTCCCACCGCGCGTGCGGCAGACCGCCAGCCCGGTCACACCCTCAGGGAGGTGGGGGATGGTGAGAGGTGTGTGTGGGGGGTGGAGGAGGAGGAGGAGAAAGAGGAAGGGTGCTTGCCTTACCACAGCTCACTGCTGACCCCCCGTATCACGCATGATCGACGCGAGGCAGAGTGGTGGGCTGTGACCGCGTGAGTGGCAGACCGGGGAGACGAAGGCGCCGCTAGCACTGTCAAAAGAGCGGTGTGATGGTAGTGATTGTGTGAGTGGTGGTGGTGGTGGAGGGAGGGAGGGGGGAGCATCATTGTTCTGATGGCTGCCATCGGGGCCTGGCCACGGCGTTGTATTTGTTAAAATGACCTCCTCGTGCAGCATTGTCGCCAGCGTCTGCTGCTCTCGTCCTCGGCTTCTCTCTCTCTCGCTCTCGCACATCAGCCACTTGTTTAAAAAAAAAAAAAAACACTTTTCCAGCTTTTCAAATGACCATAAATTCACAAGTTCAGACACAAACACCTCAGGTGCACATTTGCAGGACGTGCTACCGTCCTTTTTCTGAAAAAAAAAAAAAAAAAAAGCAATAAAGAGATAAATAAGAGACGGCGTTCATGAATAAAGTCAAAGAGGTAAAACACAGGTGAACTCTGAGATATATTGGCATCAATTTGCATACACACACACGCATAAAGAGGCGTGTGTGTGAGTCAAATCACTGTCATAAACAGGGGAGACTTATTGCTGGAATTCTCTGAACCCTTTTCCCAGCAATGAAGGAGTCAGGCAATGTGTGCATGGGGGAGGGGGTGGGGGTGGGATGGAGCGGGTGCGAGGACACCTCCATCCAATCTGATCAATGGCGATATTAATCTGAGCGCACGTCAGCACCGCCGCCCTGGCATTTGATTAAAACGGGGAAGAAATATGACGTAACCAATAAATCCGTTTGTCAAAAATGGCACGTGGCTCGAGAGGAGAGGAAATACTCGATGAGGGGAGTGGAGGAGGTGAATGACAGGGAGAGGGGGGCTCGGTGGATGGTGACCTCCTCATCATTTCCACACATGAGGGAAGCACTCGACCAAATCCACACCTGCTCACCTTCGCCTGCACTCCCACCAAACTACCTCTCCCTTATTTTTTTGTCTCTCTTTATCTCACCGCCTCTGTCTTTCACCCTCTCCCAGCGGCACCCATGGATAAGAGAATAATCCTCTCACCCTGCACTGGGAGCCCTAACTTTAATGGCTCCCAGTATCGGCTCAAATGTGAATACGACTAGTCGACCAGTCATCATGAGTATGGTGCAGTGCACGTTTGTTTCTTTCTTGAGGCTACAAAAATAAAGGGAATATGAGTTTGATGCTCTGGGGTCAGATTAAACTGCTACACCCTTCCGTATACTTATGCAAAAACTATGGATTTGAAGCGGACCTACACCGAAGTTCCAATTAACGCTGTTTTTTAGTGTGTATCTGCGCCATTACCTTGTTTACGAAGTCCTGAAGTTTCGAAAAACAAACAGTTCAGGCATTACTGAGAATGCTGTGTTTTATTGTAATCTCGGGCTCAGCGAGATCTCTGATAAAAACCTGGTCCGGTTACGTAAACAGCAGATCCTTCTGCTCCGGGCACTAGTCCGGGTACATCCGGTTGCGTACATTGAACCTCAGAAGAAGAATAACGTCAGGGACAGTGTCTTCTGACTCTGGGTCTGACTCTGGGTCAAAGTCATAAAAGGGACTGCAGTGGGAGTTGTGAAGAAGCTATTTTTAAACACTGTTAAAAAAATGTTTTGATAATGAGTAGCAGTGCATCCACCGTTCCAGAGGGGGGAGCTGCGCTTCTGAGGTCGGGTGTGCCGATTATGTCACTTCCGGGTATTGGCCAATCACAAGACAGTTGGGAAGGCTCTGCGCTGGCTGGCCAATCACAACACAGTCTGTCTTCTAGGGGTGAGATTTATGCCTGAAATATCGCAGCTCAGCACAGCGTCAGAAAATACAGATTTCTATCGGCTCGTTTACAGCAACTAGGAGGTTTTTGACCATAAAAACAAGTTAATGTATGTAAGTAGACCTCCATAACTAACATATATGTGCAACAGGACCACTCTATGTGAGCTTTAATATTTAAAACTTTTCAATAACGTGTAAATTAAGTGATCACATTGTTGTATCTGTGGAGAGCATGTTGTGTTGGTGCTGATCTTAATTAAATTGCAGAAGGGATGAGGATGGGGATCACATTCAATCTGCTCCTGTGTCACTCCTTCACTTGTGTTCCTGGACTGGTCACAGTCACAGTGGCCACTGTCTGCACAGAGAAGAAAACTTGTTCATTTCTTATTTGTAAATCCTAATGAATGGTGCAAAGCATGTAATTAAATGTGTAAATAAAGTGATATATATATATATATATATAAAAGGACTTGACAACGTGAACAAAACCAGTTGTCCTGCAAAGACCTCGGTGTCAAGTGGCCGCTCTCATTTAGCAGCGATTACTATCG
Organism: Microchirus variegatus; assembly: GCF_963457635.1. NCBI lineage: Eukaryota > Metazoa > Chordata > Actinopteri > Pleuronectiformes > Soleidae > Microchirus > Microchirus variegatus. Next base: position 9,681,118 of record NC_139824.1, read on the forward strand.
TCTCGAGAGGCCAGAGAAATCTTTGTTTGCCCATCTGAATATAGCCACGGATCCCGACCATCTGTGTGCAACTTGGCCATGAGTGGTGCCTGAATGTCTCTCAAAATATAAGGCACACAAAGTAAAGAAACGGAGGGGATTAAAGAGGATGAAGAAGAATGGCAGCGAAATGGGAGAGATGGGGAGGAGGAGGAGGATGGTGTAAGAGAGCAAACGGGATGTCACATGACCTCTTCTTCAACTCACTGCAGGGGGAGTCAAGTGGACAAAAGAACCTGTCGGCATCCCCCTAAAAGAGCATCCTGGCACACACACACACAGCACAACATCATAGCCAGATAAACCTGAGTGGCAGAGGCTACAGATGCAAGAATTGGGTTCTGGGGGTCAAACCCAACCCGCAAACATCAAGGTGCCCGGTATGAATAACCCATCTAGAGATATCGGGCCAGCACAGGAGGGGTCAACCAGCTCTTGACATCTACCCTCATCAATATTGCAATGCTCTGTGGTCAAATTATGAAAAAAAACCACAAAATACAAACACGCCTGAGGTAAAACTACCATCTGCTGCTTCTGATCCTGAAGTCTTAAAAAAAACGTGTTCACGTTAAAATTACAGGCAATTAAATCAGCCTTTAACAGAAATGACTTTCAATAATCCCTGATGGTTAAGGATGACACACTTCCAGTTTGACAGGCTAATGAAAGTATGATAATGGACAGGGATAGACCTCTGTGAATGTCCAGACTGCAAGATTACAACCATACATTTGAGTTTTACATATGCTAATATAAGGTGAAATCATGTCCTTTTGTTCAAATACTTTATAATAGCATACACTCTGAGAAATAAGGGTTCCAAAAGTGTTCTTCTACAAGGGCTGAGGTTCTACCTGGAAGCGTTTTGCTTCTGAAAAACTCTTTCCCCGAAGAAAGGGGTTTTCAAGGGTTCTTGGTAACACTAATGGTTCCAGTAAGAACCATTTTGATCCAGAGAACCCTTTAAAACCCGTTTCCTGAATAAAGGGTTCCAAGTGGAACCAAAATGGCTTCTCCTGAGGACAAGCCGAAGAACCTTATATGGTTCTAGTTAGCACTTTTATTTCTAAGAGTGTACTGGCTCTGTGTTTTGGACGACAAAGAGTTTTCCAATATGAACACAACTTCTTTTACTTGGGTACATTGAGTCACCTGTGGAGCAGCGGTTGGTCCAGATGTGACATCTCATCTTTGCCTCTTTGAGTGCTTTTGCATTTGAGTGTTATCTTTCGAGGCCCCTCCCCTTCTTTCTCTCTTGGCATTCAGTGCAGTGACTGGGTCCAGAGGGGAGAGCCAAATCTGGGCCCTCTCGCTAATTGAGCCCAGCTCCGGACCCCAAGGTCTGGCTTCCTGACGCTGTCTTAATCCGCGCTGGCCGTGCTTGAGTAATTAAGCAGATAATCGTCAATTAAACCAAGCTCCACCCCACAACCCTCAATCTCCCCCCCCCACCCTGAGACAGATGGTTCTTGGAGCATACAGCTCCTCTTCCCCAAGATAAATGGTCCAATCCGCTGCCATGCAGCCCGGGTGCTGCCATGCTTTATGGCAAGTGTGTTGGGTTTTTTTTTAACAACTGAACCTAAATATTGCCTTGCTGACACATTCTTGGCTTCGCTTCCTGTGTAAACACTTGATTTGATTTCAAGTATGCGTTAGAGATTTTGTTTATTTTTAAATGCACGTGGATCAAAATTGCATACACTATTTGTTTTCAGTACCATTTTGAGGTCTGCAAGGTATGTAATGTGTGTGTGTGTGTGTGTGGGGGGGGGGGGGTGTACTGTATGTAAAGCTGTTGTCAGTGAAACGATGTTGTAAGGTGACATTGGTCAGTTAGTCTCAGGAGTCTGACAGTAAAGGCCTTTACAAATCAACGGTGACACAAATAAAACGGCACAAAATTGTAAATAACTCGTTCATGAGGTGACATACGGAGGATGGAGGAGAATGCTAATGATGGTCAGGGACGTTTAGCCAGAGACTGATATCACAGACAGCAGCTTTAATTTGAAAAAGTATCGAGTTGAAACAATTAATAGTCAGCTATTTTGATAATCGATTAATCTGTTTGAAGCTTTTTTTCATTATTAAAACAAGATTTCTGATTGTTTTAGGTTCTTGCGTCTGGCTGAACCCCAGGGACTCTTTGTGGAGATTTTCCACCAGAAAGAGCCGGGAGTCGAAGCTAGACAACTTTTTATTAATCGATTCCAGTATATTTTAAATTTTACCGCTGGGTGAGAGGAATCCTGGAGAGTTCTCTGGTCGGCTCCGTTTGGAAGACGGAGTCACGGTGTTTGTTTTTTCCCATCACCAAGCACGAGTAATGCTCGTCAATGAAACTCTCTAAATCCTCCAGACTGCTTATTAGTGTGTATATATATTTTCCCCTATGCTGGTTTAGCTAAAGCTGATCGTATAAACACTATATGAGATGCTTTTTCGTTCAAAAGTTTGGCGCCACTTAGAAAAGCACTTTTTTTCAATGAATATAACATTAAATGAATCAGAAATACACTCTATACATTGTTAATGTAGTAAATGACTATTCTAGCTGCAAACGTCTGGTTTTTAATGGAATATGTACATAGGTGTATAGAGGCCCATTTCCAGTGTTCTAATGGTACATTGTGTTTGCTAATGGCGTTAAAAGGCTATTGGATGATTAGAAAACCCTTGTGCAATTATGTTCTCAGCAGAAAATCACTCATTTGTGTTTCATTGTATTTGTTGAGTTTAGAGCTGAAACAATTACTCGAATAACTGTTTATAAATCGATTTACCAAATGAATTGCCAACTATTTTGATAACCTATTTATCGGTCTGAGGGTTTTTTCATTATTAAAACGAGAAGGTTTCTGGACAAAAAACATTTGAGAACATCATCAATATTTTTCGACATTTTCTGACATTACTCGAGAAAATGCTCGACAGATTAATCCATTATGAATATAATCGTTAGCTGCAGCTCGAGTTGAGCTGTAAATGTGTGGTTACCAGTGGACTTTTCTCGTTTTACCGATTCACTCCAATGCCTCTTTTGTCACGCCATTAACTGGACGAGAATGTTATGAGCTACCAGGAGCAGGAGCAGTCAGGACAAAAGGTCCACACGATATCAAGCTGGAGGTGTGCACAGATTCGTCTGCATTCGTCTGAAAAAAAAAAAAAAGTTGACCAGGTTTTCATTGGAGAGAACGATGAAATCATTGGTATTTGATCACCAATGCTGTACTTGACTGACTTCAATGTATTTCAGGTCATTTTCATCTGGCAAAACATCCATATTCTCAAAAGTATGTTAAACATAAGCCTATTTTAGATGCATGATAATCAGACATGTTGTATGCAATAGTGTCCTCAGGCTTGACCATAGTCTGTGCTTTCATGTTGGGATGTTAAAATGTGGATCTTTGTGCAGCACTAATGTCAAATTATTTAATAAGGCTGATAAATTGCTGCAGGAATGATGTGGGGTTTGTAAGACAACTTTTACACACACAAAAAAATGCTGATTGGGGATTAATATTATTAATATTGCACACTATTCTACTTGAATCTTTTGAACCAGTCTATGGTTTATGCTCTTAAAAACAAAAACTCTGTGTTAGCCGAAGCATCGATAGCAATTAAAGGTTATTTTTGTGTATTTTTGCTATTGGGGAGGATTTGAAGTTCTAGATATGTGCAATATGTGTTTTGGTAATAGAAGTGACTCAAACAAGGGGGTAAAAACACAAAGCTTGTCTTTATATGTGCAACCAGTCTTTGTTACAGAATCCTTATTGTCCGTTGCAGTCTTTCTGTGTAATCTTTTTAGTGTTTGTGAGTTTCACTGGAAAGTAATCAATGAAATAACAACAGCAGGACATAGTGAAAATGTTCTCACAAACCATTTAAAGTATGTCCTTATTTATTGAGCATAAGACTCAGAATTCCCTTCACCCAGAGCACATACATTTATTATGCCTTACGGGACCATCGGCGCCATCGCACTAACAATCTATACAAGCTTATCAGCCCTGCTAACACGTCCACATAAACCTCTCTCCCTCTCTTTCTCTAACCACTCCTGTTTCCACGGCGATAATTAAGCCATCAAAGCGCGCAACCATGCCCATCCTCCGTCTCTAAGGTGAAAATACAGGCCCACATGTCAAGTGGAGCGCAGCCACCCGTGTGTCTCTTTAAAGGGGAAGACACAAGGGACAGGCAGCGAGGTGTGTGTGTGTGTGCATGTGTGTGTGTGTGTGCATGTGTGTGTGTTCGACTATCACCACGGCAGCTGCAGAGAGCTGGTAGACAACACAGTGTGACGTAGGGTGGATGTGTGAAACCTGCTGCCACACGGTGCTGGAGATCCACAGAGAAGTGAATTGCCTTCATCTTGGCGTAAAATACAGCCAGAACGTACAGGTGTGATGTATACACACACACACACACACACACACACACACACACGCATATCAGTGGTAGTTGCTGGTCTTTGAAGCAGGGGAAGCTCGTTTCACGAGCAGTTATTTTTACATAAATGTAAAAATGAAACGAGGAAATGCTCTAATGTGTTTATTTACAGCGTATAAAATATGTACAAAGAAATACGGGATGTATCGGTGACCGCAAACTCTGTATGGGAAAAGGTGTGTCGGTCCAGTACGGCTGTCAATCAAAAAGTGGTTCCGCCGTTCAGGAAGTTCCTCCGCACATTATGCATCAGCCAAGCTTCCGTGTCCGCCCAGTGCTCCATTGACTTCCAGAGAAGCTGATCTTCCCTGGAAGTGATGTTTTTGCCAAGTAAAGATTTGGATGTTTGATTTAGGTGTTTCCTTAATCCCTTACATCGGGGGTGTCAAACTCATTTTCACTGAGGGCCTCATCAGCATAATGGTTACCCCCAAAGGGCCTACAGAATAAATGTAACCAAATATAATGTAAAATAAAGGTAACTACTCTGTAACATATATTGCTAAATAACTTTCTGTATTTATTACTTATTCAATTTCACTCGTCGCATGACGCATATACAATGATACACTCCGATCTAGTGGCATTGCCGTCACTTTTTAACGCAATCGTCATGCATTGTGGGAAATGTAGTTTATGGTCAACGCACGCCTTAAAGCAGCATAGACCTATTTTAACACAGATTTTTAAGACCAATTAATCAGTCGCGGGCCACATGAAATGACGTGGCGGACCACTTCTGGCCCCCGGGCCTTGAGTTTGACACACGTGCCTTACATTACATTTGGAGCAGTACATTTGAATGTTGTGAAAGCCAAACAGCATTGGGGACTGGCACACTCCCATTTCCAGAAGCGAATGGGTGAATATTCAGGAGTTGTTTTCTCACATAAGCCCCAAATTGCTAGTTAAAATGTAAGTGTTTGCATTCATTGCATCTATTTGCCGATTCGTCCAACATAATAACAGAAATAACAAATAACAGTGTATTAGCAAATGAAACCAACAGTAGATTTTCAAAACTGTCTCTTTTAATTTGAATATTCAGCACCGCGTCTGTGTGTGCCAGCTCCTTTTTTTTTTTTTTTTTTCTTTTTTTTTACCGCACTTGTTTTTGTATTCAATGAACAGGTGCACGCGTTCAGCTCAGAACATCAGGAGCAGATCCAGCATCTCACCTGGCGCGTTGCCAGGCAGGTAAACTTCACCCCCATCCCAGCTGTGACGCATCAGGAGGGACAAAACCCCCAAACAGACCTTCATATCCAGTCAACTACAGGCCAGGCAATGAGGGAACCATATGAAGACACAGACACTGACCTCAAAACCAGGCCAAGTGAACGATGCCTGAACCAGAGTGTGTGGAGTTTGTGGCAGTACATACAGATATTTTTTTTTTATTTACCAAATCACTAACTAGCGATTTAGTAAAACCAAATTATGTGTGGGTTGTTTTTTAAATTAAAAAAATTGGTATTCGTTACGATCCGATCTGTATTTCATGTGCACAGAATGTTCACCTCTTTTCCCAAGGAGTGGGACGCTAAAACATTTGACAATGAACAATATATCATTTTTATGTTATTTGACTTCTATTACATCAAGTTCAAAATGTATATCTGCAAAGCACTTTGGGTGTGTTACATCCCCGTAAAGCCCAGGGGATAAAAGGAGTAACGGCGTAAAATAAAAAAGGAAAAAGGAAGGCATTTAAAGGAAGAAAGAGGGAGACGAGTTTGACCGTATCCAACAAGTTCGTTTTCAATCATTTAAATTAACAATTGACTTAAAACAATCTGCTTCACGGGCAGCTGTTCGGCCTACACAAACAAAACTGAACGGCCAATAGTGGCACAGAAGAAAAGTACGATTGGGGGTTGCAGCGTTCAGCCGGTCCGAGTTTGCTTTCGCACTTTAGTGAAACGAACCAAACCTGAACCTTTTGAATAACGTATTCCCCTCCACGCCTGAGGCGGCGCTGCATCGAGAATTACTCAAGGAGAAGACGAAACAACAAGAAAACTCACTCGTCTGTTGGTTAAAGCAGGGCAACGTCTGTTTCCTCCACATAAGAGCAAAACATGGAACTTTTTATGGTTTTCTATTTTGTTCTCTGCAAACATATGACACATTTCTCCTAGCTGTTGTTCTACACGCTTAGAAATAAAAGTGCTAAGTAGAACCATATAAGGTTCTTCGGCTTGTCCTCATAGGAGAACCCTTTTTTGGCTCCAGGTAGAACCTTTTTATAATGGTTCCACCAAGAACCCTTTATTCAGGAAAGGGGTTTCAAAGGGTTCTCTGGATCAACATGGTTCTTACTGGAACCATTAGTGTTACTAAGAACCCTTGAAAAACCCTTCCTTCTGGAAAGGGTTTTTCAGAAGCAAATGGTTCCAGGTAGAACCTCAGCCCTTGTAGAAGGACCCTTTTAGAACCCTTGCTTTTAAGAGTGCACACACATGCATGTTTTGGTTGTGTTTACCTACAATGCCATGCATTGTAGACCTACGTCTTTAGGTGGACCAGAGTTTGGTTGTGCATTCACACCTCCTGCAAAACAAACTGGACTTTCTGAGCAAACGAACTATGGTTCGATTAAGAGCTGGCTGGTGTGAATGCTCCCTAAGCTGCACACAGGATCCCAGTTTCCCACTCTCATTGTTATTCCAACAGCCTGATTTTGGCAGTGGAAGCACCTGTAGAAAATCAGCATGGACGGACCCACGACTCACAGAAAAGGGGCACAAAACACTCAAGAACAATACAACACTCTAAATTACTGATATTAAATCACGTTTTGACAGACTAGATGAATCTGGGTGGGTTTTTTTTTCGTTAATATTAAATCCCAAGCACAGACCTGAGTACACATACATGCATGAGTGTTTCAAACGCAAACCTTGACAACCAACTTTACAAAAGCTGCAAATGTAGACTTCACAAGCATGTCTTCCCTGCAACATTCAAAAATATTAAATATTTAGCTTTAAATATGTTTACCTGCAGTTCAAAATGTTGAATTACACAAATAAAAATAAAAAAAGGAATTTCAGGTCAAAGCCACAGACAAAGGACTGATATTGTGTTTTCAAACACACAGTCTGCAGAAACTGTGGTGGACTCCTGTTTACTGGTTACTGACGTCTTCTAATGGCCGTGGTATACCTTGAGTAATTAGGCGACTGTAGTACGCCTGCCATTACACCTGTCTTTCAGAAGCCAGTTTTCCCTGATGTGGCCCCACACACACACACACACACACACACACACACACACACAATGCCTCCTCCTCATTGCCCCCCTGAATGGCTGCCGTCTGCTCTCCCTGGCGCAGTGCCCCCAATGGCTGTGCGTCTATGGTGTATCCCTGTGTTCCAGTACCTGGGGGATGTAATTATCGAGATGAGCAGCATGACTGAAGAGGGCCTACAGTTTCTACGAATGTGTGTGTGTGTGTGTGTGTGTGTGTGTGTGTGTGTGGATGGATGTGGATGGGAGAAATCCTGTCTGCGTGTCTAAATCCTGTAACTCAGATACGTCCCATCAGGACGCCCGACGCACGCAAGAGAAGATTTAGGTTTATTTCACTCCGCCCTCTCCATCTGCTTTGTCTCTCGTTGCTTTAGTTAAATTTCTCCTGATTTAAGCACAGCCATTTTCATCTCGCCTGTCTCCTCCCCCCCCGCCCCCCCCCCCCCCCCCCGCAATACAACGAAGACATGACGTTGCTTTACACCCAAATATCGCTCTATAATTCCACCCTAAGGATTGGCATCAAGTGGTTTCACCAAGATTAGGTAATGCCTGATCCAAAGAGACTCTGGATTTGCTGAGGGAATAAAAGACCGGTAATTATTCTCATGGTATGGGTGCTCACACTCAGGGGCAGTGGGCTTGCAAACGCTTCACCAGAGAACATGAGAACCAAATGTGAATGAAAGCAATCGATCACAACTCCAGGCCACTTATATAACGGTAATGAGCACATCAAGAAATTGTAGGTAGGTGTCTTAATATGATATCGCCTTTTCATCATTTGTCTCTAGATTAAAACGGTACACATGATGATTTTTTTTTTTTTCCCCATATATAATAATTAAGGTCATTTAGCGTGATGAATTGTCCACTACGCGGGCTGATGATGTGGTGATTATAGCGCAGGTTTGAGGTCTTGAGTCAACGGCCAGTGGTCTTGAAGGAGAGAGATATAACCTTTGTCTCAGGGACAGCAGATATACGAGGCAGGCAAGCGCCAAGGATTATACACAGAGGTCCTCGCCCGAAGATGGAGAGGAGAGAGGGGGGGAAAAAAAAAAGCCTGTGACCGTGGAATAATTTCAGCCTCCCTCCCTCCCCTGAGACCACACGCTGTCTGAGCCAGCCAGCACCATCCCTCCACCCCCACTCTGCATCTCCTCTTCCTTCCTCCACCCCCCCCCCCCCCCCACCTTCCCGCCACCTCCACCGCCAATCCCCCTAACTGCCTGCCGATGCCGGATGTCTCTTCTTTTCCTCTTTAACGTGGAGGCGAGGAAAGGCGGCAAGGTGATGGTGCGGGGTGGGTTGTAGGTGGTGGAGGGGAGGAGGGGGGGGGGGGGGGACAAGAAACTAGAGTCAGGTTCCTGTGCTGTTAAAGCAGCAGCAGCTAAGTGTTGCAGCAAATCATCCCTGCATCGGGAATATGAGCAATTAGCACCGTGGCACATCCACCGAGACACACACGTATATCAGCACATACGTGTGTGTGTGTACTATACCCAAAATATGACCTTTCACATCTCGGTGGAAGAATAAATCCTATGCAGCCACTTTGTGTTTTAACTACACAGAATAAAGAAAAAACACTGGATGTTTAGTTTCCACTGATATTTCCTGACATCAACATTTAAAACAGCAAACACCTTTAAAATAATAAAAAACAAACATGCAGATATTTTTTCCCCAACAAGCACAAGCCAGATTAAACAATCACATTGATTCTATAGCACTAAGGTAGCACTGTATATGCAGGAGGACTCAGAGCCGGAGTTACCGTTCCACCTTAAGAAAGGTACCTTAAAAGATTATCTCGGTTATTTCACCGCCACTGAGCCGGCACTAATAGTCCAAGGCAGATATTGAAGAGCAGCGCAGGGCCGCAGAGATCTATTAGAAATTCCCATCTACGCGCCTCATACATATTGATTTCTGACACCAAGCAGCAATGAAAGGCCCAGGGGAATAATATATTTAGCAGGGTGTGCAGTGAGGAGGTCACAGAGTGCATAAAGATTAGCTGCACAGACCCATGACAGGACGATGTGTGAGCCCAAAATTGTAGACAGACAGGGACGCACTAATGCATGCAGCCAGACGCACACCTTAAGATGCACATGCAAGCACACACAAATGGATATTTAAATGCATCCATCACGGGGGTGTGTGTGTGTGTGTATATATATATTCAAGGTGGAAAGATTTGTGCATCTCCACGATGCTGCAATAGAGCAAACTGCTGCTGCTATACTTTTTTTTTTTTAAATTGTTGCCCTGCACAAGAAACAACAACAAGAAAACCATGTGTTCAGTGTCGAACAGTGCAAATCATGATGACGCCAATAATCCATCCGGGGGTTTGTCTGATTGTTTTTGGACCTATTTTTGGCAACAAAATGTTTCTGCTTCTCCATGAGTTTATTTACTTCTTCTTTCTTTTTTTTTAATGATGGAAAGGAAATGGACAGAGCTATAAATAAATAAGAGATGTGCAGCACGTCATATACAGGCACATCAAAAAGTAGTATAGAACATTCAGCTTCAATATGCTTATGCAAAATTGACTTCAATGGACAGTTACCATCGTTATTTGCCAAGACCTTGTAATTGAGGTCTGGACGCTGTGGTGGTCAATGTGTGAAAATGAAGTCTCTATGCTCAAGGAAACAATCACCACTTTCACAATTTGAGCCCAATGAATCCTATCATTGTTAAATAGGAGAATGCCCAAAAATACCTGGTCATACAGTATATTATGGTCAGCTGACTTAAAATTTTGGGTACATAACATTGCTGACATTAGATCGAAACAATTGACGCAACCCTAGATCGTAACATTGTCCTCACTGGATTGGACAAACTACAGAGCAAAAAAGTGTGTTGATGTGACGTTTTTTGACTGTGTACGAATGTCTTGAGCAGAGAATGAAGTTGCATTCCTTCTGTGTGTGTTGTAAGCCTGTTTGCCTGTTGCATTTGGGCACAAGAACCATTAGAACCATTGACTTGTGTTGTATATAAATTTATTAGGGCTGAACGATTTTGAATAATTGTGATTATTTTTGACAGGAAAGGCGATTGCGATGTCAGAGGTAATGGTCATTTTTACATCATTATTCTCATTTTCATTCAAAAAACACATTTAAACGGATTCATGTGTAATATTTGTGCAGCTCTGTAAAATACAAAGATGTTCCCTTCAGTCTGTAGAATAAGATGTGTATAGATAACAATAATTCATCTCAAATGATATTTTTTCTTAAACAACTGGCCATAAAATCCTCCTAATATGTCACAGAGACTCAGGAATAATGTTCATATAACAAACTGAACACACCAACAACAACAGTACAGCCAAAATATTTGCATTAAAAAAAAGACTGCATGTTTGCAGACTGCAAATCATGTTTATGTTTCGAAATCACGTTTTGGCATGTGGCGCCACCTACCGCCGTCGACCAATCATTGCAGTCAGTAGAGTCTCAGATGTCGAGCAACCGCGGGTTGCCAGTTACGTCAGAAAACGAAACCTAAAAGACCTCGGTATTTTGAATTTGAATGTAGTAACTGTTTTTGGCCACATTCAAATCACATTTACAACATGGTAAGACATACAATTTAGGACATCCTGTACATGACTTCCCATGATGCAGCAGTAGAAAGTAAATGACCTAGATGTCGTAGCGGAAAAGCGTCCATGTAATGGTAACAAGCTCGTTCTGCAAACTTCAGACAGAAGGATAGATAATGGACCAAGGTTAATACCAAAGAATCATGAAAGGGCTCCATCTGACTCAGAGCTTCCTCTTTCCTGGACTCATCAATAACATGAGGCATAATGTTACATATCTGTTTTTCTGGTCTGTTTACATGCCGCGCACCATTACTATCACACTTGTTTTGGTCCGAGATGCTCGTGCTCAACTGCGTCTACTATAGTGTCGCTTAGGTTTTGCATTTCGCTTGTTGTGACCATACTGAATCACTGTTACTGCACTGTTAAAAGCCACAGAATGGTTCCATGTTTTAAAAAAACTTCCTGTTTACGTCTACACCTCCGCGTGTGTCCGCGTTCATCGACTTCAGCTCCTTCCCTCGCTCGGCTTGGTTGGAGACCCGTGTTCCAGGAGTGGAGGAATGGTGGCGATGACCAAGAGTGATTCTGTGATGAGCTTGTCCAGGTGAAAGGCTAATTGCTTTAGAGAGGGTAAGACCACCGAGAGCGAGGCTGCGACCAGTGAGAGGGAGGCCTCGACTCTTTCACGAGAGCACTTAACACTGCCTCCCCATCCATCCATCTATCCTCCACACCCCTCCCTGCTCTCACCAAGCTCCTGCATGCTCAATGCCATTGCCATTACTGCCTCTCTTCTTTTTTTTTTTTCTTCCGTACTGCTCTCCCCTTTTCCCTCCTCCCCTCCCACCCTCCTTCTAAGCACCACTCGGCAGCCTCTTCAGAAATTACAATTGCTCAGGGTTTAGGCAATTTTGACCAAATGCAGGGCCTGCATGTACGGATTGGGAAAGGAAGGAGGGGGCGGCGAGGACTGCAGGGTGAGCCTTGGGGGAACTGGAATGAAATTACCAATTCAATGGCTGAAGCATCGCATGACAGTGGCAAACTGAGGACATAAAATGAGGATTATCCGGTTTAAGAAGGGGGCGAAAAGCACCGCAGTGAGTCCCGTGTCCAGGAGAGCGAACGCCCCCAACTTTGTTTTGATAACTGTTGAAAACCAAAATGTAAATTTGTGACAAAATCCAAACTCATTTTAGTGAAATTTGTGAGAATATTGTTCCTCGGGAATCTTATTCATCTTCCGATCCCAGATTGTACTTGAATTGTTATGGGGGAAGTGAGTAGGCAGTGGGAGAAAAAAAAATCTCTTTCTGGCTGATGACATTCGGCTATTTCAGGAAGAAATAAAACAGAGACGTTGCTCTTTAGCTGGATTTCCACTATTCAAAACAGTGGAAAAAAAACAGATGGTTATGGTGAGGAAAATGTCTAAATGCTAAGATATAAATGCATATCTTCCAGTGTTAAAAACACAACATTCAGTTCCACATGACACATACTGTACATAAAATGTGCTTCATGGAAACCCTATTTCCATGAAGCACATTGCCTGAATCAGTCCTGGTTCTCCATTCAATGTGAATAGAAAGCCGAGAAAGTCCAGACTCAATTTGACAGTTTTTCCATTTCACTTTGGCATAAAAAAAACTAGATGCAAACACATTTCAATGCAAAACAACATTTAGACGTACACTGATCACACATCGCAGATAATATTGCGACTTTTCACCTGAGATTTATAGCTTTGACATTGGGTCATAATTGGAAGAATACCCCTTAAATTCAAATGTAGTAGCCCATCGGGTTGTCTAAAAGTGCCAGGCAGAACCTAAATAAATTTCTGTCACTTGTCATTACCCGTCAAGGCAAAGTATGACAGCGCGATGAGGCCCAGCCATCACGCCCTGATGACAAGCCTTGCAGTTCGAATGTCGTGGAAAAACAAGCGTAAGCTAATCCTAATGCAAACCTATGAATTTGATGAATCGCAATCATTCTCGGCGCCGTGATGAATGGCGATGATGCTAACTACCGCCATTCATCAAGCCACCATCAGTTATCCTAAGGTGGCTTAATGTTTCATCCACTCAGACCTCGGAGAGATCGAACAGCCATCGCTCATCACAGGCAACGGGGAGAGCTCCACACATATTTCAATCTTGTCTTGTCATCTCCGCCTCAGGTGCAGACACCCTCACTCCAAATCATCATTTTTATCAGCCCCCGGATAAACCTCGGACACCAGAAAAGCGTCGAAAATGCAGATGGACTAGAGAAAAATAAAAAACCCTCCACCTGAGCCTGGTCTGTTTGTGTGTTTATTTTATTTTTTTTTGGTGGGAGCACAGTAATGGGGGACGGGCAAAGACAGGGGGGGGTAGCTGCAATGACAGGAGGTCTTTCAGTGTGTGTTGGTTACAGTAAATTAGCATTCGAGCCACACGGCGCGTTTAGCACTTTGCGATTGGGTTCAGCAGAGGCCTCGCCCAGACTGTCCCTGGGGGGAAACGTTGGCAGCAGTACAGCGGCGCGATGGGCGGGACCAGGCTGTCAAAATTAGATAATAAAGCACCAGAGCGCTGGCGGATAAATGCGTGTGAGAGGGCATCCATCTTGCAAGCGTGTTGCTGAAGAGGATGCTGCTAAATGACAGTGAGGGCTCGTGTGTGTGTGTGTGTGTGTGCGTGCGTGTGCGTTCGTGTATACTTGCATGAGGTAACTGTGGGGAATCTATTCGGTTTTGCGGCTCAGTTTAGCCCTCTTAAAAAATCCTCATATAAGAAATTGTGATCTAAGGCTGAAGCAAATAGAAGAAACGGAAAGGAGGAGGGAAATTGTTTTGTTTTTTTTCTTTAAAAAGAGTGATGGGAAGAGAGAGAGAGAGCTGGAGGAAGGAAATGAAATGATGGCTTGGCACTTAACCTTTCCCTAATAATGTGTGGCCTGCTGAACCAGCAAAGTCTCTGATGTTTTATCGATACTCCTAATTAAAGCACAGCTGCCATATTTTTGACACTATTTATACAATACGGCTGACTAATATGATCGATAACATTCATATTCATACTCTATATCCACCTCGGTTTAAAACAGACAAGCACTTTACTACCTCAGCAGTTGTGGCAAGTTATGTCTGTGGTGATATTTTATTTTATTTTTCTTTATGCCATTTAATCCCATGAAAAAGAACAAACCTAATGATGAAATGATCCCACAAATAATCCCAACCGTTGTACGTTGCAGTGGGCGATATGACACTTATATAGAATATACTGAATATCCACCAAGCGACTCCTATGGTTGCAAAAATAGCTAGATTTGAATGGAATTCTATGACGATTTATATGAGAAATGAGCCTAAGTCAATATGTCAAATCGCAAATTAGAAGATAAAATATGGCACATCAGTTGACACCAGCGTGATTAACACCTACTCCATTTGCAAAACTTAAACATGGTGCTGTTAGATTGTGAATCTTAAAGTAGACATATTATACCCTATTTCTCCAAGTTAGCCTAGTTCCCTGGTGTCCTAATGAACATGTCTGTGACATGCTTTGGTCAAAATACCTTAAGGATGAAGCACCACAGCAGATCAATCACCCTGCCAAAACAGCCCTGTTCAGAACGCCCCGGTTTTGAGCGCCTGTCTCTTTAAATGCAAATGAGACACAGGAAACTACGTCGGTGTCGCAGCAGTTAGCATTCGGTAAAGTGATCGTTTGCAGGCTCTAGCAGGCACATTGCCGTCATATATAAAATGTATCCTCTGAGGCTGGAAGTTTGTGTAGAACTCTGTGCTGCATTATGCAGCCAAGAATAGAACACTTTGCAGACTTCCGCTCTTCCGGATACTATTGCCCTCGCGTTTTTTTAGGGACAAAGCGGAGCTCTGTGAGGTAACAATTCCAGGAATGTCTCATTGTGATGTAGAATTGAGTCCACAAGTCAACATCACATGTTTTATCTCCTGTACTTAGACTGAGGCGGACCACAAAAAACATGACTGAGTCATCTTTTTTCACTTCGCCTTATCATAGGGCCTCCAGAGTCCCAAATATAAGTATTAAAATGATTAAAATGTTTTGAAAATTTTGCATAATATGTCTCCTTTAAGGCCTCAAAAACTGAGGTTAAGATTTGTATAGGCGACAATATGACAGCATGACACTGTCCAGTTTGCATAAATAAATAAACCCAGCTTTATGTCTCTCTGTAGGGTAATAAAACAAAGTTTGTATTTCTTTTTGAAATCCTATTCCTTGTAGCTAAATAATCAAAGCCCAAGAAGCAGTTTATTGTGTAATCAAGTCTGGCATTTACATGATTATTGGCAAGAATGGAGAGAGAGACAAGTTGTGTATTGGTTCAAAAACACCTGCAGGCTCTTTAAGGTTGACAGACAATTGTTTAATTTGCGTCAAGATGTGGGGTTAAGACAGGAGTGAGTTAGTAAAAGCAGGTTTGACTAACCAGAAGTTCCCACTCATGGTAGAATTAAATTATGACACATTTATTATTAAATTTTCATCTGAGGGCCACTTGTTTAAAAGATACACTAGACAAATGGACAATAGTATTCGAACGCCTGACCATTACACCAACAGGGACTGTAATGGCGTATTCAAATACATATACATTACTTTAATATAGAGTCCATAACAGCTTCCACTGTTCTTGGAAGATTTATCATATAGTTTTTGTTCAGATTTACCCCCGTACTGTCCTGTGAAATCAGAGCGAGCAAACTGAGAGGCGGACTAATCCAATGGTCTTTTTGTAAACATTTATGACCATAAAACAAATGATGAACATGAATACATTGTTAAAAAAAATGCTTCATTGTTTAAATGTCTCTAATCTCATCTTTTAGCGTTTTCCTTCAAAATACATATCACCCACTTTTTGGGACAGTAGATTTTAGTTGTCCAAAACTTAGATGGTAATAATACTATGGTGTACCATGAGTATCTAGCCCAAAAACACACTTTATAAGTAGATATCTGTCATTTAATCATCAGTCATTCATTCCCCTTGATGTACTTTGCACTTGCCTTCGTAAGTGGCACTGCTTCCTTTTGATTTATGGGTTTTTCAAAGGGGTGGTGCTAATGGCTCCTTAATTGCTCTGACTTCCTGGCCAGGCTTCCAGGATTTCTGCTCCTGCTTCTCACACTAGAAGAAACAAGAAGCATTTATCAAACTGCTGAGCGGCCAGGTTTTCTTGAGCAGTGGAATAAACAGCTGGGTCTGATGCCCCCAATCTAATCTTATCTTGAAGTCTTGCCACATAACTTGCATAATGGGTCCTTCTTGATTCTCTACATATACAGTGATTGGTGCAGGTAAGAAATGCACTAGGTCTTCAAATTTGACAGGTCCCAGTTTATCCAGGCTCTATTTGATCCGAGTTCCACTGTCCTTCAATTCCACCCTCCGTCCTCTCAAGGGTGGAACAGGTACTAGAAGTTGTTTTCATTTGAAAACACAAATTCTGCTCCGATATACACTCTTAGAAATAAGGGTTCCAAAAGTGTTCTTCTACAGGAGCTGCAGTTCTACCTGGAACCATTTGCTTCTGAAAAACCCTTTACCAGGGTTCTTGGTAACACTAATGGTTCCAGTAAGAACAATTTTGATCCAGAGATCCCTTTAAAACCCCTTTCCTGAATAAATGGTTTTAAAAGGGTTCTTGGTGGAAGCATTATAAAAGTTTCTCCTATAAGGACAAGCCGAAGAACCTTATATGGTTCTACTTAGCACTTTTATTTCTAAGAGTGTACCCGTCGTCCACACTATCCAAGCATTTGAGTGCACCAAAAACTGATGATTTGATGCAGATGGCTTGAAAACTACAGGGCTGCGTTTTACTTTAGACGGCAAAAACTGAGACCTTTAGAATCAACAACACTTACACCGACAAGTTACTTGCATGCACTTCCTGACAATTAGCTGTGAATAAAAAGCTCCATTAACACTTACTTTTAGTTCCCCTTTTAGTTTGTCGTCAGTCTGATAAAAGAAATCCTTGCTCTTGTCGTTCGCCATTGTTGTTCCTCGTTCATTTTCTGAAACTAGGGAAATAAAGGTGAGCATCAACTTCCCGTTGACATCACCATGCGCATGTCTACCTTGTGTACCTGAGTGGTGAGTTAAACAGACACCTGGACATAGGTCATTTTTACCTGGAAAAACAGTTTTTAAACAAAACAAGTAGAAGTATGCATGAAGCCTGAGTCCTTTAGCTACAGAAGGCTTTCTGATACGTCAGCTGTGCATCCTGATCTTGTGGTGATGCCTTTGTCATCACGACAGTATCTGTACAACCCCCTTCAACTCTTCAACCACTCATGGCCAGGGTGAGTTTGCACATTTTGACCCCAAAGTCCTCTATAGGGACCTTTTTCTTCAGCACTTGCTCTTAATAATAATAATAATAATAATAAATTTTATTTGTAAAGCACTTTTCATAAAGTTATCTCAAAGTGCTACAGAAACCAAAAAACAAAATAAACAAAAGACTAAGAGAAAAATCAGACACGATTAAAATCAGACACGATTAAAATCAGCAGAAGAAAGAATAGCTAAAGGAGGAGAAGAAAGTGCAGAAAAGAGAATAAAAACATCTAGGAACGACCTAGGAAAGCCTGTTCGAATAGAAACGTTTTAAGCCCTTTTTTAAAGGCATCGACAGACTGGGGTTGTCGTAGGTGTTCAGGGAGGGAGTTCCAGATGTGGGGGGCAGTGGAGCAGAAGGCTCGGTCTCCCATGGTGCGGAGTCGTGTGCGGGGCTGATGGAGGAGGTTGGTACTTTGGGACCGGAGGTTACGGGTGGATGAGTGAGGGGTAAGGAGGTCTTTGAGGTATTGTGGGGCGTTGCTGTAGATGCAAACGTGAGTGATGAGGGCGATTTTGTATTGGATTCTTGAGGTTATGGGAAGCCAGTGTAGGTTCTGAAGAATGGGGGTGATGTGGTCGTATTTGCGGGTTTTCATCAGAGTTCGGGCAGCACAGTTCTGAATGAATTGAAGTTTCTGAAGGTGTTTGTTGGGTATACCGATGAGCAGGCTGTTACAGTAATCAAGCCTGGAGGAGATCAGGGCGTGGACGAGTTTTTCAGCATCAGAGAAGGTGAGGAATGGGCGGAGTTTAGAAATGTTCTTGATATGGAAAAAGCAGGTTTTGTACAGATGTCTCTTCTTTTCCCTTCTCAATGTCTTTCCTGTTGGGTGGTTTTCTTTTTATGCCCGTGATCTTTTCTGTGCCAAAGTGTTTTCTGCCAATAATTAAGGCCATCATTGTCATGCTACTGCTTTTCTCTATTGGCTGTTCCTGCTTATGGCCCCTAAGGTCCTGTCAAGGTCTTGGTCGAGCTGTTACTCAGATGAGTTACATTACCATTATCAACCAGTGTTTGGCACAGCGGGGGGTTCTGACACAAATTGATCAAGCTAAACCACCGCAATGATGTTCAATCTGGCTGAACTTTTACAGCAGCATTACACAGCTTTATTGGGTAATGCAAAGCTTTAGCCAGTCAACTACACACTGTATTCCACACTTACTGGATCATAAATCTCTGTTCAACTCATTGATATACTATAAAATGCCTGAATGAATGGTTGGAAACAAACAATCTAACCCACATCGTCTGTCACCTGAAGACAAAACCTCATGTCCTGGCTAGCTTCCTTCAACAAATCTTACATCTGTCTTTTGTAGTAATGTGTTCCTCTTAGCTGGCCACACGTGCAATAGTAGATTATAACTTAAACTAATGGAATAAAGACTTTTCTCAATGAGGATTCCAAGTTTATTAAAGGAGTCGTATTATACCCTATTTCTTCAAGTTAAACTAGTTCCCTGGTGTCCTAATGAACATGTCTGTGACATGCTTTGGTCAAAATACCATAAGAATAAAGCACCACAGCAGTTCAATCACCCTGCCAAAACAGCACTGTTCAGAACGCTCCCTTTATTATCTTTTTTTTTTTTTTTTTTTTAATAAAACGAAACTTAAGGGACAGGAAATGACATCAGCCACAGAGGCTACTGGGAGCTAACAGCAGTTAGCATTTGGAAAAGTGATCATTTGCAGGCTCTAGCAGGCACATTGCCGTCATATATAACATGTATCCACTGGACAGATAAATCCTCTGAGGCTGGAAGTTTGTGTAGAACTCTGTGCTGCACTGTGGAGCCAAGAATAGAGCTTTTCATGGACTTCCGATTTTCGGATACCGTTGCCCTCGCCAGCACTCTCGGGTGTTTCGCGGAGCTCCGCGAGACAACAATTCCAGGAATTTAGCGCATTGTGACGTCCCAGTGAGCGCGGAAGTCAACATCGCGTGTTTTATCTCCTGTACTTAGACTGAGGAGGACCACAGAAACATGACCGAGTCATCTTTTTTCAACCGACTGATAGGACCTCCAGAGTCCCAAATATAAGGATTTAAATGACTAAAGAGTTGATTTTGCGTAATATGCGACCTTTAAAATACAATAAATAAAATATTTGTGAGAATAATGTGGCTCTCATTTAAACAAAAAACTACAAGCACAGCAGTCAATCAAACAACCTGTTCTAAAGCCTTATTTTTCCAACTTCTCACTAACAATCACTGCTGTCTAAATGTGTCTCCCTGTCCTTTCCGTCCTGTTGTTATTGCAGACATCTCTGAGATAATGGCGACCCCTGACTCACTCATTGATTTATCTCATCTGTTGAGCTGTGACGTTTAGCCTGTGACAATCAAGGGCTTATGGGAAATATTCTTTAAAGGTTGCTTGGGGGTGAAAAAAAAAAGAAACAAAAAGTCTTTGTAACAAGGCTGTGTTTTATAATGATGGGAATATGAATTCGATTGTGGCAGTAATGACAATTTGAAGAACAAAGCATAACACAATCTCACACTGTCGTTTAATTTAATCCTTTTGTGTAAAAAATCACTTGTGTAAAATAATTTATATAATTGAAGGAATTGCTTATTTTGTACAGTTTGCACCATTTACACCTACAGCCTCCATATTGGTATAATTTGAATTAAAGGTGTCATATGTAAGAATGTGGCCAAAAACGGTTACTACATCCAAATTCAAAATACCGAGGTCTTTTAGGTTTTGTTTTCTGACGTAACTGGCAACCCGTGGTTGCTCGGCAGCTGAGACTCTACTGACTGCAATGATTGGACTAAAACATGATTTGCCGCCTGCAAAATATTTTTTTAATGCAAGTATTTTGTCTGTACTGTTGTTGTTGGTGAGTTCAGTTTGTTATATGAACATTATTCCTGAGTCTCTGTGACATTAGGAGGATTTTATGGCCAGTTGATTTAGATTTATTACATAATGCACCTTTAATATTATCATTATACTTGCTGCAATATGTTTGACTTTGACAGAAAACAAAGCAAACCACATGTACATAGTATGCAACCACGACGGTATAAAAATAAAGGGAGTGCACAATAAATTCTCTATTTCTCAGTGGCCAAAATGCCGGTGGCCGTTAATTTCTCCATTTCCATTTTGGGTGTGTGTGTGTGTGTGTGTGTGTGTGTGTGTAACAGGGGAGGTTCGGGTGGGCATATCGTTAATAACGGAATAGTGATTCATCATTTAATTATGATTTGACAAATGCTCGCGCCTTCCCCATTCTCGGCATCCTCCTCCCTTTCAATTCTCCGCTCTGCCAAACTGTCACGCACTCCCCCCGTGGGATTAATTCGAGCTGTCTGTCTTTGTGAGGCTGCCGGCGCTCTCGGGGCGGCGGGTGCACGACACTGTCAATGAACAGAGAGCCTGACACTTCCAGAGGAGCCGCACACAGACGCACGCTCCCCGCTCCCCTTGTTATTGTTTTCACCTTAACCCCTTCCTTCCCCTTGCTTCACCGCCTGAGTGTATGCACCACCTTCCTCCTCCTCCTCCTATCTCTTCCTTTTCCGTCTCCTGTTTTCTCCCCTGGCTTCTCCTGTCTCTCTCTATTCCGTCTTCCTCTTCTTTCCCCGTCTACCGCTCCTCATCCTCCTTCCCTCCCTCCTACTCACCCCAGCCTCACAGAGAGAGAGGGACAACAGCACCGGGAGGAAATACGACACAAAGGAAACACAGTGGCTGTTGCTCCACCGAAGAGACAACGTTGAGCAATATGGGCGGAAAAAAAAGTCAAATAAGTCAATTAAAATGCTAATCTACAAGCTTATAAAACTTCACGGAGACATTATTATCTACATTTTAAGACTTTGTAACTAGCCTAAGCATTTGCAGGACGGACACTAAAATTCTGCAGACGCTCTCTAAAAACCACATCAAGCCGCCTGGTGACAAGTAATGCTAATGGGAGGTCATTAAAACAAGTTGGGTTTGAGTTGAACTGGAGCGCCTGTGTAGCCAAATCCAGCAGGCCTTAGCCCCAGCTGGAGAGATAAGGTTTAATACCAGGCACAGGGCCCCTGCCTTATCTCTTCTGCTGATAGGGAGAGCAAGGAGGGAGGAGAGAAAACAAGAGGGACAAAAACAAGTGTCTTGCAGGGACGCTGGCTGGCTGGCTGCGTGAGTGCGTCCTCCCGCCGTTGGCATAGAAACTAATCCACGTTCACATTTAGCACCTGATTTTTTTTTTTTCCCTTTCCCTTCCCACCACCTCTCTATCCGTGTCCGTGGTGTAGTGGGAGTTGGAGGGAGAAAGAGAGGGGTATCCATGAGCTTTCTCCCTCTCATAATGAGGCCTGTAGGAGGAGTGAGGGGGGGGAGGTGGACTTTGATGGAGGGTGGTTGAGTCGACTGGCTGGCCCAGAGAATCCAGCTGTGTCTCTCTCTCTCTGTAGGACACATACTGCTTGTTGCACACCTGCATTCACACTGCCGCTGCCCTGAAGGACAGTACGGACGGTATCAGGAACAGCATCGATTGACCGGGCTAAACACACATAAACCAGCAGCTGGGAATCATAAATTGGTTTTGAGCCAGTGTTTGATTTTTCTCCAGCGGTTTGTTTATTTGGCCGTGTCTCACATTTTGTTCATTACAAAACACAGTAGGAATTGCTCCCAGTCCATCTACGGTATTTTACGCCCAACTTCTCTTTTCACACACGTGAAATATTATCGTTGAGAGTCGGATGAAGGTAACGGTTCAAAAACGCTCACAGTAACTTAATTTTCCCTGTAGCAAGTTCATATGATTTGTTTTTAATCAAATAAATGTCTGGAAGTATATGTGGTGGGTCTTATTACTGCCATAGGAATCCACATGGAGAACGTAGTCACTTCATTTGTGTCAAAGTTGGGTGTGTTGCACGTTTTTTTGCAGTTTAGTACAACCTCTCACGTTTAAAAAGGAAAACCACTCCGTTCAGTTGACTGTAACAGAAACACACATCTGCAACTGCATAATAAATCAAGCTACAATACATACGTTGGTTGCCTTGACCCCAGATTTAAGCACAGTGCATTTCGGCTTCCAACTGATTTTGCAGTTTTATGCTAAAAGCAACTTCAAACACATTAGTCTTTAGGCCTTTGCTCATCACCTTCTTCACAAATAAGTGGTGACAATCAAGGTCAACTTTATTTGTATAGCACATTTACGAACAACCCCACTTGCCCTAATGTGCTTTTACGTGTTTAAATAAAGTTAAATGAAGCGATAAAAGCAAGAACACAGCAATGGACAAAAGTTGAGGATACATGTACATCAGGCGTGTCAAACTCCTTTTCACTGAGGGCTACATCAGCATAATGGTTACCCCCAAAGGGCCTACGGAATAAATGTAACCAAATATAATGTCAAATAAAGGTAACTACTCTGTAACATATATTGCTCAATAACTTTCTGTATTTATTACTTATTCAATTTCACTTGCATGATGCATATACAATAACGCAATCGCCATGCATTGTGGGGGATGTAGTTTATGGTCAACGCACGCCTTAAAGCATCATATACCTATTTTAACACAGCTTTTTGAGACCAATTAATCACTCGTGGGCCACATAAAATGACGTGGCGGGCCACATCTGGGCCCCGGGCCTTGAGTTTGACACATGTGATGTACATGATACACTATAGCAAAGAAAGACAGAAACACCTGTCAGACAGTGTGACCGTTTGCTTATTTGATGCAAAACTCAATGCTATTGGTGTTGTAATTCTGTCTCTGATGTGAAAGCTACATTGACTGGATAAAACTGTAGTCCAGTCCACCGTTATATATATGTAAGAATGTGGCCAAAAACGGTTACTACATTCAAATTCAAAATAGCGAGGTCTTTTAGGTTTTGTTTTCTGACGTAACTGGCAACCCGTGGTTGCTCGGCAGCCGAGACTCTACTGACTGCAATGATTGGTAGACGGCCAAGTTAACTAAATATAACTGATAATAAGTGTAAACTCCCATGCTTTAGATTTAACAAAAACTCTAGCCCTTGTTTTAATCATTATCATATGAATTGCATCACTTCACACATTAAATAAAACACCTGGGATCTTTATAGTTTAGTTCAATTTTGTTCGGTACCATATGTTGGCACAGAGTAGTTGCTCATTTGTAATCTCCAGGAATATTCCTGTACTCACTGCTCCTCTGGAAAGTAGAGAGTTGTCAGTCCAAATCCTCTGTTGAGCACAGCAGAGTAAAGAAGAACTCCAGGGCCAAAGCAAGGCCATTACACGTATGTCATGGACTCGGTAGGAAAACGTGCCTCAGACATTCAGTTGGCTCCTTGTTAGTGGTCTCTAGTCGCTAGCTGGCTAACACTAGCTCGGCAGCTACTTTAAATGGTCAACGCACCAATTTTAATTAGCATTACGAACAGAAAAGTCCTTTTAAACGGTACATAAACTCAAACGACTCATCAGATATTAACTTTTATGAATTGAAGTAACTCAATGAACTATTAAACACAATTAACTTTACTCTCATTTTTACTTTTCTCCGACACATTTTAGCCACAGCAGTGAAAAATAATAACGTCGGCCATTTGCACTTTGTGAATAGTGAACTGGAATTAAAGACACAATATGCAATGTACATTTGTAGGGTACTACAAAACATGTGATGTATAGTTTATGCACAGTACAGTGGTTTCCACAGCTAACATGGGGCTTTTTCCAAGTAGCTGGTATAATGGTCTCAACATCGAATATTGTGCAACAACAAGCTATGCAATTTGTACTCGAAAAGACAATGCGCCATCTTCTGTGGTGCTTTGTATTGTTGGAGTTTTACATTGTGGTTGTACTTGTTGTACGTGTCACCATGCATCACTGTATATGCATTACCTACATCAGGGGTTCTCAAAATTTTGATACCCGAGGGCCAATTTAGGAACCCAATATTGGACTGAGGGCTGCCAAAGGGAACAAATCAGAAAGAAATCCTGTTTGTAATAATTTTAATGACCAGATTGCAGTTCTACATTTTACACTTATTGGTCTGTATCCAGTAATGTCCAAATAAACATTTAACAAGCTTAGTAGCTCCTGGATTAAAACTATCAACTGTAATTCATTGACGGCCACAAGAAATGTTTCTGCGGGCCGCCATTGGCTCGCGGGCCCCACTTTGAGAACCAATGACCTACATCAACCTGCCTATGGATCACACGTGGAAATTTGCCAATGGCTAAAATCTGGCACATTTACATGATAATGTTCATTAATGTGTACTGTCCCTTTTAATAACTTACTGAATAAATACAATTACATAAGGAAAAAAACTGTGTGTCTGGAATAAATGGAAAGTGCATCAATAAGAAAGATTGTATGGTATTCCGTGTACAAAAAAAAAAATCTATCTTTGTTGCATCAACAAATATAAAACTAGTTTAAAAAGAAATTGCATGGTTCACAAATGAGTGAAATCTGCAGATAAAATTGATGCTTCAGTCCACTCCTGGTTATAATTACATTCCCAAAACACTTGTAAACGCTGTGCTATTTCTGCCTTAAATGGATCAAGAATGTCCAGTAGAATAAAAACAAGTTGGAAAAAAAAAATGTGAGTTTTAGATCAATTAGTGCACCTGAGGCAACATTTGTCTTTCGGAGCGCTCTCCTCCTGGCACATGGTTTTATGGTCCTTTGCGAAAAGACATATTTTCAAGTAAACACAGGGAGCTGAAATATGGCGCAAAGATGCCTAACAGAATGTGTCACTCACATAAACATATACCAATTTCACGTTGTGTGTATATACACACAACGGTAAACATACACACAGTCACAGCCTGATGGGCTTAGCGAGCAAGGTGTTTATTTTCTTCCCTTGACGTGGGTTGCACTCTCACGTCACTCAGTTTTCTTTTTTTTTCTTCAGTGGTGCAGCCTCCTCCTCCTCCTCCTCCTCACCCCCACCAGTCTCTCCCTGTGACATCAGTCAATGAGCTGAAAGAAGGAAGAGACAAGAAGAGGCAGCTGGAGCGCCATCTCGCTTCTACCCCCTTCTCCGTCCCACATCTTTTATTTTATTTTTTTCATTTGTATGTGTGTGAATACCCTGGTACGCTCACACAACAGTCTCTTGTGGCTTTTGGAGGAGGCTGTGTGAGAGGAGTGTGGGGTGTTCGTTCCCGGGGCTGTCCTTCAACTCTCCACCTACTCCCCCCCCACACACCCCCCCACAGAAGAGCACTCTGCTTCTGTGCTGTTCATGTCACAGCCATTGTGCCTAATTAGAGATACAGGACCCAAGCCCATTCAATTAATAGGTAGCCACAATGCACCACAGCTTCACCCTGCTCTTCACCCTTTCACACCCCACCCCACTGTAAAAAGCCCTTTCCAACCTCTTTCTGCGTTTTTTTTTTTTTCAGAGTCTAGGAGTATAAAGAGCATCACTTTTGAGAGCACAAAGATGGTTTTAATACATTTCAAGGTCCAGTCTTGTGAAGAACAGATTCCAAAAAATGCTATATGTAAAAAATATATATGAAATGATCATGATTTGTCATTAGAAATAAGTTTGAACTAGAAAAGCGCGCCGCGTCATTCCGTGCCAATCGCATCCAAGTCCAGGCGAGTCAGTAGACTGCCGGCCACTGATTGGTCATAGAGCATCGTCACTGGAAGAGTCACAACCAGCAACAAATCCGTCATTTTTAAAGGTCCCATATTATACCCTATTTCTCCAAGTTAAACTAGTTCCCTGGTGTCCTAATGAACATGTCTGTGACATGCTTTGGTCAAAATACCATAAGGATTGAAGCACCACAGCAGTTCAATCACCCTGTCAAAACAGGGACAGGAAATGACATCAGCCACAGAGGCTACTGGGAGCTAACAGCAGTTAGCATTTGGAAAAGTGATCATTTGCAGGCTCTAGCAGGCACATTGCCGTCATATAACACGTATCCACTGGACAGATAAATCCTCTGAGGCTGGAAGTTTGTGTAGAACTCTGTGCTGCACTGTGGAGCCAAGAATAGAACTTTTCGCGGTCTTACGGTTTTCGGATACCGTTGCCCTCGCCAGCACTCTCACGTGTTTTACGGACAAAGCGGCGCTCCGTGAGTCAACAATTCCAGGAATTTAGCGTATTGTGACGTCCCAATGAGCGCGGAAGTCAACATTGCGTGTTTTATCCCCTGTACTTAGACTGAGGAGGACCACAAAAACATGAGTGAGTCATCTTTTTTTCACACTTCCTCCAGAGTCTCAAATATAAGGATTTAAATTATTAAAAAGTTGATTTTGCATAACATGTCCCCTTTAAAAACCATTACATCAAGTATACATGACTGCTGTCGATGCATCGAAGTCCACAAGTCGACAACTCGTGTGTTTCTGTGTGCACGCTTGTGTACAACACAGCTGCGTTCCTCCACTGTATCAATGTGATGACGTCAAACGAATGTTGTACAGGTTTTGCAAAAGATTATAGTTAAAACTATATAAAAAAAACAATAATCATGACTGACTGAGGGGAAAAAAGGGTTTAATTGAATAAAATCATCACCAATCATGCTTCTCCACCTGAACTGAAGGAAGATAATTACTTTGTCACATTTGTCACAGTGCATGATTATGACTTAATGAAGAGGACTGATCTGTGCAGTCATACCGTATTTGCATAAAGGCAGCTGAAGCCATGGGAGCACAAAAACTGCTCAGAAAGAGACAAATGGGCTCATATACAGTACATTATGTCGCAGGTTTAAGGACCTGGACTGTTTGGAAAAATCTGGACAGGGCAATGAGAATGAGAAGAAAGGTGCCCACAACTGCACCTGGCACCTGCCACCATTCCACCCTCAAGCAAGGCACTTAACCTCCAGCTGCTCCAAAAGAGTAGGTCCAGTTTCACATGAAAATTATTATTTAGTTTTTATTTATTTATTTTAATGGAGCCGCTTCACGGCTCGTAGTCAAACGTGGTCGATAAGAACCAATTAGGAGGTGAATGTGTGTGTGTTTCAAAAGGTCTGCATTTTTACCCACCCAGGCTAAAACAGCCTCAGTTTTCTCACTGAAACAGAACCAGCAGCATTTAATGCCTCTTCCTTTTAGGGACTCAGTGGTAAACGCAGTGGTACTGTGGACAGCAGGCATGTCAGGAGCACAACTTTTCTTCTTTCTTATTATTTATTTTGAAATGAAAACTGAGAAGTGCTTTACGGATGTAGCCTACATTCATTTACATGCACAGTTTAATCAAGCTAAGGCCATAGTCCGACTAAGACAGGCAATCGGACCAATTGCAGAGTCCGAGTATACATACATGCGGAAGAGAAAATCAATTTACAGCTGACTGCATCGCTCTATAAGATGCTCTATAAGTGCATATTGAATACAGTTTCCTGTTGACCTTTAAGTCACATTAAAACAAACAGCGAACGGCGAGATGGACGGTTCTGTGTGTTTCGTACCTGCTTTGCATCAGTCCATAAGTGGATCCTTTGTTCTCTCTCAGTTGTTTGCCGGCAACAGTACTGTAGCTTATACGTTGTCTATACTTCTACTTCCCGGTCAAAGACTGGGTAGGAAATGTTGGTGTGTTAGTCCGACTAAGACTAGCTCCATTTTAGTTGGACTAATGACCAAATTATGGTCTTTATCTGACTAAAATCAGACTTTTAACTCTTGCATCGTAAAGGAAAACAAAGGCATCCGACATTGTTTTCCTTACGGGAGTTAACATAAATATCATGTTATTTCAAATTAAAAGTTAATTCAAAGCAGTTTCATGGGTCAGTTGAAGTCCAGCCACGACTAATTTAACCTCGACTCCGTTCCGTGAGAGTGGCCAAGGAATGGTTATCGAGTCGTAAGGATTCGCACCACGATTTACAGAAAATGTCAACATCCTTGTCAAACTTAGCCGTCGCGTACAGCCATGGTTCAACCTGTGTAGCACCAGTGGTACGTGAGATTCCTCTGGTGGTACATGGGTACAGGGAAATTTAGAAAAAACTCTTCTATTGTATATGTGCCATGTGATTAGAGGAAATTTGACTGCTTTCCTTTCACCCCAACCTGTCGAGGTTGGGGTGAAAATCTTTGGTTGCCAATCTTTGAGTCTGGTTGTGTCAGAGATTTCTTCTTCTGTTAAAAAGGATGTTTTTTTTCCCTCCACTGATGCCTAGTGCTTGCTCTTTGTGTGAATTGTTGGATTTCTCTGCTCTGCATGATGTTGTCTATGTACAATGCCTTGAGATATTGTATGTGGTGATTTGGTGCTATGCAAATTAAATTGAATTGAGTTAATGGCAATATTGACACCTGGTTATCAAAAACACATGCTACAGACTGAGAAGTTCAAGGCCACGAAAATATGGAACATTTTTACAATTTTTACATTTCTCTTACACATTTTTGTCACAGTAGTGAATATAATACTGTTGGCCATTTGCACTTTGTGAATAGTCACAAAGACACAATATACATTAGTAGGATACTATAAAACTGCAGTGTATAGTTAATGCAGAGTACAAGTAGTTGGTGTAATAGTCTTGGCGCTATACAAAACAAGTTCCCACCAAGTTTTGTGAAATTCGGTGCAACTTAATGTTGGCTTGCCGTAGCCACGTTTCACCTTAGGGGGTGCTGGTGCAACACATAGGTCTGAGCACTACGACAATATCGCCACATCTGATCTCAGTGTTTTTATGCACGTTAACCCTCTCAAAAATCACAGGAAAGCCACGAATATAACAATAATCTGAAGGTTCCTCGCACAAATTAGTGCCAAGAGGGCCGTTTCGGCCCCCTAGCATTCATGCTCGGACCCTAATAATTCCACTATACAAGTGTGTGAAGTATATGTGAGGAAGAGAAGGATGAGAATAAATCTGCCTCCCGTGAAGAGTCTGTATAGCCGACTTTGCTCGGCCTATTTACACGACTGCATTTTAACGTTGGCGATAACGGTGTTACTTCGAGAGATGGTAAAAAGTTTGAGAACCACTGATCTACATCATTTAGAAAGTTTAATTCTGTGGGATGTTTTCACAACAGTTTCCAGGTGGCTACAGAGACTGTTTCATCGTGGCGCTAAACAAATCAATACTGGCTAAACCGTGGAATTAAACAGGTCTATATGCACCATTAGCCAAAATATCTCCCCATACAACAGATCCTACATTTAGGTCTATTACCACAGCCTCCCAGACCCCGTGAGGACACGACCAACTGAGTGATACTTATCTTTCTTCTGTGTCAAATGATTCAATTATTTGCACTCACCCAGACAGGAAATTAGGGATTTTATGTATGAAGTATTTTGCAGCAGCAGCAGCAGCAGCAGCAGCAGCAGCAGCAGCGCCAGGCGTGAGCAGAGTTCTTAATGAAGCAAGTGCCTGGCTGAGTCCAAGATGGAGATATCTGAGGAGACCTTCAACACACACACAACTTGTGTTTGTGGTTGTTCGGCTTGTCCTCATAGGAGAACCCTTTTTGGCTCCAGGTAGAACTTTTTATAAAGGTTCCACCTGGAACCCTTTTGGAGGGTTCCACCAAGCAACCTTTAAAACCCTTTATTCAGGAAAGGGGTTTTAAAGGGTTCTCTGGATCAAAAGTGGTTTTTACTGGAACCATTATTGTTATCAAGAACCCTTGAAGAAGCAAATGGTTCCAGGTAGAACCTCAGCCCTTGTAGAAGGACCCTTTTGGAACCCTTATTTCTAAGAGTGTATATCCTAGTGATATTAGAACTTGAGTCTGTAATTCACTTCCAGGAAGCCATTAATAAATACATATAAATACATTGGGTGGAAAAAGGAGACAAAACCTGAAATGAGTGGCCATGATGCTGTATTTTCTTTTTCATTACTTTTAGCAAATAAGATTTTTTCTCAAATGATATACACCGACAGCTGGTTTCATTGTTGCGTTTGTTTATTTTGACTTGCATCACATTACAGGCATCCAAAGATGACGCCCAGCATTAAAGGCACATCCTTGGTTACCATTTTGTGCTGATCGGTGTAATTAAACAGGTCTCAACAGGTCTGGCATCTTCCTGGTGAACCAACACGCTTTTTGACCAAATCACATCTTTAAACACGACCGCAAATGTAGTTTAATGAAGACCATGAGCTTTTAGCAGCTGCTGCTGCTGCTAGAGGAGCAACAACACGCTGCCGTGTTTGCAGAAGGACCTTCTGCAGCACCTGTGGATAACAATGGTGCTGCGTGGAGCGGAGAACGAGGCGACGAGGCCGAGAGCACACAATGAAACTTTACAGCACATCATGGAGGCTAACCATGGGTTGGTTGACTGACTCAACACCATGTAATAAGAGAAGGTGGTGATTAGTGTGTTAGCTAAGCTACTCTGGAGCACAGACACAAAATAATCTGCCGGAGACAGAGTTTCAGGGCCAAGTCGTTCCAGAACAAATAAATCTCAGATGATCAGCTGCAATCACGAGCATTTTTGTAAAGTTATATTTTTGTTTTGTTTTTTGCGTCACAAATAAGGAAATACCTCATCTTTTGGTTCATCAGCACCACATTAGTATCAGTATCAGGACTTTGAAAAGATTGTGAAAGCGAGAATCACACAGACTTTGAGGCTGACTGCTAGGATACATCTGTGATCTGTTGCTATTTAACAATAATAATACATTTAATTAAATAATTATACATCTCTTATAACTTTCTTGTAATATTACGATTTTATTCTCCTAATGTTATGGATTTTCTCGGAATATTACGACTTGCAGTATATAATATTACAAACTGATTCTCATATTGCGATTTTTATTTCTCGTAATATTTTCTTTTAATTTTATGATGTTTTGCTCGAGTTCTTCCCTTGTGATATTTTGACTTTATTCTCGCCACGTGACAACTTTATTTTCGCAACCTTTATTCTCGCAACGTTACGACTTTATTCTCGCAACGTTACGACTTTAATCTCATATTACAATTGCTTATTCCTCGTTATTTTCTTTTAATTTCAGGACTTTTTGCTCATAATATTATTACTTTGTCGTGATATTTTGACTTTTTTAATATTACTCATCATTTTCTGACTTTATTCTGGCAATATAACGACTTTATTCTTTTTTCCTCTCTTCAGCTTGGCCCCAATACTAATACTAATAATAGTAGTTATAGTTAAATAGTAGTTGTCTAATTGCAAAGACATTCCAGCAAAACAACTTCGTTTTTCTGTTATTGTTCTACAATTGTGGGGAGAGTGTAATTATACCTGAACGCCCAATATCTTTGACAGCCAAGTTTTGTGTGGGTGTTGATGGA
This sequence comes from Microchirus variegatus, assembly GCF_963457635.1. Taxonomy (NCBI): domain Eukaryota; kingdom Metazoa; phylum Chordata; class Actinopteri; order Pleuronectiformes; family Soleidae; genus Microchirus; species Microchirus variegatus. The sequence continues at coordinate 9,713,172 of NC_139824.1, forward strand.
CAGTAAATACAAATGAAATGGAATCATCCATGAATTTATGTATTTAAAGCATTGTTTTTTTTCCCAGCTGTTTTTACTTCATTGGGGAACTCAATCATTTTAGGATCACGTGGAAACTAACATGCGGTGAAAATGATCTTTCACCGCTGTTTCTGTCCATGTTTTCTCAATACATCACAAACATGTCCTCTATCCAAAGGCAGACATGCTCCCTGTGTGTACAAAAAGAAATACACGAGACACCATCACCGACAAAGCCATCGCTGGCAGTTTTCCCATTGTCTGAAATTAAATGAACTCTGCCCATTAAGACTAAGGCCTCTTTCTCTGTGGAAGTGCAGACAGCCACGTTCTCATTATACTTCTTCCTGCTCTGTTTGAAGAAGCAAAATGCCGTCTGCGTCCTTGTAAACGTGTGGCCATTATCAGCCTCTAGACACGTCCGCGCGGAAGGACGGAACGGACGGTCGAGATTGAGCCCTGAGATTCTCGGGGACATGATAAATGCTGGAAATCAACACATAATCTGCCCCTCGCACATGCTCAGCGAGTACACAACCACAAGTCGATATCACGAGCGGTAATTATGCATACATCATAAGTAGGTACAAGGCTATTGGAAATCAGTGGTGAAAAATGTAATGTCAGCGCGCAGAGTCCAAGTTTCAAGTGTATTTAAATGGATTACAGCAGAATCTTTGTACCGTATGTGCGTCAATAAGCTTTGTAATGAAAGGTGGAGAAAAACGCCCATGATTCATGTCTGTTTACATATTTCCTTTATAGACTAACGTTGAAGGTTTGTATGAGTTGTACTGAGCATTTACTGTTTGCTGCCTTTATAATCTAAAAAGTTGCAGTAAAAAAAAAAAAAAGGAATATTCATTTTATTTTTCATTTGCGTACGTCAGCTTTGAAGACGTCTTCGGACATCTTGCAATTTTGCTGCTCCTTAACCCTTAGTGCTCACGCGGCATGGATCTGTGCTGCAGGTGCACGCATGGTAATTTGCCATGGGAATAATACGCAACTCCTTATATGGACATCCTGGGGGCATGTGTTTATAAGTCACATATTCAGGCTTTTAAAAATGTGGGAGTTTTTTCATGTTTTCGGTATAAAGTAGCAAAAATAGACCCTTTTTCTTTTCTTTTTAGTCATAAAAACGATCCAAGTGAACTTTGAACTGTGACGTATTTCCAGATTTCACAAATTTAATCCCATTTTAAACATTTTGAGCACCTTTTTCCCGCAGGTGCGGTTATATAGTTGGTGAAAATGACTATTTTTGTCATCAGATTGCATAGGATGTGCTGAAAAAAGGATATAAGACACTATACTCTTATAATCTCTGTACGTTTTAACATAGTAATGGGAAAAAAAGCAGCCGAAATGCTCCGTCTTCGAAGGGTTAAGTTCGAACTGAATTGAGAAATAAAAGCAGTCTGATCTTCAACTTCAAATCCTAGTAACCCTAAACATTTTCTAAGCACTATTTAAGATTTGAGAGTCGCCTTTTTCTATGAGAAAGTTTTAATATTATTAATTTGTGCGTCTCTGACTCTGACTGTAACTGTGCTGCTGCTGCTGCTGCTATCTTGGGCAGGTTTCCCTGCTAAAAAGAGATCCATGATCTCAGTGGGAGTAACCTGGTTAAATTAAGGGTAAAAAAAAACCCTATGCATTATGCATTACTTAAAAAAAACACTGTGGAACGTGTGAGGCTTAGTGTAAAGTATCAGGAAAAAAACACTGTCAATACATGGCAGCTTTTCTGATTTCTACCTAAATTTGATAGCAAACGCTGCAAAGGGAATACGGCAGAACGTACAGCGTGTCCTCACAGTCATTATATTTTCCAGCTTATTTGTTTTGTTTTTCGTCAACCTTAACTAAGGAGAAGTAATGGCTTTATTCTAAATGGAATATATTTATCCGTCACAAAATGTCAAACTGTTGTTGTTGTCATCGTCGTCGTCGTCACTGGCAAACAATTGCCCCATGGGCATATCACACTAACTAACTAACGCACAGGCAACGAAAACAGGCACGCATGCACGCACTCAAACACACCTGTAAACATATACCGTGCGTTGGTATGTCATCAACTGTCTCCACCTCTCATCATATCCTCCTCCTCCACCCTCCAATCCACACACACACACACACACACACACCCTCCCCAGTGTTGTAGCCTGCCCGTGACAGTAATTGAGGGAAGCTGGACGGAACAGTGCAGTTAGCGTGGGGGGGTGTGGGGGGGTGAGAAGAGGAAGGGAGGGGGAAACCATTCATCTGAGACCCATGGATGTGGAATGGCATATTACAGGTCTAATGTGTAATTAGATAGATAGGGAATAAGGTCAGTGTGCTCTGAGATGGTGGGGGAAATCGCTGTTGGCACAGTGCCATCTAGTGGTAAAACAGGGAGTCTGTCCCCTATTCTCAGGAGGACAGTTGTAGAAAACACATTCAGCGAATAGAAGTTAACCTTTTAACACCTAAGCCTCAGAATGTTTTATTTTTGCTTATTTTAACCATAAAAGAGTGCTTTACGCCCATTTTACCATTTATTTACAATTTGCTGCTTGTTAATAGGGGGTGTTAACAATTCAAAATGAAAAAAACCAAAAGTTTTATTTCGAAAAACACTGCAGTTGTACACAAACACCAGATTTTCTGTGTTGAATTTGAAACGTGAACAGTATAAAACATGTTTATAATAAAAATTTGTCAAAAACATCAAAACAAGTCAATCAGAGTTGGCGGACTTCACCCCATTCATGCAACAAGCCTCTGACGCCCTCTGTTGGTCATGGGGCAAGTGCAAGTGTGGAAGCGCAAACAAACAAACGAACAGAACAGCGCGAGTGAAATTACCGTAATAACCACACGTTTGGTTTGGCCTTGTGACTTCTCCCCTTTCAGAAACCTCTCAAATTTTTCCAATAGCACAAACGACATCGCGTAATTGCGATAATGCAAAGTGCGCTTGCGCAAAATGTGTCATCTGCGATTAATGATCATTTATGAGTGACATATTCAAACTGTATCCAGCTTTGTTGTCACCTGCGGAGCCACGTACAGAGTACTTTTGTTTATTATTAAAATATTTTCAAAGTGTAACCGATAAGATTCTTGTCCCTTAAGCAAATACGTATTTTTTACGTGAGGCAAACAGGAAGTTTTGCGACGTTGTTGTGCGTCTGCCTGCCTTTGCGTGCCCCTTATGATAGTGCAGTCGTCTCTAATGAGGGATCCACACTAACCCCTTCCTGCTTCCTGACAACAGGTGTTAGGAGGCATCTTGATCACATGACAGGAAGCTGCCGGAGCTCAGTAGTAAACACAGAGAAAACTACCATCCTGAGGGCAGGGCGTCGTTCCCTCCCTGTATTTACCCGTCCCATATAATCCACGTCTTCGCAGCTCTGTCTGCAAAACTACTGATACTGATGTGTACATTCAGAATTTAAATTAAGATGTGTTTTTAATTAATTAATTTATTTGTTTGTTTCACATTATATTACCTTTTGTTTGTGAGGCATCACTTCTGAGTATGTGGACTGTGGCATTACTTCACAAAGCTGATTTTACCATAATGTTTACTCATTCAAGCATGAAATGTCACTATTTTCTTATTGTAGTTTCACTCTGTGTTTCACTACTGTACTTTCTATTTTCTAAAACAACACGGTTGATGTACTCACTCGTAGAAAACTTCATAATTAGTAGTCACACTTCCATCTGTAATGCCCTTAGTGTGGTGTAAGTAAGAATACCTATACTGATTTTTTTTCCATCCATGAATGTTCTGGTGCACTGATGATAAAGAATCATTAGAGGTGGTTTAATAATGCAGTTTTTTGTTTATAACATGTAATATTTGTACAAATTGTCTAGTAATCCTGTTTGATGGGCATAAATTCAACCCATAATCCCATATTTCTATTTATTTAACCAGATAAAAGACCAATTGAGACAAAGGCCAAGGGTGACCTGCATGAGATAACAGTTGCGATGACAAACATTGAAATGTAAAAGTGCAATAAATACAGACAAATAAAGTGCAGGAGGTTATGGTTGCAGTCATTTTACGAACACACTGCTCAGTGGTTTCCCGTTGTCAGTCTTTTAATGATCATTTTAATTCATATAATCTTTATCTCCCTTTAAACCAATAAAAAAAATTGTAGATGTGTGCGTTTTGTACAGTGGGTTGACAATATAACAATAAAGACGTCACCTCGGGCTCTGTGAAATCTTGATGAGGATTTCGAAAAGTTTCCTACAATAAACTGGTAATTAAAAAAAGTAAGTGTCCAGAGCATTTGTTGCATGTCCGTCCTGCTTTAATCATTTCATGTTGAGCTGTATTTGCTTTTTTTGGAGTCAAATTAAAACACCCCACACACACACACATTATTTCTGACAGACAAACAAAAGAAAGAATATGATTATTGACGGCAAAATTAATGTTGGACTGCTTCTGTGTGTGTGTGTGTGTGTCTTCATGTGTTGGCACACACTCCTCTATCGTTCTATTACATGGGCCAGTGACTGCGCCATCTCTCTAGTTTCACCCCTCTGCTCTCCCAGACGTCTCACATTGCCCCCGAGGGAGGGTGTTGATGTGGGGGAGGAGGAGGAGGAGGAGGCGAGTGACTACACACATTATCCGTCTGAGAGCAACTTAAACGGCACAGCAGCAGCAGCAGCAACCTCGTGCTCCTCTGTCCTGACTTCAGTGTCTTTACCTTTATTTATTAATTTAATTATTATTAGATACAAGTATTTGTAGGTCCCGTGCTTACACTACGCTGCTTTATTCCAAATAAGCTTCAGGATAAGCTTTACCCATGTTGTTATTGTGCAACAAATAAGCATGTGACTGCTTCAGCGTCCCAGAAATGGATTCTGCTGCAGATGATTTCCAACTTAACATATTATTGGTTTATATATAATCAACGCATGCATTTACCGTAAAGGCAAATATACTGTAGAGTGCACACAAACTACTGATATTTTTGCTCCAACTCTGGCTCAAGTTTAATTTACATGCAATCCTGCACCCTGGTGGTCACATGGAAAAGTCCAACCAATTCAAATGGAGTTGAACTCCAGGTAGAGTTAGGTTTATTGCTGGTATTAAAATAATCATGAGGATAATTACAATGCAATTACTGTTATAAAGGCGTTTTATATATATGCAAAGGTTATCGATCATAGACCAGCTGTCACCATAATGACTCCTAACCTGTTTTTTTTTTATTATTATTATTTCATATTGCTAGGTTTCTCTTTCGGTTCATGTTACTGCACGGCAGAAATGAGGTAATTAAACATGATGTGGTCTGATAAGAGCTAGGGGTTGCAGTTTTCGGAATATGGTTGTTAGACCATATGATCGTCATTCTAAAAGCCAGCGTTTCAGAAAAAGAAACTGTTACATATTTTTAGTTATTTATTTCTCCAGGTTAATATATATATATATATACATGCTTTGGTCAAAATACCATAAGGATGAAGCACCACAGCAGTTCAATCACCCTTTCAAAACATCCCTGTTCAGAACGCTCGGTTTAGTAGTATCTCTTTAAGAATAAAAAAAAAAAAAACTTAAGGAACAGGAAATGACATCAGCCACAGAGGCTACTGGGAGCTACCAGCAGTTAGCATTTGGAAAAGTGATCATTTGCAGGCTCTAGCAGGCACATTGCCGTCATATATAACATGTATCCACTGGACAGATAAATCCTCTGAGGCTGGAAGTTTGTGTAGAACTCTGTGCTACACTGTGGAGCCAAGAATAGAACTTTTCGTGGACTTCCGGTTTTCGGATATCGTTGCCCTCGCCCAGCACTCTGTGAGTGAGTCATCTTTTTTCACACTTTGGCGACTGGTAGAGCCTCCAGATATGCTAAATATTAGTATTCAAATGATTAAAAAGTTGATTTTGCACAATACGGGACCTTTAACAAAAGTTTACTTGGCAAAAACATTAAGGAGGATCAAATAAAAGCTCAAAATTAGTAAACCAAAACCTGGAAACACACAGATCTGGACAGAACTTCTTGACGACATTCACACATGGACTGAATAAGACGAACTGGCGACAAGAGACAATGGCAGACGAGGACTATTTATACAGGAGGTAAGAGAAGACAGGTGAAACCAATCAGGGGCGGGGCAGACAATCACACAAAGGGAGGAAGTCAGAGTAAACTCCTTATATGGACATCCTCGTTGGAGTATGTTTACAGGTCACATATTCAGGCTTTTGCTTTCGTCTTCTTACGTGTCGTTGAGTCAAAGTTATGATTCATTTTGTGTTGCATTTTTAGTAGTGCTATAAAGTAGCAATACTTGTGCAGAAGTCACAAAATTAGACTGTATTTCTTTTCTTTTTGTTCATAAAAATGAGCCAAGTGAACTTTGAACTGTGACCTATTTCTAAGTTTCACAAATTCAATCCCATTTTAAACATGTTGAGTCCTTTTTGGTCAGGTATGTATAAATTGTGAGGGAACTCAATCCTCTGGCTCTGTGAGAGTGGAGGGAGAATCAATTCACTGCAATCAGGTGTGTGTGTGGCACCGATTGGCGTTGATTAAGCTCAGGTGTGGGGAGTGTTCATATACCCTGAGTCTGCAGTGCTCTGTGCTCACTCACTGTCTCACCTTCAGAGGCAGTGAGAGGTTCTCTCTGTGGCTGCGTAAGTTTGTGTATGTTTGATGTCAATTGCCTGTTTCCCAGTGTACAATTTGTGGTGCTGGAGAATTTGTTGTGACTTCAGCCTTTTTGGGTTATCAAAGGTTTCCCAGGGGACATAAAATGCAAAATCAACTTTTTAATCATTTAAATCCTTATATTTGGAACCCTGGAGGTCCTCCTCTGTCTAAATACAGGATATGAAACGCGCGATGTTGACTTCCGCGCGCATTGGGGACGTCACAATGCGCTAAAGTCCTGGAATTGTTGTCGCGCTGACCTTCGATTTGGCCCTAAAACACGCGAGAGTGCTGGCGAGGGCATCGGTACCCGAAAACCGGAAGTCCGCGAAAAGTTCTATTCTGTGCTCCACAGTGCAGCACAGAGTTATACACAAACGTCCAGCCTCAGAGGATTTATCTGTCCAGTTATGTTATATATGATGGCAATGTGCCTGCTAGAGCCTGCAAATGATCACTTTTCCAAATGCTAACTGCTGTTAGCTCCCAGTAGCCTCTGTGACTGATGTCATTTCCTGTCCCTTAAGTTTCGTTTCACTTTTTTTTTTAAGGTGGACCTAAAGAGATACTACTAAACCGAGCGTTCTGAACAGGGCTGTTTTAGCAGGGTGATTGAACTGCTGTGGTGCTTCATCCTTATGGTATTTTGACCAAAGCATGTCACAGACATGTTCATTAGGACACCAGGGAACTAGGTTAACTTGGAGAAATGGGGTATAATATGACCACTTTAATCATTTGCTTTATTTAATTCATTTTCCTATTGCATATTATCTCTCCAGGCTATTTATTTATTTCATGTTTATTTCAAAGTGACAGAGCGTATTAATGAACAGCAGCGCAGAATATGCACATGATTATACTGGAGTTAGCTGAAGCTGCTAATGCAGCAATACAAAACAACAATTCACATGGACATATTCGCACATACAAGAATTTATATACAATTCAGGGTCTGTAATGTGAAACATACTCAATGTTTTTCTATGTCTCTAATAAGAAGATAAGAATTACAGAAATGTGGAACATCATGAATTCAGCTGCCTAATAAAGCTGTTTCTTTTTCTTGACTGAGCATGAAGGCGTTTTGTCTGCCCACACAAAAACCTGAGAGCAGACATGACTGGCGTCGACCGGAACTCTGATCTGATGCAATAAAGCCGGAGATCCGTAGGACTGCGGAAGGAAATCGTTTATTCCAAGTACTGCAATTGTTTAAAAAGGCTCACTGTGTGGATAAATGATGGCATTTTCAGTTTTGTTTCAGTCGATGTACAAAAAAGCAGTAAGGAAAAAAAAATACACCTCGACAAATATGGCATTAAGGCCACACAGTAAAACACGAGGCTAATGAAGTGTTGAGCCAACCATAACCTTTTCTTTGACAAAGCTGTGTGATGATTCTCTGCTTAACAACCTACACTTATGCTACAGTTTGGCCTGACGTTGGCCTCAAATCTTGGTGCTCTATCTGAAATAAAACTAAGAGAGAGCTGTTTGTAAAAGGACATAATAATATTAAGGAAAGGGAGAAAAAAAAATGCCAAAGTCTTTTCATTATAGGTTATAAAATGTGATAAAGCCACTGCTTTTGTTTGTGTAAGCACAAGTTCAGGTGCTGCCAGTAATCGATGCCATAATAAGAAGCGATGATGTCACCTGCCAGTTAATCATTATCCATAACATGAGACCGAGGAGGAGAGCGTTCACATTCAGTGTCTTTATCTAGGGAACAGACAATTCCCAAAAAATCTCAGTTTTAACCGTGCGTCCCAACTCTGACCAACAAAATTACGTCACAATAGACTCCTTGTTTTGCGTCGACTATTCAGCTGAGATAAAAAGTTTAAAACAAAACAACAGTTAATTCCTTCCCTGTGGTTTTCTCATTCTTTCCCTTTGTCATACAGTCGTGTAGGTGGGTGGTGGCCAGGCTCCATGTGCCTGTGACTGGCACAACAAGAAAACGGCAGCGGAAGCAAAGGCTGAGCACATTATTTGGCTCCCTCCCTCCACGCTCTGCTCATCCGCAAGATGAATTCGTAATGTGGCCTCGTATAACTCTGACACATACTCTACCAGCTCTTCACACACACACACACATACTGTGCTTGACGAGCAAACCCTGCGCAAACTGTACAAGTATGAATTATTATACATTAAAGAAACGTGCAAATTTATAATAAATATCTATTTAATATTCAAGAAAGAAAGGCACAAAAAAAGAGCAGCTGCAAGTCAAATGCCTATCTATATACCATCAGATCACCTCTTCTGGTGATAGGTTAAATTATTACCACTGCTACCCACTTTAAAACAGTGGTATGAAGGACTGTTTTAAAGGTGCATTATGTAATAAATCTAAAGCAACTGGCCATAAAATCCTCCTAATATGTCACAGAGACTCAGGAATAATGTTCATATAACAAACTGAACTCACCAACAACAACATTACAGACAAATATTTGCATTAAACAAATATTTTGCAGACTGTAAATCATGTTTGTTTTGAAATAATTTTTTTGGCATGTGGCGCCACCTACCGCCGTCTACCAATCATTGCAGTTAGCTGCCGAGCAACCACGGTTGACAGTTACGTCAGAAAACGAAACCTAAAAGACCTCTGTATTTTGAATTTGAATGTAGTCACCGTTTTTGGCCACATTCTTACGTATGGCACCTTTAAATAAATTATAATATTATATATAAACCAGACTCCTCTGTTAAATATTGAGATTTTAGACATTTCCCTGGTAATTGTTGGAGATTAATTCTGATTTTTTGGATTGCTAAGTCTTTTTAAATGATCTACAGTTCGGCATTGTTCAGGGTTGATTCTTGTGTCGGACGTCTGGTCATGTGACGGCACTCTGACCAATCAGTGGCCGGCAGTCTGACGACGTTGCGTATCACATAATCTCGATTGGAACCTGGCCAGAGCAGGTACTTTAAAAAGTACCAGGTACTATGCTCGTGAAAAGGCAAACTAACCGTGCCATGCCGAGGTGAGGTCTTAAAGGAAGTAAATATAAAAAGAAAGATTATTGGGCCCGAAACAGAACCCTGAGGTACCCCACACGTGAGATGTCTCCATTCAGACATGAACTGATTTATAAAAGTTGGGTCACAGAGGTATGAGAACCATTCTAAAACCCAAACACATCTCAAAGTCTATTAATCAGAATCTTCAAATGTCGACTATTTAGTCTGTGACTCACTCGACTGAACATAATAAGCACATGTGTAAGGTGAGCATTAGCTGCACTGAATGAATAGATTATTATGTGTGTATTGAGAGAGTCACCTCAAATATGAAACAAAGACCTTCCCTCTGTCTGTCTGGCTGTTTATCTGCCTGCACATAAAAAACCCAAAGGCTTCAAAGCAAAAAAATACCAACATTACAAAGGTTTTATCAGCAATACAGTACACTAAACTATGTGTGCTTAACCTCACGGTTCGCGACGTGTCTTTGATGAAATGTGCAGTCTGCAAATAGTGGAGGGAAGAGCTGGATCAGTGCGAAGGCCGTCTCGGGTTACATGAGTCAAACGCGACCACAACGTGGAATTTCATTAAACGCTGAGTAATTAATCTTGACGTGAACATCGCAGATGCACCAGCCAGATAAAATTGTTTCTATTAATCATTTTTTTAGTTTGCCGGAAAATGTCACAGAGGGATAACACACACACACACACACGCAAATCACACCAGCCATGACATAATTAAAAATAGAACAATGTGAAAGGGCAGTGTTTTCGGGGAGGGAAGGGCCCTCTGCTCATCACGGCACAGTGAAATACCACACGTCGTGTAAAATTACTCAGCAGCAGCAGCAGCAGCAGCAAGACGCTATCAGCAACTTCTTTTTTGTGTGACACCACCAACTGGAGACCAAACGATTATTGGTGTGGTTTCCGTCATGTTTGCTATATTATACAATATCACCCCTCAATAAAAGGATGGAATTTTGAAGATATAGTAATTATACTTAATTTTTTCACTTCAAGTATACAATTAAAATGGAAAACAACAATTTTCCATTGCACCAGGGTGCAGTAAGTTTAGGCCTGCTTAAGCCCTATCATTTTTCTACGACAGCGCCACTTGGTGCCTGGGGGGGGGGGCAATTGTCTCAAGCCCCGCGGAATCGGGCCTCTCCATTTTTCCGGTGCAGTACCCATGTTCCTCGGGTTCTACTTTGTATGTGACCGCCCGGGGAACATAGGAACCTTTTTCTAAAATAAAGGGTCCTATGTCCGGGGAAATCAGGGAACATAGGACCTTTTTTGGGAAAAACGGGGAACATAGGTACGACCCCCATTTTTTCCACAAACGGTCTTGCTTTGTCACTTTTCTACGGATATAACATTGAAGTCGACCGAGCATGTTTGGAGCACAATTCCAACCATGGTCACACACTTGCAAATGATTATATGTATTTTAATAATGACAATTATTTGAATTTAGACTTGCTGCTACAAAATTATAGGATACTGTAGTGTACAATATCAAATATATTATTGTAGGTAAAAAAAAAAAACGCAAGACGGAGCCACCAATTACTACGCCGTGACAATAATCTAAGACATAATATGAGGCAGTTTAGGCTGTAGTCCTATTTAATTTTTTGTCATGCTTTCATTTTTGGAAATGTATGTGCATGGGGTTGGCAAAATCGAGCAATGTTCACACCGAACAACGTTGTGTGCTAGTGATGGGCTAACGCTAATGTTAGCTCAAGTTTCAATTGCCCTTAAATACCAGTATTGTCATTGTTATCTTATCAATAATCCTGTGCTGCTATGCACATCTCCAAAATGTGTATATATCATTTTAAATAAATTTACCTTCACTCACAAAGTACTTACGCTGTGATTGTCCATAGTTTGTTAATGCAAGTGAAATAATGAGTAGGGGCCTAATTCTACGGGCGTAAACAGGCTGCACAGGTTCGTCAACACCCCTGGAAGGTTATGGTGAGGGATTTTCAGCTACAACATGCAACTCCACCAATAAATGTTGCTCCCTTTTTCGCACTGAACCTTCCAAAGTGCAAAATGTCTCTTAATAAACTCTACTTTCCTTTCATTCCTTTATGATTTCTTTAAGCCCTTTCGTATCATTTGTCCCGTCTGTGGCACTCTGCCTTGTGTTGTCGTACCAGTCAGGTGTCTTTTGACCTCGTCTCTCCGTGAGATCACCTCTAATGTGTTTATGATTAATTTATTGTTGACGCAGTCACAAGAGGAGACGATAAAACCAGACCAACAAGTCATACAAAGGGGATTTCAGATGAGCAGTGAGTAGGAGGACATTTTATTCGCCCGGGAATCATAACATAAGTATTCCCCTATCTCTGCGGTTTCAGCGGCACAAAAATCGACTTGAAGCGAATTCTGATGAGTAACCAAAAAAGAGTGACTGCCAAATCAGGATAAATATTTCATTAATTCTTAAAATGTAACATCAAAATACCAAGAGCACATCTGCTATAGTAAGGTATGTAAAAAATGAAATGTCCACATTTCGATCGACTGCGTTCCTCCGAACGAAGCCGCTAAATTTAGCAATGAAGAGGAGGACTTTGTTCCTCAGGCATTTTTTCTGACCAAAGGAACGTTCCACATGCACTGATGTCATCGAGTCAAGACCTACAAAGAGAAACCGCCAAGGAAATTTTATTTTGGTTGTTATTAAAAGCGAGCTTTAATTGTCCACTACAAAGTCTCGCTTTTACTGTGAAAAAACGGTGAATCGTTTACTCTTTCGTACTTGAAACGGAACATAAAAAAGCCATGATGTCTGTAATCACACACACACACACACACACACACACACACACACACACACACACACACACACACACACACACACACACACACACACAGACACACATGCATGAACACTCAGGGGACTTCCAAACCAACACACCTCCACCCACGCTCAGGCCTCCGTCGCTGCAGGCTGTGAACCCCCAGACAAACGCACATTCCACACTCGTCTTCTCACCTTCGTGCAGATAACCTGAGAATTAAGACGCATTCACAGAAACACACACACACACACACACACACAACAAAACAGGAAGCACTAGAGAAAATAGTTTAGTGCTGCAACTATGTTTTGAAAACTTTATGTTAATATCAAGTCGGCACAGAGAGCTGGGAAATCATGTGATAATCGTCATTTGCATAACGACACTGCCCATACACACACACACACACGTTATTTAAAATGTGATAGCAGTGGATTGGATGGATCTGATCGAGGCTAAACAATGTCCATATCTGACACATATTACTAGTAGTAGTAGTCGTATAACAATATTTCAGTAGAGAACTTACATTGTGGGCCACACAGTGGTGCGCTGGCTAGCATTTTTGTGCTGTTGGAGGAAGGTCAGTGGTTCAGATCCCGGTGACACCGTCCATCTTAAAGGTGCCATATGTAAGAATGTGGCCAAAAACTGTTACTACATTCAAATTCAAAATACAGAGGTCTTTTAGTTTTCGTTTTCTGACCTAACTGGCAATCGGTGGTTGCTCGGCAGCTGAGACTCTACTGACTGCAATGATTGGTAGACGGCGGTAGGTGGCGCCACATGCCAAAACATGATTTCAAAACATAAACATGATTTGCAATCTGCAAAATTGTTTTTTTTTTAATGTAAATATTTTGGCTGTACTGTTGTTGTTGGTGAGTTCAGTTTGTTATATGAACATTATTCCTGAGTCTCTGTGACATATTAGGAGGATTTTATGGCCAGTTGCTTTAGATTTATTACATAATGCACCTTTAAATTGACATCTGTACCTCATCGCCTGTACCATATAGAGGTGTAGGTGTTTCAGCTGAGGCGTGGGCCTCCTCCCACACTATGCAGATTGGGGATAAGGTTATCTGGACACTAAATCAGAGGCCACAAATTCACGGACCATGGGCGTCATGTGGCTCCCCAATCAATTTAATGAGGCCCAGTTGAATATTTTTTTTGTTAATTAAATGACTTATTAACTTATATGAAATATGACCACACTCTTGCCTTTGCAGCAAGAAGACCCGGGTTCACGATCCTTTCTGCATGTGAGTTTGCATGTTCTCCGGTTTCCTCCCACAGTCCAAAAACATGCAATAAGGCCATTAGGTAAATTGGTCACTCCATGTGGTCTTGTAATGGACTGGTGACCTGTGCAGGGTGTGACCCCACCTTTTACGCTATGTCATATGGAGGATAAAGCAGGAGAAGATGGATGGATGAAATGTGACCATAAATGTTATTAGTTTTTATAAGGTTGGACTTTTCTTTTTCACGTGACTGGCCCCTACTGGACGCTCAGTGGCCCCCAGGTCATTTGAGTTTGAGACCCCTGCTATAAACTGACCACCAGGTGTGAATGCGAGGCTGAATGGTTGTTTGTTTCTGGTGAAGCCATTTATTACCAGGAATGTATTTGCCCGGGGGGTAGAAGAATTCCCAGTTAATCTGGGTGGTTTGCCTTTTCCACCACACCTCAAAGTTACGGGAAACCCCGCTCGGTCGTTGTTCGTGTCGCCGACTCGAGCCTCCTCCTCTGAAAACAAAGCTCAAAAGAGCCTGGACCTCGTCGTCCGTCCACTTGTCGTACGTCCTTTTTCTTTTCGCTTCATATTTCTGAAACGAGCGTTTCGCAAAATGAATCTTTCTTCGTCTTCCTTTAAAGGTCTACATTGCAGTTGCACTGACTGACACAGCTGCAAAATCAGCGTTCCTCATCACACAAAGCCCCGCCCCCTCTAGATGTCCTGGTGATGTGAAAAGTCCCTCGTTGCGAAATTGTACTTCTTTTAGTGAAAGTTTGGTGACAAGGTAAAGTTTTTCTCCTCCGTAAATGAGAAAAGTTCTATACGTTGGAAAAGAGGGGCTTATATTGGACCCTGTGAAACCTCAAGAGAATGAAGTGTTAAACCTTTTTCTCAAGAGGTTGGAAGTGCTTCCACTGCTGGAAACTAATAAATAAAATAGTAGCCTTCAAGACTTTAAGGATCATGGTCAAGGCTAAAAGGTTTTTGCCAAATTCTAAAACTTAACTCCAGACCATTCCAATTTTATTTATATACATATATATGTGTTTTTGTGGCAACTTTTTGTTGTAACTTTTTTTTTTTTAAATGTTTCTGTTTGCTTATGTGTCAACCTGAAAGCAGCATCACTCACTCATACAAAGAATAAAATCAGGAAGCATAAGCCACAGCCACGCTGACAAATCAACATCAAACCTACGTCCAATCACAAGACTTTTGTGGCGACACGCAGTGTATTTATATTTTAAGGCTGACCTCGTCATATTCCTATGAAACAACGAGTGTGTCAGGACAAAAAAATTAGATGATAAATGACATGACAGGAAGACGGTGAGACTCCAACAAGCGCTCGCATTGTGTGCGCAAAGGCTCGCCATTTTACTGCACAAGCCTGTGCATGTTCGGATATAATGGGATGCTCACTTTTTTTTTCAAATCTAAACAGCTTTTAAATTCTGTTTTAATTAAAAAAAAAAAAAAAACCAGCAAAACATCAATCAATGACATGTATGATAATAATAATAATAGTAGTAGTAGCCTCGAAACTGGTTCTGGATCCTGCAACCTGCAAGATGAGGATACAGGGGTAATGATAATGAAGTCATATTCATACCCCGAGTGTGTGCGTGCGCCACAGGAACATGTCACAATAAGACATGTCAATAAATAGCCTTAAGTCCAGAGACGTTCTCGATTCACTCCGATGACAAACCTGATGCGTCTTATTTTCAGCGGCAGACGCCAAAACCTTAGCGAGCAGAGCATTGTTCCGTCTACGACAATCAGTCTATGTATCCTCACCTCAGCCAACACATGCCCCTTATTTACTCATGAATTATTGGTGACATTCCATCCCCAACACAGGCCTTGAATACAGAGTTTGTATGTTTGTCTCTCGTCCGTCGCTTACGACAGCAATCTGAAGGTGCACACGAGTTTCTCTATGACTTGTGAACAGCAACATTTCTGGTTTTGTTTTTCCCACTTATACAAATAGTGGCCGTTGTGTTACACACAATTGCTTCCATCTTGGAACCAGACTATGACAATTCTGTCCAGCTGTCAGAAAGCTGACTCGGTTTATTTTGTCACTAATGACTAATAGAGTTAAACAGTCAATCCTTCATATATTCTTTTTTAGAATATTATCTGTTGTTTTGGATATTTATGTATGTTAACAGTTAGCTTGAATCTAATTTCCATCAGGGCAGGAAGCAGAGGGCAATATTTCTGGTACAAAAAAAATAATCGGCTGAATAAAAACACAATAAGGTTGTTTTGTGTTTAAGAAAGAAAAACTCATAATCTGGATTACCAACCAGATAAACAATGCAACTGGCCTTGCAATAAAGAGAAACTACCTCATAATAAAGAGAATATTTCTCCTAACAAAGAGAAACTACCTCATAAAAAAGAGAAATGTCTCATAATAATGAAACTTTCTCGCTTTAAAGACAAACTATCTCATAATAAAGACAATTTATCACATAATAAAGACAAACGTTCTTGTAATATGGAGAAACTACCTAATGAAAATGTCTCCTAATAATGAAACTTTCTCAATTTAAAAACAAACTGTCATAATAAAAACAATTTATCACATAATAAAGACAATTTATCACATAATAAAGACAATTTATCACATAATAAAGACAAACTTTCTAGTAATAGAGACAAATGTTCTTGTAATACGGAGAAACTACCTCATAATAAAGTGAATAGTTCTCCTAATAAAGAGAAACTACCTCATAATAAAGTGAATAGTTCTCCAATAAAGAGAAACTTTCTTGTAATAAAGTGAAACTTTCTCACTATAAAGAGAAACTTGTTATAAACACTGCATGTGTTGCCATCTCAGGGACATATAAACGTTTCCACAGATTAAATCATCTCCAGATTATCTCTCTATTGAATTATTATTGTAGGCGTCCTCAGGGGCTCGGCGCTCGTGCTGCGAGCGCATCGCGCGCATGCGCAAAAGCACCACACTGCGACATGACGTCACCACCCATTCAAAACACAGGCAGACAAGCCTAGACACACTCCGAGCGAGAGAGCGCTGGACAGGCGGGCGATGAGCGAGCCCGGGAAAACAATAACAACAACCGACACAAGCTGAGCAGCCGTTGCCGTGGACTGACGGACTAACATACGGACAGACTGCGGAGGACGAGCGTCTCTCTCTGGAGTCTTCTTTCCCCTCATCTCAGCGCTGTCGCCTTTGCTTCCACTGAGAGAGAGCATCACGTCCCCGTCCCCCCCCTCCCCAAAGCGACTGTACCTGTCAAAATAAGCCGTGCACGGAGGTCACGCGGACGATGGCCGTCGGCGACGACCTGACAACGGCCGCGGCCACGGGGAACACCGCGCATGTGGAGCGTCTCCTGCGGGCGGGAGCCGAGGTGAACGCGGTGAACCGTTTTGGACGCAGCGCCATACAGGTTAGTTAGTGAGTTAGTGAGTGTTGGTCTGTTATAGACGCTTCACTCGAACACATGATGCACTTTATAATGAACGTGAGGGAATTTGACAGCGGTTTATAGAAAATGGCTGAAAATGTGTAGGACATTTTAAATAATTTTTGAAAAAAAAAAAAGGGGCAGTGACGCACAGTCCAGTGAGACAAGGAACTAGATCATCTAAATGACTGATTCCTCTGGATAAATAAATATATATGTATATATACACACATATATAAATACATATACACACACACACATATATATATAAATACATATATACACACACACATATATATATAAATACATATATACACACACACATATATATATATATATATATATAAATACATATACACACACACATATATATATATATATATATGTATAAATACATATACACACACACACATATATATATATATATATATATATATATATATATATATATATATATACACATATATATATATATATATATATTACACTGCATTTAAATATGTAGCTAGATTAACCAGTTCACACACAAAACTCATCCACCTGAGAAATGACCTATCAATTGTTATTGTTTTTAATAAAAGAAGAAAAAAAATCATTTTTAATTTGGCAAAATAAGTCCTCCACATCTTTGTATTTCGTGTGAATGTTAAAAAGCAGTTAAATTCCCCCCCTATAAAGTCAATGTAAATACATTCTAAGTAATGTTAGGATTACAGCAAATTAAAATGAACTTTTAATGCACCTTTTGTCCTCCAAAAAAAAAAAAACCTTATTACTGGACTTTATACTCCAATTTTTAATTTCCTCTCAAAAATAGATCACATATACAGTTGTTTTTTATTCCCACCCTATCGTTTTATGGCGTGGAGGGGTTATTAAATGTGATTTTAAATAGTTGACTCATCTGTGCATTCACAGACATTAATCCGTTCATTTTTGAGTTATAACAGAGGCAATACAATGTGATTGTAATAATATTTAAATAAAAATAATGATTGTTTTAATTCACATGCTGTGTAATAATTAAAAAAAAAAACACATTTTATGATGACAATAACGACCTGCATGACTGTGTTTATGGTGGAGGTGATGATGATGGGGAGCACGCCGGTGGCTCGGCTGCTGCTGACGCACGGAGCGGATCCGAACGCGGCGGACGCGAGCAACGGCAGGACGCCGCTGCACGACGCGGCCAGCGCGGGCTTCTTGGACACCGTGCGCCTGCTGGTCGAGCACCGGGCGGACCCGCAGCTCCGGGACAAGGCAAACTGTCGAGCCGCCGATTTGGCTCGAGAGAGAGGTCACAAAGAGGTGGTCGCTTTCCTGGAGAGAAAAAAGTGAGACACTCAGAGGAACTGGGCCCTGCGGAGGCCTGCGCGCGGCCTAAATTACGCAGTCACAGTGCTGCAAAACGTGTGTTTTTATTCATTTATGTCACTTTATTTCCGTATATATAGGCATCATTATTTTCCCCACTAACGAAACCACTCTTCCCACATGTAAAATAAGCTTATAATGCAGTGTAGAGCATTATATTATTCCTGTTCTAGCTTCTAAATATCCAGAAACATGTGTAAAAAAATAATAATATCCATATTGGTCGTATTTTACAGCAGCCTGTGGTGTTTTCTAAGAATAGCTGTGGTTAATAGACATCTTTTTGTTTAGTTATTTGTTTCTAATTTAAAAAATATTTAAACCAAATATACACAAAAAGCCATTGAGAATGTTTTGCACATTATCTTTGCCCTCTTTCCAAAATCATGGATACTATGCACTTTAATAAAATAAAACAAATGTCACCTTGTAAGAGCTGGCATGTTTTATTTTCTATTGCCCCCAAATTAAAGTCCTGTGAGAAAACAAACTGTTTTAATTAATATGTTTGATATTTTTGTTTGTTTACTGGCACTAAAGCATATCGTAGGGTGTTTTTGCCCTTTTTTTTTTTAGAGATTAGAAGCACATTAACTCTTCCATTCTTGCCGTTTTTACATCCACACTTACTGGACACAGCAGGGAGATACATTGGACTTATTTATTGGATGATGTTTCTTTTGATAATCTACTTTCTGGGGGGGAATATTTACAGAAGGTTAGATACAGCAGAGAAAAAAGGCTTAAGGCTGATTGTTATTGTGTAATACTGAAGCTCTGGGCTGATGTTAAACACACCAATCACATCGAGGCTGATGCAATCTCTCTCTCCTTTTCTTTTTTTTTTGAGGGGATTTTCAAGTCATGTGGAAGCAAAAACACATTATAATTCAACGAGTGGACAGTATTTAACAGGTTTGTTGAGTTAAATATTAGCTTGTGATGGTTTTATTCCTGTGCACCTGAGACGTGAGACACAAAAGCCTCTGAAGCTGCAGCTATTTTTAGTTCGACATCCTGTGCTTTTACAGGCCCGAGCTAACCGTTATTATGTAAAGTTGATCCATTTTATGCCAAACTTGAATTTATACAAACATATTACGGGCTAAACTTTATTTTCCAAGCAAACATTTATGCTTCACACCCAGAAAAAGGAAATCTGAGCCATTAAAACACAATTAAAATGTCCTTTATTTATTATTTTTTATTTAATACTCATTATAAATGTGTTTTTTTTCCACTATTTACTACTTCAACTTATATTTTATGGACTTCCTAACCTGAAATGAAGTCTCTGTAGAATCCACTTATGCTGCATATTTTCATTATCTTTCAATTTATCTCACCCTGTGTCCAAAAGTGTACATGTGATTATATCAATAATCAAAGATATACATATTCCCAGTGGCACTGACAGGATTTGACATATATTTTATATAAAATATACAGCTGTATGCAAGAAAAAGAAAAAGAAAAAGGTGTTTTAGTTGAGTATTTTCCAAGACATCGGATTCAACATTCAAAACGTGTATTTGTTATGGATAAGGCAAAATAATGGTATATAACTGGCAAGATCTATATCTATATATATATATAGTAGTGTACAAGCAACACAATTATAAAGCTGCAAAAATAAAAATTTTGCTTATAAGTGTCTTTGTACCTAAACATGTGATTTATATAGTGACTTGTGAATGAATGAATGAATGAATGAATGAGTATGAAGAGCAGTTTATTTTGAGTAGAGGAAAAACAAACACGCCGTCTCCAGCTAAAGACACAGCACATGCATGATTCGTGTGAGGCACTTTCTTGTGATTCACTGATGAAGAATCCACAGGCAGAGTTCAGTCTGTTGTCCTGGGTTGGGAGTCAGTCAGTGCAGGTGGCGTCTGCCGTGTCTTTCTTTCTCTTTTTCCTTTTTAACCCTTTCCACTGATTCGTTTTCTACGCCCCCTTTAATGTTTTGGTAACATTACGGAAGACTGTGCCATTGACTGCAACAGAAGGAAGAAAAGAGGTTTTTTTGGTCAGTTTTACTGTTTAAGAAAGTAATCAACTGCTGAGCCTGTCGTTACCAAATATTATTCAGTTGTATCTGTCTTTAGGCTACACCCATACTAATACTAAAAACAAAAATTCTGCTCTGGATACACCTGCCGTCCACCAACCATGGTATTTTAAAATGCCATAGCTGCATTTATGTCTGGACGGGCAAAAACAAAAGAACCATGGAAACAATGACGCAATTAACTTCCGGTTAAACCGATCGGTTCTCGATCGGCCACGACTTGACTGAACTCTTCACTCTTACTTTCAGTTCCACCTCAACGTCTATTAAAAATCCCTTCTCTGACTTTACCATTGTTGATCCCCCCCCCCCATTAGTCGTGCTTTATGAAACTAAGGAGGAGACGACTAAAGACGAGAGAATCAGCTTCCTGTTTACACCAGCACAAATTCTCATCTAAACAGATCATTTTTAACTGAAAATGCTACAACCGGATACATGTAGCTCCAACATGTTCAAAAGTATGGTTGCTAACGTGCACAGTGTCAAAACGCTCGTGAGAATTGTATCACATTAGTCACGCGGTAACATACCTCTGATGATTTCTTTTTAATACATACAGTGTTTAACTAAAGGTATTTGACCACCACCTAAAGACACAGCTGTAGTAATTATCAAAGTCATTTTTCATGTTTCTGTAATGGTTAATACACCAGTTTATAAGTTAGAAATATAGACAATTTTAATGCTAAATTATAATTATTATTGTAAAATGTACTATTTCATATAATATATATATTTTTTTAAATATATATTTATATATATATATGTGTGTGTGTATATGTGTATGTGTGTATATATGTGCATATATATGTGTGTATATGTGTGCATATGTGTGTATGTGTGCATATATACAGTATATGTGTTTGTGTATGTGTGCATATATTTGTGTATGTGTGCATATATATATATATATAAATGTGTGTGTGAATATTTATGTGTATATGTCAATATATATATATATATACATACAGTATATACAGTTTATGTTAGAAATATAGACATTTTTAATGCTAAAATATAATTATTATTGTAAATGTACTATTTCATATTATATGTTTTTTTAAATATATTTATATATATATGTGTGTGTGTGTGTGTATATGTGTATGTATGTGTATGTGTGTGTATATGTGTGCATATATACAGTATATGTATTTGTGTATGTGTGCATATATGTGTGTATGTGTGCATATATATGTGTGTGTATATGTATATGTATATATATATATATATATAAATATGTATGTGTGAATATTTATGTGTATATGTCAATATATATATATATACATACAGTATATACATTTGCCAAATAAATAACAATAGCAAGTTTAAAAAACTTACCTTTGAAGGATTTCTTTTTAATGCATTATGTATGTATTTAATTCATGCATATGAAGTATATTCATGAGCAATTGATTAACTTAAGACTGCATGTAACGTAGTGCATGCTAAAAGGCAAAGCGCCATAACGGCAGAGTCTGAGCTCCCTCACAGGTGAAGGTAACGGACATTACACACTCCAGTGGAAGTTCAGAGGGAGGGATGAGTCCCATAACGCTCCACCCATGTGTGGTCCATTACTCCTCATTGTAAAAACACAAACACACCCTTCCAGATGGTTTAAAAAGCAGACCCTCGTTCACATGCCTGAAGAAATGATGGAAATGAGTCATTGTAAAAGTTGACAACTTACTTTCAAAGTCTTTATTGTCTGAGCCCAGTCCATCTGACTAATCTGCGGTATTGCAGTTAGCAGGATACTGCTGGCTTTGTTGGCGTTCTCCTTCATCGTTTTCATTACGTTGTCAACACAGACCTAAGACAAGGAAGAGAGAGAGAGGGAGAGAGGGGAAGCAGCCTGTGATTAATAAAAGTAACAGCAGTGCAATTTTTCCTTGTGTCACCGGAACTTTGTACGAGACAAACATTTCTTAACATCCAGCATTCCTTGTTGTTCTAAGACAAATATTTGCACTTTGAACACAGAAGGAAGACAAAATAAATATATCACAAAATGTGTGATACTCTATACGAGGTCAAAGGTTTCTCCTCAAGTTTATTGTCTTTGCTGTTAAAATAAACAAGTTTAGTTTTAGTTTTCCTTGCAGGCAGCTGTGCTCTGCACGTCAGTGAGTCGTCCTATGGTATTAATAAGGTAATGAGTTTTTAGCTGTGGATTATTTACTCGATTAATCCTTACGTCCATAAAAATGTTTAAAAAAAAACGTTGATCAGTGTTTGTCAAACCTGGAAATGACGATGTTCTCGAATGTCTAGTTTTGTCCACAAACCAAAATGATTAACTTTTCATGATTTATTTGTTATGTGGAGCAAAGAAACGAAGAAAATATCCACATTTAAGAAGCTAAAACAATCGGAAATCTTAAGTAAATCATCATTTTCACACACATCACTTGAAGAATAAGGAAATACAAATCCATGCATCTACAGTATCTGCTGAGATTGCATGCAGATACCAAGGCCACAGTTTTGTGGTCAAGAATATCCGCTTATATCAAAATGAAATGATGTGATAGTGCTGTACAGTGCATTTTGTGTCCTGTGCTCATATTTTTTTCCCATGCAACCTTCATTAACTCCCCGTGAGTGCTTTGTTTTCATGTCGCACTCATGCTGCTGTGGCGTTTTGCGATAAAGACGGTGAAGCTGATGACTCAGTATGAGTCAACCTCCTCTGGCAACGCTTCCACCGGAGGCTGGCAGGCTAGCTGCCGGGGGTGTGTGGGGCGGGGGGGTTGGGGGGGGTTGGTGTGGTGTTGTTTGGATGAAGCTGAGAGTGTGTGTGGAGGAGGCGGAAGGATGTGGCGAGCGTTCGGCAACAGGAGGGGCAGAGAGGTCAGCTGCAGGAACTGGGAAGTGGAGTTGTGACTTTGGCTGGATCGGTGACAGAACTCGCCCACACGCTTTTTTTTTTTTTTTTTTTTATCGAGAGCATTATCCAGATTGTCTAACAAAGAGGAAGCCGCTCAAAAACCAAGAAGACTCAGATACTCGAGTCAAGAACATGGATGGAAAAAACAGGAAAGTGACAAAGCTATTAAAAATATTCATTTATATGTGTATATGTATGTGTATATGTATATATATATATATATGTGTGTGTGTATATATGTGTGTATGTATATATATATATATATATATGTGTATGTATAATATATATATGTATATATATGTGTGTGTGAATGTATAGTTTATATATATATATGTGAATATATAATATATATTATTATGTATATATATATATATGTGTTTGTATAATATATATTATTATGTATATATATATATATATGTGTTTGTATAATATATATGTATATATATGTGTATGTATAATATATATGTGTGTGTGTATGTATAATAAATATATATGTGTATAAATAAATGTGTATATATACATGTCTGTATAATATACAGTATATATGTATATATCCACCCCACAGACATGAATGTCTGGCTGGTATCTCACTGAGCAAACTGTTTTTTTTTTTTTTTATGTGATATGTCATATCAGACCTACTAGCACTGTCTTTATCTGTTAAAATAAACAAGTTTAGTTTTAGTTTTCCTTGCAGGCAGCTGTGCCCTGCACGTCAGTGAGTCGTCCTATGGTATTAATAAGGTAATGAGTTTTTAGCTGTGGATTATTTACTCGATTAATCCTTACGTCCATAAAAATTTTAAAAAAAAACGTTGATCAGTGTTTGTCAAACCTGGAAATTACGATGTTCTCGAATGTCTCGTTTTGTCCACAAACCAAAATGATTCACTTTTCATGATTTCTTTGTTATGTGGAGCAAAGAAGCTAAGAAGACGAACAGAAATCCTAAGTAAATCATCATTTTCACACGCATCACTTGAAGAATAAGGAAATACAAATCCATGCATCTACAGTATCTGCTGAGATCGCATGCAGATACCAAGGCCACAGTTTTGTGGTCAAGAATATCCGCTTATATCAAAATGAAATGATGTGATAGTGCTGTACAGTGCATTTTCTGTCCTGTGCTCATATTTTTTTTCCCATGCAACCTTCATTAACTCTTCCCCGTGAGTGCTTTGTTTTCATGTCGCACTCATGCTGCTGTGGCGTTTTGCGATAAAGACGGTGAAGCTGATGACTCAGTATTAGTCAACCTCCTAGTATATATGTATATATCCACCCCACAGACATGAATGTCTGGCTGGTATCTCACTGAGGAAACTGTTTTTGTTTTTTTTTTATGTGATATGTCATATCAGACCTACTAGCACTGTCTTTATCTGTTAAAATAAACAAGTTTAGTTTTAGTTTTCCTTGCAGGCAGCTGTGCCCTGCACGTCAGTGAGTCGTCCTATGGTATTAATAAGGTAATGAGTTTTTAGCTGTGGATTATTTACTCGATTAATCCTTACGTCCATAATAAACAGTATATATGTATATATCCACCCCACAGACATGAATGTCTGGCTGGTATCTCACTGAGCAAACTGTTTTTTGTTTTTTTATGTGATATGTCATATCAGACCTACTAGCACAGCGCTAATTGTAATTACTGTAAACTGAAATTATAAATGAACTGTATATGATATTAGGAGAAGTCAAAAATACCACTGTATTTTTTTTCTGGCACCTGGAAAGAGGGAGGAGACCCAAATGATAAAACAGCTGTGTAACAGCTTAGTAAAACATATATAACGGATAATAAATACTACATTTAGCTCACAGAAGCATCCTCGTAAAGTGCTTATAGTCTTAAAACAAATGGTCTGATGATGACCTTCATCTTAAAAACAAATGTAGCTGCACATTTATGCCGATTGTTGTACAACAAAACAAACAAAAGGACAGGAAGGACGTGATATCACATCCTTTCAAAATAAACAGTGCATCACCCATGACTAGCAATAATTAACACAAACACAAGGACACGAAACACAAACGTAACAACACTGGCTGTGAGGACTTCCAGCCCGCCACTCACCGCCTCCTCGTGCTCCTTCCAACAGTCGTAGTCCGTCGCCATGGCGATGCTGGCATAGCATATGCCAGCCTCTTTGGCGAGGACGACCTCGGGCACGGTCGTCATGTTGATGACATCGGCGCCCCACTGGCGAAACATCAGGCTCTCCGCCCTGGACGAGAAGCGGGGCCCCTCGATCGTCATCATGGTCCCTCGCACGTGGCACTTGACGCCCAAACTCCTCGCCACCTCCACCAAGACCTGCAACCAGGAGAGAAGAGCTAGTGTGTGTGTGGCTTTAGTGAGCGCATGAAAGAAGTGTTTATACTGGTCGGGTTGGCTGAGAGAAACATGTTCAGGTCTGTTACAAATAGAGAAGGACCAAACAAATGTATAATAATTAATCATAATAAACACGTATATATAAAGAACAAGAAGAGGTCAGGTCACAGGTCCATTGCTACTCAACTTGTCGATCTTCAGATCTTCATACTCGTAAATCTTTTCCTTGCAGAGGTCAATTTTCAATAAGATTTAGTGGAATCTGGCAAAAAACTGTTCCTCTATAAAATTCTACAAAAGATGCTTAAAAGATCACCTAACGGTAGTTTTTTTTTTTTTCATGCGTTGTTGTCAGTGTCTCATGCTCAAGGAATTTAATAAATTAGGGGTATAAACAAATATTCCCCTCACACACACACATTACATACTCATATTATTTGCTTTTATATTAATGTTTGTTATTGTCTGTATTTTCTGTTATTATATATAATTCGTCACTATTAGCTTGTTATCACTTTCACATAGAAATTTTTTTTTTGTATGTTTTCTCTTAATTTTGTGAAATTTTAACATTTAGGTAGAGGCTTCAAATAAGCCCACTAGATTTTCAGCCTCTTCCGGCTCTTCTTGTGCAAAAACTGTGCAAAATAAATGAATGAATGAAAAAGAACAAAATACTTTGACTATTCATACACTTTGTATTAAATGCATTTTAAGGTTTAATTAAAATATGAAAGAATATGAAATTTCAGGATTTAACAATATACAACATTTCATGGACTCGCTCACCTCTCTGGTTCGGTGACAGAAGGGCTCAGCCATGGGGATGTGGCACACGCCTGCAGGGCTGGTGGGCTGTCCGTCATACAGCGTCTGAGCTCTCTTAGTAGTCCTAACAAAACAACAAGCAATTAAAAAGTTATCGAGGCAATTTTGACAAATATGCAGAATAAAATACATTAAAAGATTGATTAAAAATTATAGATAGGTATGTTCAATGTCGAACCTGCCACTTAATCGCACTGTGTAGCTAATAAAGTGACCGGTTAGTGAGTGTACATGTACACCACACTATACAAACAATCATTAGTTGCAGCCATTAATTAATTAATTTATCCCAGAAAGTTTTCAATAATATAAAAGGTTGAAATAATGATTTTAATTTTTTTGCGTGATAAAATCAGCAGATATCCATTTAACTTTAACTTAACCTACATATGATATCAGTACTTGTATTAAATAATAATATTATTATTGTATGATCTATTCACTTATTCTCAGTGAGAATAAGCAAAACCAATGTCAATGCAAAACCATGATATGGAAACTAAGAGGTTTAAGGCCCACGTGTGACTGGACACACTTACTGAAAGCCAAAGAAAACAAACAAGCCGAGGTGTTGGCATAATTGTGGCATCGATAAAAGGAAGCCTGAAGAAACGAGCCGTCACATGTGGGACAAGTCTGAGCATGTCTCAGCATGCCACTTCCTCATTTCTGACAAACAGATCTCGTCTGTGCTTGATACTGGTCGTCGGGCTCTATTCGCAACCAGAGGCAAATGTGATAAACACGTGTGCAACTGCGCCCAGGAAACAACAATCGACTCCCCCCGACTAGATGTCGTCTCGGACCGAATGTATGTCGACTCACTGGTGACGAACAGCTAAGCCGTTCCTGTTTCCTGTACGTCTCGCTGCGTATATCAAGTTATGACATGGAATTTGTGCAGTCAGTCAACAGAGAGAACACAAACACTCCCTCAGGGTTATGCTGATACAACACTACACATAAGGATGTATGCATAAGCCCTGAGGTCAGAGATACTTCTGAGAAAAAAAAAAGCCTTTCTCGTGGGAAGATTTTCTCAGGTTCACCGACTAGTGTTTTTTTTTTTTTTAAGAATTTGTTATCACCTACTGCAATATGAGCCTCTGTAACAGAATACATTATAGTATCTGTGATCACGTGGCTCTAAATATGAGCGTTCATGACTTGTTTCCACGTCCGTCGCTTGTTATTTACACGGTGGGAGGTGCTTGTGGCCACTTGATGAATGGAAGACATCTAGTGTCATGTTGCTGCCATTTCAAGTTATAATAGTCGAATCATTTTTTTCTTATTTAAATACACTGCCGTTCAAAAGTTTGGGGTCCTGAACCTATATAATTTTGTTTGTGTTTTCCATTAAAAGTCACACTTTTATTCATCCGAGTTGCAAAATGAATAGAAAATATAGTCCAAGACATTGACAAGATTAGAAATAATGATTTTTATTCCAAATAGTAATTTTGCCCTTACGTCAAAGAACCAGCAAAACTGTTTTCAGCTGTGCTAACATCATTGCACAGGAGTTTTCAAGTAACGCTCCTGCCTGTAAACTAGTAAACTACCTGCTCCTGCCTGCTGACAGAGGCACATTATTGGCGCTTTTCCACCATACGGTTCCATCACGGCTCGGTACGGTTTGATATGGTTTTCCCTTACTTTAGTACCTCCTCAATGTGGGCGGAGAGAAACTGCTGTGACACAAACTATTTATTTATAAAGCAGTTGTTGTTTTTTTTCCGGTGTAACCGAATCATTAGACTCGGTTCGTTAAAACGATATGTTCACAGAATGGTTTCAGTACTTGTACACAGCCTCTGGACTGAAATACAGCTGCAGTGTTTCTGATGCTGCTCGCGAGCGACAGTTTTCGGCAGTTCCTTGGTAAATGTTGTTCTTTTTTCCTTTTAAAATAGACAAATGTCTACTAAATAAAAGTACCAGGTACTATCACCAAGGTAAAATCCTTCAACTGTTGTTGGCCCTGGGAAAATTTACAACATACCATACTAAACACAAAGGTGAAAACATTCCTAACAGAGCTTGCATTTCAACTAACGGTGGATGCCATCACAGTAACAGCACCTATACTATGCATCTCTTGTGGGTTTGTAATAAATATCCAATTGTGATTTTAACATAATTATTCTCATTTTCATGTGCATAGCCTATTTAAACTGATTACTGTGTCATAATTGTGCAGATTTGTGAGAAACAAAGATGCTTTCTTCAATTCTGGAGAATATGATCTGTGTCGGCCAGGACAAGATTTAATGTAAAATTGTAATTTGACACACATTTTTGGCTTTAAGAAAAAATGCGCCTCCTGCGGTTTGACATTTTTACTGCAGTAGGCTATATAACGATTTCAATAAAAAGTTTGATTAATTGTTCAGCCCAAGGAGGAACTGGATGAAAAACCAGCCGACACTGGGCATGAGGCAGTGTTTTCACCCTGGACAGATCACCAGTCTATTGTCTAAGGACAACATACAGAGACAAACAACCATTCACAACCAAAACCTAAATTTACCTAAATTTAAATTGCACATCTTTAAACTGTGGTACACTGCAGTTGAGGTGTGTTGCCATATTGGTGTAAACGTCACAGGCTACATTTTTAATTCTCGCCACAGCCTGAAGCCGAGACTGTGACAGTAGAGTTACGAGCTCAAGTTGAGTTTTTCCCACTAAACAGGATAGTAAACAAATATTGGCTTTGACATTTGTGTCAACCAAAGCGAGTAAAGTCCTTCCTCCCCGTTCTCACTCAGCTATCTGGATGTTCTTGTCGCACAGTAACATGAATCCTGTCATTGAGATTTGTGGGAAGATGCTTGAATTGTACAGTAAAGCTCTTTTATCTATTTGAAAGCAGCATTGAAGCAGCATTTCAAAAATAACAAGACAGTTGGTAGCCTTATCAAAGACAGGTTACAGAGCAAACAGTATAAATACTTTTATTTACATATTAAATTATGTAGTCTGGATTTTTTTTTATACCAGATTGAATTTATTTGATAAAGCACACAAAGTGATGAGTCTGTACAGTGATTTGGACTAGATTTAAGACGCTGTACTTTCTTGAAATTGTACAAAATGTTTTATCTAACATCTGTGATGCAGATATTCTCAGGTACAACATGAAAAGTCTGAAAGTCCCCCTTAAGTCAGCGGTGTCAACCACCATCTCGTACAGGACAGGGGCTTTTCCTGGAACCGGCCACGTGTACACGGGTGTGTGTGCGAAAGAACAGCGTTTCAGCTGCTCAGCAAATAACTTCCCCGGCATTGCTCATCTTTTAACAGTGCCCACATTCATGCAGCTGAGTAGCGCCGATTGTGCTGGAGCAGAATGGAGTTCGAGTGCAACTAAAATTAGGTTGAAGATCAGCTGAGGTCCCTCAAACGCTTCAAAAAATTATTGTACTGAGCACTGATCTATTCAATGTATTTCCAATTTGTTCAATAACAGAATCAGGAAAAATTAACACCTACTTAACCCATGAAACATCAACTCGCTAAGCACTTTACTAGGAACACCAAAATAATACTGAGTAGAGCCTCACTATGTCTCAAAGACTTGGGGATTCAGGTCCATGGTAGCATGACTGCTTCCCATCATTCCTGGATTTGCTCATCTTCCATTAAACCACATCCTACAGATTTTCTATTCTGGTGACTTGGGAGGCCAAAGAAATACACTGAACTCATTGTTACGTTATTAAAAACCAGTTTGAGAAAACTTTTGCTTTCTGACATGGTGTATTATCGTGGCGGAAGTAGCCATTAGAAAACTGCAGGCACGGAGAGAGATGCACAAGGTCACAGACGATGCTGTCGACTGTGGTATTCAAGCAATGACTGACTGGGATGTCAAGGCCCCAAAATATGGCAGGAAAATATCCAGTGTGTCATAAACAAACACCAGCCTCGATGATGACACACGGTTAGTCAGTTTCACAAATTACGCAGCAGAAATTTCTCAGAACTAAAACTGTTTTTCTGATAATTTTCTGATGTCCCGGCACCGTTCAGTTTCCATGAATTATGCACAACATTTTCATGACTTCCTCTCTGCTTCATGTCCTCATCTTTAAAAATTTTAAATGAAGCGGCAGAGCATCCCTGCACATTTTTGCATCGAGGTAAGAGACATTTTCAGGACAATGTCATCTCAGTTAGCTGGCAAAACAAAGGCTTAATATGGCTACTGTGCCTAATCCAGCCATTTTTTTTTTTTTTTTTTAAATCCTCAACAGGCCACTGGAGATAAAAGTTTTTCAGACTTTCTTCCATAGTTCATAAGAAAAAAAAATATTGTATATACAGCATAACTTTTTTGGGGGAAAGTTTGATGAGTAATGGATTTCCACCTGGATCAAAGTCAGGGCTCATACCAGGCCACTACAGAACAATCTAATGTGTCTTTCTCATTCAGTCTAACTGCTTGTACATGTACATTCTGAATCATTAAGCTTCCATAGAGTGGTCCTATGGCACATATATATGTGAGTCATGGAGGTCTACTTACATACATTAACTTGTTTTTATGGTCAAAAACCTCCTAGAGCCAATAGAAAGCTCTTCTCAGCTGTCTCAGAAGCGCAGCTCCCCCCTCTGGAACGGTGGATGCACTGCTACTCATTATCAAAACATTATTTTAACAATGTTTAAAAATAGCTTCGTCACAACTCCCCGCCACAGTCCCTTATATGCCTTTGACCCGGTGTCAGAAGTCACGAAGAAGTCAAGAAGATGTTCTTCTTCTTCTTCTGCGGTTCAATGTACGCAACCGGATGTGCCCGGACTAGTGCCCGGAGCAGGAGGATCTGCTGTTCAGGAGAAATGCTGTTTACGTAACCAGACTGGGTTTTTTCAGAAATCTCGCTGAGCCCGAGATTACAATACAACCTGGTGTTCTCATCAGTGGCTGAACTGTTTGTTTCGAACCTTCAGGGATTCATAAACGAGGTAATGGTACAGATACGCACCAAAAAAAACAGCGTTAATTGGAACTTCCGTTCTATGGGAGCTTTAACCGGATAGTCGGATGAGCTGTAGACAGGTTTTGTAACAGAATGCTATGATAATCGCAGAAAAGCACCACATAATAATCCCAACAAATCGAGTCCCGTGTGTAAACAGAAGAGAAAAGGGGAAAAAAACAATGTAATACGTACGTCGTAACCTGCTGATTTGGTCTTGCCACACTCACCTGTCAATGAACTGATCGATGATTACAATGTCTCCTGGCTGAATCTCCTCCCGAAGTGAGCCACAGGCCGTGGTAGCCAGCAAGTGTGTGCAGCCTTGTTCTCTCAGTGCCCAGACGTTAGCCCGGTAATTCACATTGGATGGCATTATGGTGTGTTGCCTTCCATGTCTAAAAATACATAGTATTGTCTGTGTGAAGGCATCTTGACAGGAGCAAGTTTTGTCCACTAGATGGTGCAAGCAGAGGACAAATGAATATGCTTCCTTACCTTGCAAGGAGCACACATTCCACATTTTTTATTTTACCCAGTATCAGAGCATCAGATGGCTGTACAAGAATAGAGAGGGACAATCAGGCTTTAGGAAAGGAAATGTCAGTTGAGCTTTTCTAAAGTAACTTTAGCCTTAAATTTCACCAACCTTTCCATACGGTGTCTCAACATAAAGCTCAGTCCTTCCCTCCAAGATGTCTGGATCGTCAAGTCCTGAACCCCCAATTATACCAATCTAGATGGGGGAGAAAAAGTAGTCACTGCTTCATTAGAATAAAGAATAACTGACACTGACACACAAATATAACATCGTAGATCCATCACAGTAGAACCATGTTATTAACGATAACGCTGTTGGTATACATGTTGAGATACATGTTTTGTTTGGACGTTTATGGATTCACCTGCCGTGTCAATTGAATATTAAACTTAAAACTTACTACTTAAACTACTACTTTAACTGACAGTTGAATGTAAGATAACTCAAACTGATGACAAAGCGTCCGTGACATAATTGCTCAATAATAAAAACACAAATTTAACTTGTAGTTATAGAGATAGACCAGTTTTTGTTTGCATAGCTTATTTGAAAAAGTTCTGTGTTTCCAAGACCTACAGTATTTCATGTTTTTCAGCAAAGACAACTAAAAACACTGCAAACACCAGACTTTCCGTCTAGTTTTACCAGCGTAACGTGTTTTGCCAGTCGTGATGTAAAACGCATTTCTCCGTATTACAGATATGCGACATCTTTTTGACTAGTCGTAATTTCATTGTGACTAGTATGAACTGTAGTTGTAGATATCTGTGATGTCTTTCTTGTCAGTCAAAACTACAGTTTCAGACATCTGCAACTGAGTTTTACTAGTCAGAATGAAGTCACTTTTGCCATTCATGTGTAATGGGTTTGTCATTATAGATATCTGCAATTCAGCTACAGACATCCTCAACTGATATCTGTAATATCTACAAATCAGTTTAAACTCCATTCTGACTATCTGAAACTCAAAAATCCAAGAAATCTAAAATGTAGATGTCTTCAACTGAGGATAATTAAAGATATCTTTAAATTGAATTATGCTGTTTTGCTCTGCAGCTTTAATGTTTAACTTATACATTGGTTGTAATTATATTATACAAGTGTATTGCTGTGCACATATAAAATAAGAATAGGAGAGTTTGTTCAAGTTTAACAATTTAGTGTACCATTGTAGAATGAGATTAATAGCCAAAATTATCAGCCAAAAACAGCAGCATATGTTGGCCATCGATTGACCTGATTTATCGGCCAAAGAACAACACCCTATTTGTGGAAATTTATTTTACAGTCTTAGCAATTAGGGCAATTAGGATTTGAATAATTTATTTCCTTCATCAATGACAATCAGCCTGTCTGCAGTTGTGCACTAGCTTACAGCTGCCGGATGAACACGTGCTAAAAACACTGCACTTGAGACGGTTTATCCAAAACAGTACACCTCTAAA
This sequence comes from Microchirus variegatus, assembly GCF_963457635.1. Classification (NCBI taxonomy): domain Eukaryota; kingdom Metazoa; phylum Chordata; class Actinopteri; order Pleuronectiformes; family Soleidae; genus Microchirus; species Microchirus variegatus. The sequence continues at coordinate 9,746,922 of NC_139824.1, forward strand.
CCACTGGAGATAGTCTGTATATATGTTAGCTTGTTGTTGTTTGCTGTCGCTATTCCCACTAGTCTGCAGAGTCCGAGTGCAGCTTTGCCAAAATGATGCTATGAGCTTTTGGTCGCACTTCAGAATGGTCTCACCTAGCTATGCTCTCATTGATTCATGGAGCGAGTTCAAACACAAAGTGTAAAGACAGCAAAGTTTTCACCACATAACATTTTAGATTATTACCTTAATGGGAAGCGTAGAAGCCATGACAATGAGCCGCCTGTAACAGATTTAACCAAATCCTGCATAAAACGCCGCTCTATAACTATTGCTAACAACATCCGGAAGAATATTGAACAAACGCATATCTTCCTGTTTGTTTACCTTCAAAATAAAAGCATGAATACAAACATGCTTTAAACTCGTTTTTGGGGCCGCGTAACTACAGTATATTATAAACATTTACAAAGCAAACTTACTATAATTCTTCTACATTTAACGTGTGTGTGTGTGTGTGTGTGAGTTGTGTTTCTATTCTTTGTGAATATGACCGTTTTGTAATCTGCTGAATAACAATAGTTGTGTCGATATTTCACAGACTTTCAAAACAAAAGTGTCTGTATTGCTATGGAACACTATATGATCTAAAATAAAATGTATTTATGACGTAAAATGAATCTTTACTTTAAAAAAACATGCAGAAACGACTCATTATAACTTGATTTTACGGATTTTGGGCTATATAAATAAAAATGACTTGATTTGACTTGACTATTATCAAATATACACCCTGTAAGCCATCAGTGATTATTTTGTGTCCGTGTAATTGAGTGAATTTCCAGCATTACTTAACATAAATTCATAAAACTTAAAAAACTGAATACTAGTGTCCTGTTCTTCCTGTCTCAATAAAGGCTGTAAGATGACTGGATTTCATATAACCCACAAGTTGGACCCACAATGGATATAATATATATAATATTCTCAGCAACTGCACTGCACACATCATGCCGTTCAGACCTTTGTGAATTGTGATATTAACAAATCATAAACCAGAGGAGTCTCCAGGAAGTTCTGTGGCTGCTTGTAATAAAAGAGTAAAACATTCATTAAAGCTAAGAACCAAAGAGACAGAACGTGAAGGGGAGCCAAAAAAAGAAACAGACACCCGTGGAAATTATAGACCGTATGGAGGTCAGTGAAGGACAGACGTGGTTTGTTCTCGAAGGACTGTTGAATATTTCAAAGCATGGTTGAGCACTGATTGAACAGTTTCTATTCTGCATCATTGTCTGGACTTCCTTAGTGATTCCTGAATACATTTTGATAGCATTTTAATCATCTGTCTGTGGCGCGACACTCCCTTGCTGTACACAGGGTGATGCATTTTATGTCATGACTCACAGAGGGAGGGTGAAAGCATATTAGTAACGAGAGACAGCAGTGAATAGTATTTGGAAAAGTGGACCTGGAGTCGTTTTTTCAGAAATGTATGTTAAATTTTGTATTTAAATGTTGAATTTTAGCCTTAAAATTACATTTAGTACTTTCCATCATCAGTTGTGGACATACTTAGATAATATGGTTATTACTTTTTAAATACCTTTTTTGATACTGTATACTATTATAGATGTTTTTGTACTTTTGAAATATTGAGTAGTAATATTCTTATTACTGTGTATTGTGCAGTTTCAATAAATAGTTCCAATTATTTCAATCTTATTGCAAAATTGACAAATCTTTGGGTTATTCAAGCATAAATGCCTAAAATGAACAATACAAAATGAAAATAAAAGACTTGATCAATGCAATTTATTAATTTATTACCAATACAAAAGCCCCCATATTTATATCTATACACTGCAGATAGTGAGCTGTTCTCCGTGAGCAGAAGGTACAGATTGGTTTGTGTCAAGACAAATGTAATCACTGTACTCCACATTATCCCTGAGAGCACTTTTAAAAATAAAATGCATTCATTGAAGAAAATCAAAAAGTCAAAAACAGTGGCACACTGCACATAAAATAGAATTGTTTTACTGTGTTGGGTAACACCACCAGGAACAGAAACAAGTCATTTGTCCATTGATGACCACTCTGCAGCTCAACACCAACATCTCATTATGTCCCACAGTCCAATTAGCAATCAAAACATAAAGGGATATCTTTATCCACCGTATCCATCAAGGTCTGATGTGATGAGTACTGTTTGGATCTTCAATACTGCTGACAGGCAAACACAGCAGGAATCTACACGATTATGACAGCGAGGTCAGAGTGGCAGGGTCGACGAGGTCATCTGTGGTGCTGTCAACAGGGTTGTCCTCACGTGTGCTGCTGCTTCTGGCCTGGGTGACACACACATTAGCCAAAGAATCGCTGTCGCTGTCAATGGTGATGACAGTGAGTGAGTGCTTTTCTGTGCGCTCACTACTCTTGTGCCTTTTGCTCCTTTTCTTGTGTTTCTTCTTTTTCTTATGATGCCGTCTGCTTCGCTCGTGTGCGTTTTCCTCGTCGATCAGCTCCACACTGAGGCTCCTGCTCGCCTTTCTAGACCTTTCTTTCGATTTTTTTCGACGCTTCTCTTTGCTCTTTTTCTTGTGTTTCGATGAGATCGCGGAGGAGTCACCTTCAATTGATTTGGAAAGTGCGTTTTTGGATGGTTCCTCCAAATGCCTTGTCTTGTATTTCCTCTTCCCGCCTGGCTTGTCGTGGTGAGATCTACCCTTCACTGAAGGAGAGCGACTCCTGGAATAAGACCGAGAATACCTCCTGTCATGTCTCCGGGAGTCTATGCTATGGCTCCTGGAGCGAGAGCGCGACAAGTGCCTATCGGGGTACTTGCGACTACTGTAATAGTAAGACCGCTTCTCTGTATAATGCATCCCACTGTCATTTCTCTCTTTGCTGTAATGACTATAGGACTGATAATTTCGATAATTGTCCCTCCTTTTATAATTACTGTCACATTTTACAGGTGACTCTCTGCTGCTTAAGTAAGAATGACATTTTTCCCTGGATAGAGCGCTGACACTGCTCTGCAGGATTGCAGGGCTCCTCCTAGAAAGTCTGTGCTCTCTACTACCAGATCTCCGTCTCCGCCTGTAGTCTTTGTCCTTTGACCAGCGCTTGTCCTTCGAGCTCCCGTCATCATCAGATCTTCGACCTTTGTCTTTTCTATCTGACTTACTGGATGTCTTGTGTCTGTCTGACCTTATGTTTGAATCAAACTGATGATGGTCTGTTTCTACATTACCTGACTGTTCTGCATCTCCCTGATTGCTACTCTGTAAAACTGGGGGACTGACACTGGAGAAACGGATGTGTTGAGGTAAAAGAGGCACTTCCTTGGTTTCTTCACTGTCGAAGTCTTCAGAGTCAGAAGAGAGCTGAACCAGCTCTGGAGTCCTGTCGACTGTTGGCTTGACAAAGCTTACAATGACACAATCATCATTGTCGGAATACAGGCACACCGACTCTTCATTGTTAACTCCACGCTGAGTCATGTCCGTTTGGCTATGAGAGCACATGTGCTGCGGAGAAGTTCCAAACTCTTGTGTCTCCTCTTCTAAACTGCTGTCAGATTCTGAGTCTGATTCCGAGTCGAGGACTGATAGATGCTCTGCCCTGCTCTGTTCTGCAGTCGTAGAATACGATGGCCCTGGCGTTTCATCATCCCAAACAGAATGACTCAAAGTAGACGTGGAATCTCCAGGGAGGTCCAATCCCATGGACTGTTCCTCATCCTCTGAGATGGCTATTACAGATGAGTTGGAGCTGCTGTCTTCGTTTGAGGAAGCAGCTGGGCAGTCGTACACCGCATGCTGGTCATACGCCTCCATATTAAATGGGGATTTTGCAAAGCTGATGAACTCGTGTAGAAAGTGTTCGGTGCGACCCTGGATGAATGGCTTGAGCTCTTCCTGAATGGCTCCATCCTCCATGTCAATACGCGTAATGCGTGACATGATGACGTGCTGAACTATGTTGACCAAAGAGCCGTGGGACCCATATAGCACCATGAGTTCTCTCTTAAGCCATGGGATCAATCTATGAAGGCAGGCAGGATTTCTGCGGTAAAACTCTGCCGAGTTGTCGCGCAAGCGTCCACCATCCCGGACAGACCGAACCTTAACCCCTTGGCGATACAGCTCCCTCCTGAAGTTGATCATTTCCTGCTCTCTGACGTTGGTCACGGCCCGGCCTTCCCTTGCAGCTCTCCTCTTGGCTGCCAACCTCGACATCATACGTTGTATGTAACGGTCCTGGTTTTGTTGGGAAGACATCGTTGAGCCTTCAAACATCACTCCATTGTCCGGAGGTGGAGAGGTTCTTCCACGCATCTGCCTGTGGACTCCAGTAAGAGTTGTGCGGTATCTAAAACGCACTCCCCCAAAGGTCCCAAAAGAGCCATTATTCATCGGTTGCAAGTCATATTTCTTATAGTCTTTCTCCGATTTTATACTGTGATAGATAGAATTGAATGGCTGTTTGCATAACGGACACTCTGCTTTGTTCTTAGACCACTCATGAATACAACGGAAGCAGAACTTGTGCAGACAGAGGTCCAGATATGAAATGTTGTTAAATGAGTCCAAGCAGATGGGACACTTCGAGTCTGGCGACACCTCTGCAGACATGGCTTCAGATTTTTTCCTTCTGCCACTCTTCTGGCTCTGCTGGAGGGCAATCTTGATTGCCGACATGATCTGTTGTAATAAAAAGAAGATTAAAATTAGTTCTAAATTGGCCAAATGGGGTACTTCCCCCATTTCAATTTGCCTTTGATCTGTTACCATATCATGATTGCAGTGGTAACTCACCTACAGATTAAAGGCAAGTTAGACAGGTGAGGGCAAACATTTTTCTGAAACTATTATTTGGGAATGCTGAATTACCATTTCCAATTACAATATTCTTGTTGCAGTGCCCACATCTCAGGCTTGAACTGGCTCAGCATTACATGCATGGCACGTTGCCTTGTGTATCTTCTCTATTGGCACATCTGTCTTTAGGCAAGCAAGTGCAGCAGCAATATTGACTTAGGGTGCAATTACCTTTTAAATCCACACCTACAATACACCTGTTAGAGGGCACCGTTCTTCTCCATTTTGTTTGAATATTGAACTTGAAGGGAACTTTCGCTCTCACAACTTAATTACTACCTTTAAGGGCTGAAACTAACTAACTAACTATTATTTTCATAATAAATTAATCTGTTCATTATTTTCTCGAGTAATTGTTTGGTCCATAAAAAAAACGTTGATTAGTGTTTCCCAAACCTTGACACAGTGATGTCGATATGAAAATAAAAATCAGTTCTACTGATTTCTTTGTTATCTGGATAGAGGATGCGTTGTTGTTAGTCCAATTTTTTAAAGGTTATTACATTTAAATTACACATTATAACCTGATCAGGTCCCAGTATACAACCATTTTAGGCCATTGACGTAAAAGGTCAGAGAATTTCTGCTTACACATGTAAAGGGATTAAAATAGCACAATTCTGTACACGCACAAACTTGCAAGCTATACATTAACAAAACAAACCCCAGGCCAAGCTTGAGAGACATGTCGAATAAATGTGCAGAAGAAAATATTTTCATAATTGTTCTCACATTAGAACGATTACAGTGTTCAGTATTTGTCAATACTGTAAGAGAGGCGTCAGACCAGTCATAGGCTGTAAGAGAGGCGTCAGTCCATGCATGTTTTAGCAATGAGGTGTCGTACTGGTTTATACTCAAAGCAATTATGCCAGTCAGTCCACAACTACGACGACTCTGTGTAGATATAAAACCGTGTTAATAATAATTGGTGGCCAGTATCGATAGTTAAAGTTAAGTGACCTATGGTTTTGTGGTTTATTCGGGTTCTTCGCATTCGATTGTTTTTCTTGTTTTCGGTGTGTTAGCTTAGCAAGTTAAGCTACATCACAACGCCATCTGTTTGCAGAAGTGTTTTGTTTGACAGTCCGTCGCATGAACGACTGACCACCTTGAAATAATGTGTCAGATACATGTTGAAGTTCAAATGACCAAAACGACTAAGTCCAGTGTCATTTACAAACACACTGACTTGGCTAGATGAAGTTAGCAGGCTGGCTAAATCAACGAGACGCTATCGAGCTAGTTCGCTAGGATATTTGAGAAAAGTTGTATAATATTTACCTATACCTTCCCCAAGCACGTTTATGGATGATCATTAACTACACAGTCCGTCTTGAAGGAAAACATCCATTTTGACGTGATTGTTTTACGGGGTAACTGTTTACAAAGCCCAACTGCTTGGCTTCGTAACAGTCCTTTGCTCTCACGCGTCTTCTTCTTCTTTAAATTTAAGCAGACTGGAAGCTTCTACGGCACATTGTTGCCTCCTAGTGGCAGACGTTTATTTCCCATTTATTTATTAATGTGTTGTTTATTATTGTCCAATATTTAACAGGTAGTCCTCCAGTACTAATTTGTGGACTATTTATCCCGGTAATAGCCAGTCATTACTAGTTTATCCTGTAGCCCTGTAACAATCTTGCATACAACGATTGTGATTTTTTGAAAAAAATTCAAAATCACTTCCGTCCTTCAAAATAAAATACGTCCTCTGAAACAAATATCACACACAACACACACAAACAAGTAATTAAGCGTTATTTAACTTTTGCTATAACCACAATAAAATGAATGTAGCTAAATCATTTGTGATCAGTGGTTTGTAGAATATAATAAATGCCTTGTTCTGAAAATACTCAGACGTAACACTAGGTACATATGTACATTTGGACTTCATTACACCCTTTGCAATAAATGTATAGTTGTTTGCTCATCTTTTGATATTTTAACATTTTGTTTTTTTGTCTTTTGGCTGTTCCCTCTCGTCATAGCCACAGCAGATATTCTGCATATTTGATATGGCAGATATATTTTTTTTTTACGCCAGACGGCCTTCCTGATGCAACCCTCAAATTACCACCTTAACATGTCACTCACTCAAACATCATCGATATCATCGATATAGTTCAATAATGTGATCTGCATGTTTTTCTGAGAAGTATCGCAGACTCCCACAGCTGACATCAATATGTTAAAAATCTGATTCATGGTCATACACGATGTGACAATGTAATATTTTATTGGCATATAAACAGTTTTTACAAGACAACCTCAAAGAAATGCTTGAGTATTTCAGCTTCAGTGATGACCATGGGTCTCAGGGAGATCCGGAACCTTTTCGCCTGTCTCCAGAATGGTGTCACCCTAGATAGAAAATCAAACACAGAAAGCAACTCATGTAGGATCCATCTGTGGTTCATCAAGGGATACTTTGGGTTTTTTGAAAATGAGGCATTGTTCCTGCTTGAAAGCTGTGGTGTGTTTCCACCAAGTGTATATTATATACACACACAAATTTTTGTTGCGTTTTCATTAGGAATAGTCCCAAATCATCCAACCGTGTATGGTACGGATGGAGCTAGCCCCACAATAGTCAGCTGATCTTCAACATATCAATCACAGACCAAAGCAGGCATCATTTTTATTGGGGAAGTTAGTATTAATAATATGTCAGTACCTCATCACACACCATACTTCAAAAAAACAGAACTATCCCTTTAAAGTAAGCTCACAGAAGGCTGCACATACATACAATAAAAAATGTATTCATTACAAGATACACATTGGTTCAAATCATACTTACAGGGAACAGCTTGGGTTTCAGCTCCACGATACCATAAGGCTTTTGCTGTGGGAGACAATGACACTTATTCGGTATTCTGACTGCTTAATGCTTTATGCACTTTTGCAATATAACATTACAAATAATGTGAAACACATCTGTTTACTTACAGCGATATGGTATTTCACATAGTAGTGAACAAGCCAAGCAGGTATCAACAGCCGAGTTAATGTGAAAACTCCACCTCTATATGCTTTGTAGGTCTGTAAGGAGATAAACAAATAATACATATAAGAAAAGAGGTACACAATACATCAAAACATGACAATATTCCTTTTGAACAAATGTAATAAACACAAGGTAATATTTTGAAAGAGGGATTGGTGTGTTTTGTAGGCATTTACAGTACGCCCCTAGTATACACAAGTATCCTGGCTAAAATAAATATAATTCACAATATTATTTTGATAATACAACTTTTTTGAGTATCATAGACGTTAACAGCCTTTTGTCCATAATATGTGCCGATACAAAATGTCAGAACACTACTAACAATATGACAACAACAAACAAAGTTATAAGACGTTATAATGTTTTATGAACAGTTAAAACCGACAAAATACAGAATCATTATAAATCAGTACGTTCTGGATAAAACAGAAATAATGCAGGCTTTCCATTTAAATAATTGTAACTGAGACAACATATTCAAATGAACCACGTGAAATGTTGACATTTTTGTATTCGCGCTTATCCCGCAGATAAAATACACCACGTATCCACTTATTGTGACTTGCAGTGACACCTGACGTGACGCTACGAAACACTTTCCCGTCCCTCACTAACGTTAGTCGTGTAAACTGTTTTGCAGGTGTATGTTTTGACGGCTGTCGTTTGTTGTCGAGGACTCACGTAAAGCCTCCACAGACTCTTGGGCTCCAGAAAACCAGCCCAGAACCTGGCGACGGGGCCGGGAGCTTTGGCTTGTACCACGGGCTCCCTCGGACTGAGCTCCTGGTCCTTCAGCCATTGCCTGCGGAGCTTGAAAAGCTGCTCGAAACGGAGCTTCTCGTCTGGCGTGTACCCAGACATGGCTTATTTTTTTGAAAATTCAACCTCAGAAGGACCTACAATGACACCATGGAGGACAGCGAAACAAGCGAAGAAGACGAGGAACCGGAAATCAGTCTTCTTCCTCGGTTGGCAACCAACGTCAGTTGTATGACCGCCACCTTCTGCACCGGAGTAGGGATACGACTTTCCCAATTATTATGTTCGCTAAAGAAAAGCTTAAATAGTTGTTTTTTTGTTGAAGTGTGGTTGCATGAAGCATTCGGAGCAGCTGTAAAAAAAATAAAAATAAAAATAATAAAAAAAATGAACGTGGGGTAAGTGGTAGGGATTAGCTTAAACCAGGAGATGGCAGTAATGCAACCACATGAATGCAAGCTGCCGTTAAACCCCAAAGAAGAAGAAAGACGTTCACCGGAACTTATGCCATTTAAAGTAGTCCCACTCCGGTTCCGCCAGCGCGTCTACGGTGCTCATCATGCCACCATGTCATGAATGTTACTTTTTATTATCTAACGCTAGTACATTTGTCAGCTAGCGGCAGAGCAGACTGAACATTTATGAGCCTGATATTTCATTCACAGTGACTTCAGGTAAGAGCTCCTTCGTTTCTCACAGCGTTGTGTCACTTCTGCCCAATTAGCATTAATGCTAGCGGACTAAACTTACTCTGTTAATGTATTGGTGTTGTTTTAATTTTCTCGCATTAAAGCTAACACACTCACGAGTAACGTGTGGTGTGAAACATGTGTAGTTAGTAGTTTGCAGACAATGTCACTTACACCTTCAATGTCAACTTGCTGAATTAGACTTTGAAGCTAACCAGTTAGCTGCTGGCTGATAGCCAGCTAATTGACAGTACACCACGAGCTCACTCAGTCATACCACTCAGTTATACCACTCAGTTAAGCTATTCATCCTAAACTTCACAGGGTTTAGGCCCAGAAACTGCAGGTCCACGTCCTACAAACTAATTTAATTTAATTTAATTTAATTGAATTATTATTAATTTAATCTAATCCTACCAATGTATAATCAATAAGGATGCACACAAGATATCTTTAAAATGTTTATTGGATATCGCAATTACGCCAAGATAAGTCGATATGACTAAGACCTTAGACTGTTCCCTTTGTCCTTCACTTTTATTAATGATCGTTTTTATTAGTAGTAGTAATTGTGATTACTCTTTTGGTCATAACTGATAAGCCTTACGTCATGTTTTCAAACAGATGCTCAAAAAAAACCACATTCAAATGACAACAGTGCATCAGTCTTTGTATTTTTTTATGCAAAATTTAATGTATTTTGATCAATTTTTTTGTATACTGTATGTTTCTATGACTTTCATTAATTAAAAAATCTGAGGCCCACCTGCAATATCCCAAAGGTCCACAAGTGGGCTGCAGACCACACTTTGGGAAGCACTGCTATAAAGGCTTAAAGGATATATATGGCTTGCTAATGATGGCTCTCTTCAATCTATCAGGACCGTATCAAACTTTGGATGGAGTCAGCGTCCAAGTTCTCAGTGTTTTGCGTAGTCACAGCTGGGAACCACAGGGTTTGGGATTCAGGACATCCTGCCCATCGTCGGTGAGAGAAGAATGGTCAAGTATTTCTCTAATAAGTTGGACATCAGGAGCACATGGGACCTCGTCGCCTCTGCTTTCTGGCAGCGGTACCCGAACCCATTCAGGTATCTTAACATTGTCATATTCAGTAGTATTTAAAAGCTTGTGATGGCAATATACTCTCCCCTTTTTGGGTTGAGCAGCAGAATTAAAACAAGAAGGCACAATAAACTTGCATAGTAATTAAACAATTATGTTATGCTATGTTTTTTACATTTCATTGAGGAAATTTGTATTTGAATGTATATTTTATTGTGTGTGTGTGTGTATCTACTAGCACCCATGTTCTAACGGAGGATGTCGTGTACCGGGAGGTGACTGCCGACAACCAGCTCTTCTCCAGACGTCTCCTGACAAAGACCAATCGGCTGCCTCGCTGGGCAGAGCGCTTCTTCCCTTCTGGCATGTCTCGCTCCGTGTACATCATTGAGGACTCCGTTGTTGACCCTGTCAATAGAATCCTCACCACTTACACCTGGAACCTTAATCACACAACCATCATGGTGAGTTTTACGTGTAACCGGTACATCATCACTCTATGTAGTGGTCTGTGTTTTTGTTGTTGTTTTTTTCTTGTCCCTGAAGTGTTTGTTTTCTTCTTATTCTCCTCTATTACTGTTGACATCTGTTTGGTTTCATTACTGCCTTCTGGATTCTTCGTCTTTGCTGTTCTCGCCATAACTCGTCTTCATTTCCACGTTTCCTTTGATGGAAGATTTAACTCATCTTTATCACTTTTTCCTTTTTTCCTTGTGGACTATTTGTACATAGTCTACATTTTAAAAAAAAGCTCTAATCTTCTTTTGATTCTATCAAGACAGTTTCTTTGAAAGTAAATTGTATTCAAGCTGAATCTTTACTCCTTGCTACATTGATGCTGCAGAGTCTACTTTGTTGTGATTTTTTCAAACTCTTAATGCTGGATCCTTTGATGCTGTTTTGTTAGTTTCTACTGCAGTATGACACACAACCAGCATTCATTTATTTTGTCCTTTTATGTCTGTTCCCAAGTGATATGATTGCTATTACTGAAAATAAAAATATTTCCATAGCCCTGTCTTTTACCTTAACCTAATATCGTTTTTTACTCTCCTTTTTGTAGTCCGTTGAGGAACGCTGTGTTTTTCAAGACTCAGCAGAAGAGCCGGCCACCACCCTGCTCAAACGGGAGGCCTGGATTTCCTCAAGCATTTTTGGCTTCTCAAGACCAATTCAGGTACATTTGACCCTGTCATGCAATCAGAGAATGAAAGAGTGTAATTCATTTTAGATTTTGGTACATTTTCAAAGCCCGTCTTCCTGCTACAGTGGAAAAAACTCACCATATTTACATCATGCTTCAGTAGATACAATTTTTAACACAAACAAGGAAATCTGTTCTGTGGGTTATAGTGCCAACTGTAGAGGGAAAAAAAAGTTATGTGGGGAAAGTGAAACTTGGCAACAAAAATAAATTAGGCAAAATCTTATTATTAGTTGTGGATGATGCCAAGCTATTCTGGAAATCCCCAGACTCGGTGAGAGTGAAGACGTCTGGCTAACTGTTGTTATTCAGGCAACTTCCATATTTTCAGTTTTCTTTTTTCGTGTTGTGATTTTCCCCAGGAGTTTGGATTGGCTCGCTTCAAGAGCAACCAGGTGAAGGCCATGAAGGGACTGGAATACGCACTGTCCAACCTACAAGGTATGTGCACTCAGCAAAAGAAACAAGGGGACAGTGCAAGGAAAAGAGACGAGGGAAATCAAAACAAGTTTATTTTTAAACTTGACATTTCTGGAACAGAGAAACGCTTTTTAGGAAGTAGGATAACAAAATATAACATGGTATATATACACAACTGAATCTGCAAAGAAATAAATCGTTTTTAGATCTGCAAATAAATGTTTTTACCAATCATTTTTTTGGTCCATTATATCTGACTAAATATTAAATAAACGAACCACAATTTCCTGAAACCCAATTTATGTATTAGTCTGTTTTTGCTTTTCTTAAAAGAAATAAGACGATAAGTTAATGGGCTTACAAAATCATCTTAAAGGTTGCTTAACTGAAATGATGGACAACCCAGTTCTAATAAAAAGCCCTTTGTTTATCATTGATAGTCTCTTTTTAATCACCATACAAATATATTTACGATCACTGGAGACCGCGTTCTTCTGAATCACTGCAGTTTGAAAACATCAGTTTTAATTGTCAGTATTTTGCGGTGGTAGCTGTTACATGAGAAAGGCGGTGCTCTGTATTTGGCAGTGACTCACGATCGCTGGGTTTTGTGCGTTGTGCAAATGCAGCAAACTGTTGTCTGAAAGAGCTTTTTCCCACTGTTGCAATTCTGTCCCTCTGATGGCACCGCAGGGATTGGCATCAGGCTGAGTGTTGCGGTGAGTACGTTAGCAGCGAGGCATCAATCCTCACACAGTAGTTTGTGTGGTGGAGGTAGTGACTATCAGCAGAAGTAAAACTTAGTAAAACTAAGACTCAGATATTTTAGTGTGGTTATAGATCATAGATCCTGCATGGTTGACCATCGTGTTAGTTTTTTTCACAGATACAACCTGAACCCTTTTGGTTAAAATTGTGTTTTTCAAATGCAGCAATGAATTTTTTCCTTGCTATAAATTCTGTCTGGGTCTATTAGTGTCGCTGCTGCCCACAGAAAGATTCCTTATCTTATCGTTGTATGCATTTTCTTTGACATTGTGTAAAGTGTCTTGCTGAACTTGGTTTGAAAGTCATTTTAATTGGAAAGTTTCTTTTTCTATATTTTATCAAACGATAACTAATATATTTTACACTTAGCTGCCTATGTAACATGGTACATAGGCAGCTAAGTGTAAAATTGTACTTCAAATGCATCAGATCAATTCAACACCTCTTAATCTCTTACACACCAGTGTGATTTTAGTAATGTGGAGATTCAATTTCGGCAAGGTCAATTACAAGTGCTATCACTGAAACTGAGTGAATCTGAGAATTTAGAATTGAGTCTTCTTTGAAGACCGAGTTCGCTTCTTGAGTTCTTTTCACAGTTTGTGTCAGCATCTGGCTCGTGAGTCAGATCTTCCTCTTCATGCGAACTGAAATTTTGAGTATGTAAATTATATCTGAAACGCTGTTTAACCTATTAATAGAAATCTGCTCCATGTCGCTTACAGTCAATTAATGAAATTGTATGGGGGGAAAATAACAAAATATGGTGTCCGTAGCACTTGCAATACTATTAAAACACTTCCAGTTATTTAATCTGGACAAAATGGAATATGCATATTTATATTTAGGGGTTGGCATCTGTTGTGGAAATTCTCTGCTGCTGGTGAGGAATGAAATAGAGAACTTCTGCCGGCAGACAAGGTTTTATTTTCTTTGGAAGGAAAAGGTCAAGGAGTTTACAGCAGGATAATGGTGGAGAAAGCTACATTTAGAGATTCTCTATCCACGTTCAATGTTCTCCATGTTGTGTATAAATAGAGAAACTTTTAACTTCTCACAGACGTCTTGTTTTCTTCAGTTAGACGCATATCGTGATGTGTCGCTATATGATTGTCTTGCAATATATTGATTATCACAGGACATATTGGGTACCCTGTGATGCCCACCCCTACTATATATAGTTAATATTTGTTTCATGGTATCTTGCTATACAGGTACCTGCAGGTTGATTCTCTGCTGTCAGACATGGTGACGGTCAGTGAAGCAAGTAGATACGCGAGTAAAAAAAAAAGGGGAATGTTTATGTAATGTGTTTAAAACCCTGTGTCATAACATCGTTCTGCAGCGTGTGCTGAAACTCAGGCAGTGGAGTGTTAGTTAAGGACTGGAGTCACCTTTTAAAATACGCATGATGTATAAGTCGTATGTTGAATACTCCGTCAAGTGTATGTACTATAAAATTATGTCAAAGTGAAGGAAAGCGCTCGTCACCGCTCTTTCCATTTCTGCCACTGTTTTTAGGGAAAGCGCACTGTTGTCGTTCAGGTTGCTGGTACTGCATGTGTGAGGGTTCACAGTGAGGTCAGACACAAATAGACTCTGCAGCCCGTGGCAGTGGGAGCAGTGTGAGGCAGTTCCGAAACTAATGAGGGTGAGCTCACTTTCAGACTTTTAAAAAAAAATATAACACCTGAAAGTATTTCTTTTTTTCCAGTTTTTAGACAGAAATCACAAATTCAGTCTGTCAGAGGTATTATTTCTGACGTAACAGTAAAACCTGTGAATTGAAAGAACAGTAAATAAGCTTTATTTCTTTGTAATAAAGCATTTTCTAGCATTTTTAACCAAACCGTAATCATCTCGACTCTTCCCTCGTCATTATTCTAGCATCACTATCGACTACGACACTGCAAAGCAACCTAAAAATGACAAGTCAGCGATAGGCTGAGGACAGAGAATCGTGATGCAGAAACATTAGTGTAATAGAAACCTGGAGATGAGAGAATCCAGAGATTCTGGCTACTGCAGCATTTATTTATGCACCTCAGGACCATGAAGGACAGCCACTCCCACCTCTCCAGTGAATACTTTCTCACTGGTTTCACGATTTATTTGAAAAAAGGGTAAATTTTGTGATTGTAAACTATCACTGTGAGAACATTTTGGGCAGTCCTCGCCGCTTCAAAGGGGGTTTTCTAATGACTTAAAACTAACCAGAGCTCAGAGAAGGTGCCGTAAGTTTAGTTTCTCGGATCACTTGTAATTACCCGATGCTGAAAGGCTAATATGGAATAACTATATTTTAAAAAGACCTGAATGGATGCAATTAAAAAGCTATTAAAGCTCATACAATCCAAAACTCTCATATATAGCATGCTTCACTAAATACAGACTTAAAAAATAAAATGTTGTGGGCTGTTTATTTCTTCTTTATTGGAGCAGAATATTTGATGCACAAATATGTCCTTGATATTGCATCAGTGCGTCAGTTTTTAGCAAACTAAAAGAGGACGTTAAGTGAATCGCGTGGCTGACACTTCCTTCCTGCTTCCACGTGTCTCTGTTGTGGAAACAGCAGATGCAGCGGGCGAGAGGAGGAATGTGTGAACTGATGAGGGAACCACAACATTTCTCAGTTTAATGCTAGAAGCAGATATGACTATGTTTTATTTATTTAAGCAGGTGGAACCAATTGAGATTGAAATCTCTTTTCCAAGGGTGACCTGGCCGAGAGTTCAGCAGCACGTCATTAGTACAATAATCATATATCGCGATCATATATCAGCAGCTTTTGGCATCTTCTTTATTTCATCAACTTCAACTTCATAGGAGCTGATGTCTTTTCTTTTAGCACATTTTTGAAAACCTAGTTAAATTTTGCTCAGACTAAACCCAGAACATCCTATCTACCTCATCTTTTAGGCTTCAACAACAAATTATCTTTGAAACTTTCCGACTCGCCACCGTTTTTCCAGCAGTCGGGGGGGAACATTCGTGTGGAAATAGACATCGCCTCACCTCGGCAGCTCCGTGAATTTAGCAGAGTGTTCTAGGTTGTGTTCTCAGACAGGCCTCAGGAAACCGTAGTCTTGTTCCTCACTCTCTCTGTCTTGTCTGTCTTTCTCCGGACACATCTCTCCAGGAGAGGCAACACCGTGGCTGCTCAGGGACTCGGTGAAAGACGCATCGGGAAAGGCCAAAGAAACAGCCAAGAACCTGGCTTCGGCTGCGGCTTCCCCACAGAAACCCCAGCAGTACATCTGACAGGATCGTGTCTGTGTGTGTGAGTGATGTGTCAGACCAGTGACATCAGTGCTACACAAAGCCTTTTGATCACTGTGGACATGTCAGCGAGGCTGAAGTTTCCTCTGCACTGCTTCTCTCTCGTCTTATGAAGGAGCGTCTGTGTGATTGTGTCTGTTCTTCTCAGTCACTGACTTTTTTTTTTTTGCTGTCTGTCTGTCTTCTTCTACTGTTTATTTCTCAACTTTCACTTAACCTCAGGTTGTTTTGTCAGGGTCTTGAGCCTTTGAATGAAATGTGTTTCCTTGCTGTCGACGTCAATGCTTTAACTAAGACTCCATTCAGACCTGGTATTAACATCTGTCCTGAGTGACGCAATCGCACGCAAAGTACGGGTCTTAGCAGTTCCCAGTCCGCTATCCCTGAACGCGACCTCAGATCTGATCACATAAACCACATTCTGAGGCAGTTTGAGGACACATTCCTGAGCTGCAATCTACTCTCAGGATGGATTAGAGACCACCTGCTCAATTTACGTCACTGAGGTTTCCCAGGGGTTAAACTCTTATTTTCATGTTACAGCAGCGCAAGTAGCGCTCGAGTTCATTCAGCTTTTTCTCCTACTTTTTTTCCCCCCTCTATCTCTCACTGTCTCACTTAGACACACACACAACCACATAAAAAGTGGGTGTAGACTTCTGGGTTGCTGCTTGAGGCTAACCAGGAAGTAAGGATCTATTGAATATCCAACTCTGCTAGGTGCAAAAAGAGCTCTAGGCCTGTCTGGTGATTCCATACAGACACAGTACTGGTTCTGGTGCCGTTCTGGAGCCTGAGATCCTTGATGCTTTCTGGCGAACAAGCCCAAAGTTGGAGGACATTTCTCCGTGTTACTCAGGCTGAAGTAAACAAATCTCCGTACTTTCCCGCTAGTTTTCATAACCCAGAGTATGACACACCCACTTATGGTGTCGCAGTTTGCGAGCGAATAGCATTTCTTTTCCGGTTTGAACACGCTGGCGGGTTCAAACATTCATGTTTGAATGTAAGTCTGTAGGAAAATGATCCTAGTTTTCACTTGAAGTGCAACAATTTTCCTGAAAAGTTAATGATCTCAAACACGAGTTCAAGCTCTTCAAGAGAACAAAGCACAGTGTGTGTGTGATTGACAGCTGGTGTCGTAGGGGTGACGGGACATCTTCGTGTCCTGGAGAAGACGGGGGTCCAATCACGTGGACACACATTTAGGACAGATGTTAATACCAGCTCTGACTCAAACGTCGGTCAGTGTGTTCTTGTATATATTTATGCAATGAACTCAACTGCAGAATGTTGTTGAATAATTATATATTTATTAGTACGTATGCTTTTCTTGTTTTTTCACTGTGCATTTCCAGCACAGTGTTATCACAAATCTCAATGCTGTGAATACGTACACTACCGTTCAAAAGTTTGGGGTCACCAATACTATTTGTTTTTGGTGTTTTGCATTAATAGTCACACTTTTATTCATGAAAAGATTTGCAAAATGGATAGAAAATGTAGTCAAGACATTGACAAGATTAGAAATAATCGTCAAATAACCAGCAAAACTGTTTTCAGCTGTACTAACATAATTGCACAAGGCTTTTCTAATAATCCAATAAACTTTTATCGCGATTAACAAACACAATGTACCATTAGAACTCGACGTTTGCAGCTAGAATAGTCGTTTACCACATTAACAATGTATAGAGTGTATTTCTGATTCATTTAATGTTATATTAAATGAATTTCTAAGTGAATTTCGACATTTCTAAGTGACCCCAAGCTTTTGAACGGTAGTGTACATTTGGGTTGTAACTGAAGGGTGTAATAGTGTATTTTAACCATTTTATGTAATGGTTTCCTCATTGTTGTAGCATTAATTTAAAGTGTCCTACACTTATAACACACAAGTGTTATAAGCGTCCTACACTTATAACACATAAGTGTAGGACGTTGGTCAGTGTTGGAAGAGTCACGACGCAATCATGTTGTGCGACATCAACAGAAGGTTTAGTGTAAACACTAACGCTTGGCACAGATTGTACCAGAGCTCTAAATATCACACGGCGACACAGACTCACGATGCAAAGTGATGAGGAACTGTGTATGACGTGCATTGGTGAGAGTCGATCGATCTTCGCGTCAGTGTGAAGTTCAATGACCGCATTCCATTATAGATGGAGACGACTGGATTTCCTTTTGTGCTGCAAGATGATGATAATGTGATGTATTTTGAAGGATTGTTTAAGATTGTGGTACTTGTTTCATGCAGATTTTATTAAAGCCGACACTATCAAACTTGATCGTGATGATTAGCAACAGATCGTTTTCTTCTTTTCCTTTTGCCTCGTGCTCTTCTGAGTGTCTTTTCTTCTGCTGTAACAGGAGTTAAAGCATGAACTCTGACCTTTAAAAAAGTAGCAGTTAGTGATCACAGTTATGTCGCCGCACAAACCAAACAGGAAGCCCCACATCACTGAACATCTGCGCATTCCTACGCTGCTCTTTTGCTGCTCGTCGTAACAGTCACTGTGTTTTTTTTGTTTTTTTTTCCCCACCCCGCCACAAACACGAGCAATAACGAGGCCGTCGCTGCTTTCTGTATAAAACATTTTTAATTATATTACAATGAGAGGATACACAATACCTTCAAGTGTTTGCTAAAAAATGTAGCCAGCACCAGGTACTCATGTACATGCACTCGCACGCAAAAAACAAACAAACAAAAGGAACTTGTATAACATTTTCTGATTTTTTTTTTTAAAGGAACATATTCACAGGTCTCTGGCACAGAACTCTCCCTACTCTGCACAGTGTGTCAGCCCAAACAAAACAAAACTCCCCATCACCTCCTCTTGCTCCTCTATGGCGGGAACAAAAAAGATGAGCCTTTGATACATAAGAGGAAGAAAGGAAGTAAAAAAAAAAAAAAAAAAGCTGGGGTCTGGAAAGCAATGAGCTGCAAGTAGTTAAAGCTATTCTGACTCGTCTACAAATCATTCAGCAAGGAAAGTTTCAAAGTGACTATTTATTTGGCAGGAATATCATTTCATGGAAGTGACCGTGTTGATTTTTTTTGATTTTGTGCGCACCCTTATCCTGTCCTCCATCTGTGCTTCACCCCTGATTTCATCCCTCAACAACAACAACACTCTTGAGTAGAATCTCTGTGCAACGGCAAAAGAAAGGAATAGTCGAACGGGCCTCTTTCATTTCATACATGTTTACCTTTCTTTTTTTGCAATGTGAAAGAAGCAGTAACATCTTCTGTTTTGTATTTTAAAGAAAACAACTTTTTTTTTTTTGTCCCAAGGCACATCAATATATCAGGATTTCACACCGTCCACACGTTCGAACAAAACTGTTTTACCACATCCAGTCGATTGTTCAGAAACGTGCGTGGGATGCCTTCGTCTTTGAAAAATGACATTACGGTACAACAACAGCACGATAATAGTCGTGATTTTGTAATCTTGAACTATTACGATCATACTTTAACTCGGTAATATCTTTGTGAGACATGAAAGGGTGCATTTCAGCATTATAATCTGGGAATTAACTAATGTATTAATATGAAGGTAACAATTACACTATTATCACTGTTACTAACATTAGAAATGAGATACACTACTGTTCAAAAGTTTGGGGTCACTTATAAATATCCTTATTTTTGAAGGAAAAGCACATTTTTTCAATGAAAAAAACATTAAATAAATCAGAAATACACTTTTTATACATCGTTAATGTGGTAAACGACTATTCTAGCTGCAAACGTCATATTTAATGGAATATGTACATAGGTGTATAAAGGCCCATTTCCAGTGTTCTAATGGTACATTGTGTTTGCTAATCGCGCGAGAAGGCTATTGGATGATTAAAAAACCCTTGTGCAATGATGTTAGCACAGCTGAAAACAGTTTTTGGATTCGTTTTGCAACTCTTTTGATGAATAAAAGTGTGACTTTTAATGGAAAACGCAACAAAAATGGAATAGGTGACCCCAAACTTTTGAACGGTAGTATATTACCCCCATATTCTATCATATTATGTGTGCTGTTACTGCACTGTAATGTCAAGTGTTCCCAAAAAATAACAATATTAATCTCACATCTGGCCCTCAGCTCATCCCATTCACTCCATCTTTGTCCATCAATCTTTTTTTAACTGGGAGGTTCTGTGCAAGAGAATCATCGAAATGATTTACTCGGTTGTTCATGTGACCAACGAACAGGGAAAAAAATTTGACATGAATGTAAACTCTGATGTTTCTTTTTTCGAGTGCAGATCAGATGTAAAAATTAATCGAAACAAAATAAAAGAGTTGGTCACAAAAGAAAAGAAAATGCACCACAGAGTTAAAAGCAAAAACCACCTGCTTGTCTTTAAAAACCCCGCCCCTTCCCTCCCACCCCACTCACAAAGCACAAGATGGTAATATTGCTGCGTCTCAAAGAGACAGAGGTCCCCTGATCAACGGGTAACACTATTTTTTTTGGGGGGGGGGTGGGGGGGAGCGGACTTCCGGGAGAGCGGAGCATAACACCTGAAGCTGCCATCGATTGAATTATTCTTTAATTGCTCCCTCTCCCCGGTAGACTCCCCCGCTGAAACAAAAACACAAAATCGAACATGACAATAATGACAAAAAAAAAGATAAACATGCTTTTAGCCCAGAAGTTTTGAACCCTGTTGGTAACCATGTTGGGAGAGGGGGGGGGGGGGGCGACTGGAAGCTGCCATGGGAGATCACCAGTGTGTTTTTTTTTCCTTTTCGCGACAGTGGAACACTGGCAGAGAGTTGGGCGTCAGTAGAGACAGAAAGGGGGCGGGGCTTTCTTTACTTCGTTATTGATCACATCATGCCCCAGTGGAAGAAGTATTTTGGCATGGTGACGGGGGGGGGCGGGGTCAGAAGAGGAGGAGGTGATGGGGAGGGGACCGCAGGTTCGGGAGGAGGAGGAGGAGGAGGATGATGAAGGCTCACCAAGGCACAGAATGACAGCAGGAGAGTCAAAAAAAAAAAAAGGGAGAGGGGCCAGTGTATCAGGCTCCCCTGCTCCCACTCTCCCTTCAACAAGCCTTTCTTTCGAGTCTGTCTCACACACACACACACACACACACATTCACTCACATACATACATATATTTTTTTTATATATATATATAGATAGATATAGTCACTCTTTTTTTGTCTTTTTCATTACAAGAGAACATTTAGGAAAATATAATACAAAATTTAATACAAGAAATATAGACTACACTGGCTAGAATCACTTTTAGTGACGAGTAGTTTTTTTTTTTTGTTTGTTTGTCGCACAGTTTTTCATATATATATATATATATTTTTGTGTGTTTTTTTTTTTTTTGGTCAAACCTGCCGCGGTGGATTGGCCCTTTTTTTTTTGCAGTGTCGGGGACGTGGAGCCCTTAAAGACTGCTGCCGGAGAAATATGGTCGGAGAGCAACAGGAAGTGCCTCCTCTGTCGATAGTGACTATTGTGCATTAAGCCCAAGTTTTTGTCCGCACAAAAGCTCCAGAAAAAAGTAAGATTTTGCAGAGAGAGCGAGAGAAAATAAAGATCATTAGTTTTTTTTTTTTTGTATTCCTAGAAATGACAAGTTCAACTGAATGTTAGTTTTCTACGAGCCTGTATAGAGAATAATCCTTTTCCATGTTTACAGCTTTGACTTGTCCATCAGAGACATTAAATCCAGACACTTTCTGTAAAGAAATTCTAATTCTGGCATTTGAGAAAGTGATCCTATTGCAGAAGGAGAAAGTCCACATAATCCACAGTGAGTAAACTGGATGAGTGTCCTCTTTTTGTAAGCTGGGAGGGAGACAATCTCCTGGACCTTCATTTCTCCATGTCTGAGAACAGCTTGTAATTGCCCCCCAATAACTCATTATTGTTCACAGGAGTCTCCAAAGGAAGCGCCTGCCACTTTTGTATTTATTGCTACATCAATTCGCTACTGAGACGCAAGATAAAAGAGCAATCTATAAGGAATAGTTTTAGTTTTTCCTTGCTTTTCTTGACATAGTAGTCCATCCACACCATAGGGTGGTATAGTGTAGTGGTCAGTAGTGTGGAGTAGTGGTTCGGCGAAGGTTTGGACAGTAACCGTGCGACTGTTTACATTCTTTTTTTTTTTACATTTCGGCTACAGTCGCGGGAAGCTGCTTTCAGACATGAACTGAAGTCCAGGCATTAAAGTCCTGCCTCCTTTAAAGTAATGTGTTTTGTTGTGGAAAGTCTCCTGCTGCATTCGTCGGAATAACGTGAAACGGCAAACTCTGGACTTTTATGTCTACAAAAAAACAGCTCATCAGCTCTCAGTTTGTTTGTTTTTAGCCTGCATTTGGTTGTGAATGTGTTTATCGTGTATAAAGGTAGCTATTAAACGCATCCTGTTTTTGGTGGCGCTCTTGCAGAAGTGCTGTATCCTTCTAAAAAAAATTTTATTTTCAGCAGTTTATGCTAGTTTGACTGGGAATGGGGGTGAACGGCTAAGAAATCATTAAGCTTACATCATTATCTTGTTGTTTTTCACTCATTTTGTACAAATGCTAGTTTTGAACAGCTATGAATGTTTTACACTTGAGTTGAAACAAGAGCTGCAGAAGTGCTGTTAGCATATAATTCGTTTTTAACAGTCCCTTTTGTGTCCCCCTCATTTTCAGGCTTTATGCTAAGCTACGCTAACTGGCTGCCTTTTTCTTGACCTTCAAGTGTCAACCTACAAAACTGTGGACTTTTATATCTAAAAACAGCTGAACTTTATCATTTTGTTTGGTTTTTTTTTAGCTTAAGAATTGGCTGCATTTGGTTGTGAATGTGTTAATCGTGTATAAATATAGCTGTTAAACTCCTAGTCCTGTTTTTGGTGGCGCTCCTGCAGAAGCGCTGTAATGTGTTGAAAGCCTTCTAAAGAAAAACAAAGGAACAGTTGCAATAATCTTCAGCAGTTTATGCTAATTTAGCAAAAAGACTGGAAATGGGGGAAACGGCTAAGAAATTATAAAGCTTTTTTACTCATTTTGTACAAAGTTTTGCAGCTAATTTTCTCTGGTGTCATGCCAGACTGTTAAACAGACAGCAACTTAAATGTTTTACACAAGAGCTGCAGAAGTGCTGTTAGCATATAATTAGTTTTTTAACAGTCCCTTTTGTGTCCCCTCATTTTCAGGCTTTATGCTAAGCTACGCTAACTGGCTGCCTTTTCTCATATTGACCTTCAAAAAAATCAAACCATTACTTAAAACGTTGACCTTTTTTTAGTAGTCAAATGTTGTTGGTTTTTTTGGAAATAAGCAGGAACTCTGCATTAGCAACTCACGTAAATCTCGCTGCGTAAAGGGAAGCTGTGTGACGTGTGTGTTTGTTGTCAAGAGCGTCCTGATGTGGCACATATTGCAGAACAAACAGCAGGACTTTTGGCCTTAACGTCACAAATTTAGTGCAAAGCCTCGCGTCTGTGAATTATTGCCAACCTATACCTCTATAAAACCACCTTGCTTGTTTTGTTTTTCTTTCTCTCCTGCACAAGCACAGACACAAAAAAAGTCCTGATCAACAAGTCAAAGCTGACCACCACACCACAGACATCCCCCATAAAAACCACAAACTCTGCTCTGCTCTTGTCTGAGCCCGCGGCAACACTAGGTAGGGCTGGTGAGGGCGGGGCATTGAGGAGGGGCGGGGTCAGGCAGGATACAGTTGGGTGAGGTAGGGTCAGTGGTCAGGGTTTGGAGGCGAAGGGTTTGGTCAGGAAGGCTTGAGTGGCATTTCAGCCCCATGTGCTTCCTGGAGACCCGGGGGCCAGGAAAGGAGTAACTTGTTCAGGGTGGCACCGCCTTTGTGGACTGGTCTGATGTAGGTAGTGTGTGGCGGCGTGTTTGGCGATGGTCAAACGGTCAGGGTAGGTAAGGTGAGAGGAGGAAAAGCGTGGGCTGGGAAGCTGGTTAGGAACCGGGGGGGGTGGCCGTGCGCCGTGTCTAACAGTGGTGCGGCTGCAGTCTGTGGGAATGTGTGGCTGTGTAGCTGGTGTCGCTGGAGCTGCTCTGGAGGCTGTAGTGGTCCTCTTCCTCGCCGTCGCTGATGCTGTCCACGCTGTCCGCCTCGCCGGGAGTGAACTCCATACCCTCGATGTCCACCTCTGCACACAAAAAAAAAAGGAGTATACACGGTTATTTTTGAATGCCGTCTAAAAACAGAGGAAACCACCCAGCGAGTGGTCATATTTGGCTTAACCTCCAATTTTAAATGCCATTAGCTCTGGGGAACAGGCAGTAGTTTGTGCTATCACAGTTGAACCTCGTTCCACTGATACACAATTATATTTGTGATGACCTCATCCAGGATTAGTGCAAATGAAGCACTTCATGGGAAGCTAAAAGTCACTAGTGAGCTGCTGATGCACCTTGAAACTTGGCTTATGCTCAAATAATTAGTGCTGGGCACATTAACGATGGTTGACGTTAACGCACAACGCATTTCCATGATGACTACCCGAAAAAAGACGCATGCGGTGTCATGTTTACGCGCCGCAACACCGGAGTCCAGGCACTGTTTACGTTAGCTCCGTTAGCTCCTTTAGCAGCGTTAGCACGCCTACAGTCGAACTGGAGTGGTCTGTTTATGAAACGAAAAGAGCAGCGCTACAAATAACCAGCGTACCTGTGTACCGCCTATGTTTGCCTCCGTTTTTAAAGTTTAGCGTTACTTTAGAGACGTAAACATGACGTCACACAAGTCTTTTTCCGGTCAGTCGTCATGGTACTGCGGCATGTGTTAACATTGACGCCGTTTACCGCCGTTAGCGTGCCCAGCACTACAATACCTGAGAGCTCCTTTTCGAGCTCATCTGATGATTTGATGGGCTAACGCCTGTGTTGGAGCATGTTTTAAATGGCTGACACGTTTCTCAGCTTAGAACATTCCCAACAAGAGCAAAGCAAACCAACAGACCCACAGTGCGTTTCTGCAGGGATTCTGTTGACGCCACCACCGTGCATGTGTGAGACTTTCACACACCTGTGGCTGTCAAATAGTCATGTGAGGCGTTTGAAGGTGTGAAAGACTTCTATCTGATCTGAAAACCACTTCAAGCTTGAAGGCAGCGAGTGTTCAAACTGAACCTGCCGCGGTTGAAACGACTGACAGATTTGCTTTTGTGTCACTCATGCATAATGAAAGCTGTTGAGCTCTACACACCGCAGCTAAGCTCAAG
This sequence comes from Microchirus variegatus, assembly GCF_963457635.1. Lineage (NCBI taxonomy): Eukaryota > Metazoa > Chordata > Actinopteri > Pleuronectiformes > Soleidae > Microchirus > Microchirus variegatus. The sequence continues at coordinate 9,772,214 of NC_139824.1, forward strand.
AAAGAGAGCTATCTTTACCTACAAGCCAAGCGTGTTACCCTTTAACCCCGGAGCATCACCTGCAAACAAGGTCGGGGCTTATCATCGTGTGGCTTTTCTCTCTAATCACAGTGTGGCTCAGAGTAAGAGGAATGCAAACAGCCAAACAAACAGCTGCTCGACACCACCTCACTCGTCGTTATTCACGTGCAGATGTGATGCACTGTAAAATAAATGTTCATTCAGAGTACAGTCTGTACTGTACAACTCCATTTAAATAAGTATATTTATTTTTAGTATCATCTGCACTCGCAAAGGCACGTGCGAAACCTGCTTTTCAACTGAACTTAAACTCCCGAACTGAAAACTGGTAGATCAGTCCCTCCAGATTCAATACCACTGAAGTTGACGCACCTTGCTCAGAGTCGGTGGAGATGGTCGAGCCCATGCTGTCAGTGCGGATGCGCTCGACGGAGCCTGACACCGAGAGCTGCTCCAGGCGGCGTTTGAGGTAGCGGTGCTCTCTCTGCAGCTGCTCCTTCACATTCAGAGCCTTCCTGTCCTGCTCCTCCAGCTTCTGCAGAAACGCAAACATCACAAGGATCTGTGATCGTGTTCACCGGACCACATACACACACACACACATTGTAAAGTAAATTCCTGTGCGATTGTTATTGTGGTTTTACCACGGAGGGAATTTTTACTTGAGAACATCTAACAACAGCCTAATTTAAACATATATTGGGGAAGTGGCAAAATGACTGTGTGAGGCTCGTAGGTAAAGAGGGTAGAACTCAATGTGAACTCATTATGGGATTGCACATTTATTTGCATGTGAAAGTTCTCGGTGGTGAATCAAAGTGACGCCGAACACGTGTGATGCGAGAAAGCGCGAGGACGATGGCGAGAATAAGCGCAGATCATCTGAGCATGGAGGACGTGCATGGTAAACAGGAAATGAAGGGTTAAAACTCGCTCGGTCTGGATTTTCCACCGACCACACTGTTGCTGCTTGTCAACACCAAGATGAGCACAGCGTTTCCTAAACTGTGCTCACACTTGACCGGGTTTAGAATCAAATGACATTCTGCAAACGTGGACGTTTGAGGTTTTTTTTGTGTGTACAGTCGTGTACAGTTGACGAGGAGTCGACTTTAAACAAACCAAACATGCAGTCGTCTCCTTTTGACATTATCGTAAGATCAGCCATCGAATGTCCCTTTGTTTACTCATTTGCTAATTTGTTCTTGTCTTGGGACTTGAAGTTGAGGCGAGGGAGAAAACCAAACAGCTAGAGGAAACGGTAGAAACAGAGCAGGAGTTTGAGTCAATACTAGAACAGGGGGCATTTTGTTCTTTTCACTACTCATTCATCTTGAATTTAGTATGTTGAATATTACAATTTCAATGTATATATATACATATACATATATGTGAGTATATATGTATATATATGTGTGTGTGTGTGTGTGTGTGTATATATATATTTATATGTATATATATACACACACACATATATAAATGTATATGTAAATATATAATAGCATTTCATGATTTTCTGGTGATGTCTCCTTGGGTTGCTCCTGGGTTGAGTAAATTTTCTCTGATGAATAAATGATGGTTCCGAAAAGCCCAAAAATATTTTTCGTGCAGCAGTTTTTCCTTTTTTTTTTTTTTTAAGTACCTTGATGTGCATCCTGGCCCGTTTGAGTAAGCTCAGTGTGGTGTGTCTGGTGCTGTCTGGACCCAAAGGCACCAGCTTCTTCAACTGCTCCAAGTACAGCCGTAGTTTCGCACGTCTGCAAACACATAAGCACATGATGTGTTTATATACTTTATATACCTGATAAACGTTTGACTACTACCCAGAAGTATGTTGGCATAAGTGTTTGAAATTGTTTTTATAGCCATATAATAAGCCTTTAAGATGTATTTTAGGAAAGGGCCTTGCTCTACAGAGGTTGCCATGTTTCTTCAGCAGTAGAGGTTTACTTTGATAGAGGAGAGAAAGACTATATTTGAATATTTCTGGTATGCAAAGGCCACCGTAGTTCCTTGACTCATTTGAGAAAGGGAGAGGGGAGTGAGTGGAGGAGTCCTCTATTTGTTGCACTCTAAAGTCCCACCATTAGATGTCACTACATCTTACACACTGGACTTTTTCCATGACATGAAATGGGAGGGGGGGGTGATGCTCTGTGGGATTGTTTTAGTCATGACTTTGGGCTTACATGTTGAAGTATAAAGGTGTTGCATGGTCTGTGGTGACACAAGTGCAAAGTTTCCAGAGGCTCCAGGAAATGATTTTCACGTCAACACGCAGCAATGCAGATGTCCTCATCGCAGTAAATGTGTAAAAGTATACGTCTTTAACCAGCAAAGACTTACTCTCACAGTTCTTACCAGTAGCATAAATAGTCTCCGTGGATATCTAACCAAATGTTCAATAAACCAATCAGCCCAAAGTCCATTACAGAGGCCCGCGATAACAACGACATGACAACGCGGCGGCCAGAAGAGGAAACATCAATACACAATACAGCCACATGTGACACACATTCAGAGATCCACACGAGTCCTCGGCATGTAGCCTTCATCTTTATGTAACCCTTTGTGTATTCTGCTTGAAGTGTAGAGACATACATTACACCATACATACATACATACATAGATAGATAGATGTATATACACCATATATATGTACATATGGTGTGTATATATTTATATATATACATACATAATTCTTAACTGTCAAAAAATACATATATATATATATAAATAAAAATGTATATATGTATATGTATCTATATATATGTGTGTGTATATATGTATCTATATATGTGTGTGTGTGTACAGTGAAGTCCAGACAATATCCTGAAATTGTCCAGATAGGCCGTGTGACAACTCGAGCGTCTCCCTGGAGCTTTTTCCGGGAACATTTTTTCAGCAAGTTCACAGCGAGCGAGAAAGACGAGTGTCTTCAGATGCCAACTCTCAACTGAATGCTCGAGTCAATATCCTGCTGACCCACAGACAATCTGCAGTCTTTACAGTGAACTCCAGAAAATGCCCCCGACCCACTTGATTTTGCCTGATTTTCATATGTCGGGTGTCGTCGCATGGGCTGACTTTGGACTTCTTCTGCTCCATTAACAGCTTATTTGACAGCCTCTGTGTCTTGTGTGTCCCAAAACTGAGAGAAGCTTCTTCACCTCAGTCAACAGGTGCAAAAAAAAACATTACTCACCAGGGCTGAGTTTAACTGTTCTGACACAAAATCGTGACCTCAGAAGCTCTGCCTGTTTGCCAAAAGCCTTCAGGCCAGCGACCCTGGATCAGCGAGTAAATACACACTGCGTAGATGCAGCATTTGGATGTTCAGTGTTGGGACAGTGACAATGAAACAAAGTTAATCTCTGTATGGGTCACACAGTGACTTTGTATGAATAATGTTAAGTACTAGTTTTATTCACAACATTTTTTTATCAGCAGATTACACCTCCCTCTCTGTCCTTGGTCCATTCAACTTTGTTCATAAAGGCCTTTCAATCCTCCATTAGTCAAGCTAGTCCATGAACAGTTTCTTTGTTCTGGACTAGCCCCCCCCCCCCCCTTTTTCTCTCTGGTTCCTTTGGCTAACTCTGGCTGAACAGTAAACAAACTCCAACAATGCAAGGTCTCCCCTGGCCATCGCTGCAACCACAATAAACCTGATTAGAGAAATGAAGCTCTCTGGGACTGGCAGCAGAGTCGAGGCACACGGGGGACCACGGCTAATTCACAAGACCGCAATCTTTACATGCACAGTCTTTTCCCTGTTTGTTTGTTTTACCCCGTTCTTGAGGAAGGGTGTCACCTGTGTTTTTCACATGACGTAAGACCCGTCATTTTGAGTTCTTACGCTGAAGAAGGACTTAGTATAGGATAGTAGTCCTAAATGATTTAAGCAACTTTTGAGGGATCGGTTGCAGCTATAGAAGCACAACGGATGATCAACAGATGATTTGAATGATTTCTCAAATTCAAAATTCATCGCTACCTCTCTACAGGTGCATTTCAAATTCCCTAAAAAGGGCGTGTGAAAGTGAACTCATTCCTTTATTTCCTCTCCTCCCTGGAGGCAGTCCCCCCCCCCCCCATCCGCTGAACCCTCCACCTCCACCCTTATGCTCCACCCTGCCAACATCAACACACCCTCATCCCACTGGAAAACAAGTGTCTTCTGAGGACCAGGGGCGGGGGTCCACCTCCAACCTGCCCCAGTCAAGCCACATGAAGCACTTGGAGTCCAGCCAGGGGAAGCAAGCAGGAAGGAGCTGGGGGTCTGCAGCGCGGCGAGGGGTGTTTTTTTGGAAGGGAGTGGGGTCCGAGCAAGTGGATGACTTTCCCTTGGGTTGAAAAAAGGGCTCTTTGAGTGCAGTGTGCTCAGCTGCACTAGGCAGTACTCCATACACATGATCCAAAGGGTAACTTGAGCCAATGGGCAACCATCTTGTACCCCCCCCCCCTCTCTCTTGTAATGAAAAACAAAAACAAGGCGTTTCCCCTCAATATTCTGCCCCAACACCCCAAGAAAACTCTGGCTTTTCTCAGACGTATTCATCACGGGCCCCACCTGTATGCTCACCACATATTTTACCTGGCACGCAACAGCCGAAATGTGCACAGATGCACTTTCTCCATTGCTTTTACCACATGAAAAATAAAAATGAACGTCTCCACAGCTTGGTATTAAAGCCCCCCAGATATATACTGCTTCTTTTCATCAAACCCCCAACATCAAAAGTAGACAACTTGTCACGCCATGGTCAGGTGATGAGCACAACAAGAGTCTTCCAGGAACTATACTACCGTTCAAAAGTTTGGGGTCACTTAGAAATGTCCTTATTTTTGAAGGTAAAGCACTTTTTTTTTCAATGAATATAACATTAAATTAATCAGAAATACACTATACATTGTTAATGTGGTAAACGACTATTCTAGCAAACGTCTGGTTTTTAATGGAATATGTACATAGATGTATAGAGGCCCATTTCCAGTGTTCTAATGGTACATTGTGTTTGCATCGCATTAGAAGACTATTGGATGATTAAAAAACTCTTGAAAACCCTTGTGCAATTATGTTAGCACAGCTGAAAACAGTTTTGCTGGTTCTTTGACGAAAGGGCAAAATTACTATTTTGAATAAAAATCATTATTTCTAATCTTGTCAATGTCTTGACTATATTTTCTATTCATTTTGCAACTCTTTTAATGAATAAAAGTGTGACTTTTAATGGAAAACACAAAACAATTGTATAGGTGACCCCAAACTTTTCAACGTGTATATGTGTATATATTGATCGCCATCAGCGTGAATACTATTACAATAATAGTTTTAACAGCAATGAAATGTCACCATTATATCAACAGCTATTTGATTCTCTCTCTATTTACATCGTCGAGTTGTGCCTTCTGTGGCTCTCGTGGCTGCCTCATATTTACACTACAAACAGCAAATTTTATTTTGTGCTTTCCCCAGAATACATTTCCATATGACAGCGTACAGAGAATACTGTATGTTCCCATATGTTCCATATGGACTGTTGACTTCACATCACACTATCTCCTCCCTTTAATGGCGATAATAATCCAATATACATCTGTCAGTTGAGCTTCTATAGAATCTTGGCACAGCCTCTCTTGCACTCACTTGAACTGAACACATCTTCCCTCGCTCTACACTCTGCCCGAGGAAAGCTTTATGTTTCAGATGCATATCGATGAGATGTGTCCTGGTGTGTCCCTGCAGCTCCCTCCCAGTAGCACGTGTTTCCCCATACCACAAGACACACTCACTTATTTTTCTTGCACAGCTGATTTGGAGTTAGGAGACGCCTCCCTCGTTCACATTATTTTGTTATTCCTCAGCCCAGCCCTGGTCATGCATTGTTTATCAAATTGGCGAAAACGGCCGTGCAAAAGTGCCGTTGCAAGAAGAATGCCGAGCATACAGTTTGCACGGTTTCGAATCACATGAAATTTGTCTGGATTGAAAATAGAACCCTCTTTGATATTCCAGTCATGAATAGCGTCACAGTCTGAGACTACTGGGATGTGCTGTCACTTCAGAGTTGAAGGCCCATTTCATGTTTGTGAGTCAGCACGTGCAAAAGCTAAGATTTCATAGTGGAGCGCATGCAACACGACACCTTACCTTAAATAATAATAATACATTCTGGCAATGAAACGCTCACTAAGACTGAAAAATTGAAGTTGCATGTCATTTCTCTGCATGGAAGGATGTAACAGTATCTGATTTGCTCTGCAGAGGAGTGACCACCTGACTGCTCTCACGTGTGGAGCACCACGGGATGATTTGTGTCTGATCTCTGGCCTTCCCTCCCCTCCTCTTCCCTCTCTCCGCCGAGGGCTCGGTGCCAAAACAAAGCAAGAGACGGAGGAGAAAATAAAAGGAACTTTTGCTCAGAAAGCTGCGCGCTGCCGAAAGTGGAACGAGCTATTTTAACTGCTGACTTAGCTCCAAGGTTACTGGGTACAAACCAGGCCTTTTCTCACAGATATGGCCACACTTTGCGACTCGGAAAAAGGAAAAGCATGAGATGAGATGTGTGCATGACTGACAGATGCATTAAAAACATGTGTACAAGCAGTTCTATAAGATTTAGTGTTTCTCACATACACTATGCAGGCCTATCGCCACCTAAAAAAAAGTCTTGCAGAGCCTGAGAAGGCGAGCCAGCGCACAAACAGCGGGCCTTCACTCGCTGCTCTGTCTTAATGAGCGTGCTGCAGCCCGGCACATTCCTCAACCCATATGCACATGCAGAGAGTGACTTGTCTGGCACAGCGCCAAACCTGCTAAACTAAGGTCAAGGGTCGTCCGAACACAACACAGCCAGAGCTGACTCTAGTTTTCTTCTCTGTCGAAAGTTAAGGAAAAGAGTGCTGTTGTTATGGCGTTTTACGCCTGGCTGGTGATTAAAGCACAAAGCAAATATTTATCCTCAAAATGCAATTTGGAAGTTGTGTGCCTAATAAGGCTGCAAACATTCCCATTAATTCCCATGGGAGGTTTCCCGTTTGGAATATTTCTAAAATTCCCAAACCATGGGAGGTTTCTGGACATTTACCAGACATCTTCGGCATCCTTTGCAACCTTAGTCTCTAAATGTAACTATACATGATACATGACAATGACATCTAATTACAATTTGAATCAGGTTGCTTAGCTTTAGCATTTCTGAAACGTGGAAATGCAAAGAAGTAGAAACAAAATGGCAATCGTGGATTAAAAGCATCGTTTTGGAAATGCTGCCTTTCAGTTTTAGTCACAAATAAAGTGGCTCAGTTAAAACTAAAGCTGCAACTATTTTCGTCATCGATTAATCTGTCGATTATGTCGTTGATCAGTGTTTGTCAAACCTGGAAATGACAAAGTTCTTGAATGTCTCGTTTTGTCCACAAATCTTGTTTTAATCATGAAAACAGCTTCAAACCATTAATTGATTATCCATCCATCCATCCATCATCTACCGCTTTTTCCTCCACCAGAGCGTCGCGGGGGGTGCTGTGCCTATCTCAGCAGACATTGGGCGATAGGCGGGGTACGCCCTGGACAGTTCGCCAGTCCATCACAGGGCCACATATAGAGACAAACAACCATTCACTCACACACTCACACCTACGGTCAATTTAGAGTGACCAATTCACCTAATCCCCATATCGCATGTTTTTGGACTGTGGGAGGAAGCCGGAGAACACCCACGCACACACGGGGATAATTGATTATCAAAATAGTTAATTTAGTCATTGATTAATAATTGATCAAGTGTTTTAGCTCTAGTTAAAACAGGAACTGGCTTTAGGTAAGCTTTTTGAAATCCTAAAGAGTTCTAATTTTATATTAGTTGTTTGACTTTGTCAAAGCAGAACACTTTTGCGTGTCGTCGGTCTGTTTACAGCCACACTCTGTTTGGTTGCAGTGAAAGTGGGGGGCTGCGTTGCGTGAGTGTGCATCACCATGGTGAGGTGGTGGAATTCGGTGTTGCCAGTGGAGTGGCTCAACATCTGGCGGGCAGGTTTCTGGGGAGTAACGATGGAGGCAGATGGCGGGAGGTTTGAGGGGTTTGCGGGGGGGGGGGGGGGTTGTGGGGTGGGGGGGGGTGCCTGACAGGCACACAGGCTCGCATGTCACCGTCACGCCCTACCCTCGACGTGTTTACATTTAGCAGACATGTGATGTGATGTCTCAGAAAAACAACGCCATGACATGAAACTGCGGCGGTTCTGCCGCGCTGCCCACGCCACTGAAACACGAGACGCACGAAGAGACACGAGAGGCTTTTTTATCGGCGCGCTGTGAAATGTCAGTCGTCTGGGACAAGCTGTGTGTTTGTTTTCTGTCACCGACAGACCACACCCACCCACTGTGTGGTGTGTGGCAACCGCGAGGTGACACAGAGGGATACAAGTCCCCCCCCCATAAACACGTTCTCCTGAACATGGACTCTCTGCGCTCACACGCAAGCAGAAATCTGAGCACACGACATTGGAACAGTCCGACTTACACTATTTAGAGATTTGCTCGAAAGAAAGAGGAGCACGCGTAACTGGTGATTAAATAACAGGAAACCACAGTATTAGGCAGTGTGTTGTTCGCACGTATAGCTTATAACAAAGTGGAATTTCTGCTGGGTGTGCTCGGGAATGCCAGGTAATTAGGCATTTTCTTTGTGCACTGAAATGGATCTTTACAAAACCCCTTCCTATGCTGAGCCGTCTGACGGCAAAGATGAGAAATAAAGGCTTCCCTCTCCATCTCCAATCCATTGCAACCTGGACGTTATCGCCGCTCCATGCATTGAACAAATGCTGGACAGACTGGCAGAGACAAGTTCAGTGAGCTCAATAACACATCCTCCCCCCCCGACACGAGGAGCACTGGCTTTATTATGAATCCTCGTCAATGATTAACACGGGAACGAGAGGGGATTCCAGCTTCCATGTTGACTGTAAAAAGTTTGGTCTTATTTGAAGAACGTGGCATCCACACCCACAGGGGCCCGCCGGATCAACCTGACAGTTCGAGCGAGGATAAACGCAAAAATAGTCTTAATCTCCCACTTCCTCGCAAGTTATTAGACAAGAAAAACACCAGCGAAAAGTCTCTGAAGATAATTACAACCCAGGGACTTATACAAGTTGCGACAGTGGTCAAAACAAAAAGAAGTCTGCAGCTCGGAGTCACTCCATTATTGCATTATCAAATATTCAATTATGATCCTCTGCTTGCAAACACAGCAATGTGGATGCAGCTGTTGAGAATTCTTGTAATAGTCTGGGCCGCTGGTTTTGTGTACCCCCCCCCCCCCCCTCTGCCCACAAGCTCTTCCCCCTAAACCGCCTCTCTTACTTAACTCTACATTCCAGCGTATGTGTGTATTCTCTGCTGACCTGAATTTCAGGCTGCCTGCTCGACACATATAGAGCAGCCACGTCCTGCGCTGACTCCCTTTTGACAGCACACGAAAACATCTTCACCTCCTCCCCCCACCATTACCCCACCCTCATCCTCAGGGCCCAGGCCCAAACCATGAATGGCTCAGTCGAAGCTCTTTCCTTCTTGCTCTTCTTGTTTTCATTCTTTACTTTCAGTAGTTTAGTCGTAGTGCATAACATTTAGATACAGACGAGTGTCTGTTACATTCAAACATCAGCGTATTGGTGTTCAGATCTTTTTTTGTTATATTCTTATACGGTACAAAGAAGGATTTAGGTCGAGACAGATGGAGGTTTTGAGGAGACTGATTCTCCTTGTCCCCGCCTGCCCCTGCACTGCTGCTGAACGCACACAAGCACTCCCTCGGTCAGGTCCAGCAGCGATTGCTCTAAGATGGCAAAGGGAAGCTCAACTTCCTCGAAAATGTGGTCAAAAATGTTCCGTGTTGTGTTTACGTTTCAATACCGAAAACATGTGCTAGAACGCGATTAGAACGTTGTCGATAGTTCGTTCAGAATCCGACACAGAATATGAGTTTTTCCTCACTGCGGTTACCTCGACTTCCAGTGAAGCTCAGCTTCTCTCGGAGTCAATCGGGCAGTGGGCGGGGGCGCGGACGCTGGGCTTCTGCGTGAGGATTGGAGGAACTGTCTGAGAGGCGGAGACTATTCTAGTCCTTTTTTGAGGGAAGTCTTTAGACTAATAGCTGCTCGTTGTGTGTTATTTGCTCGGCGATGTAGCCCATTAATAAAACGTTGGTGTTCCTTGTTCTCGTTTGCAGAGTTTATGTAAGAATGAAATTAGTTTCCCCAGTTTCAAAGACCAGCAACCTCCACTGGTTCTGGTCTGATAGTGTATTATCCCATTTCCAGATGAAGAACGTAGCATACAAATAATGTTCAAAGAGATCAAACAGAGGCAGAATCATAATATCAACAACACTTCGGCTTTTAAAGCCTATTCACACACCTCACTCACTCGCACACAGACACACACACACCCTATTTAATCGCATTCTACGCAGTTGTTTTCACGAGCATCAGCTGCTCCGCAAGCGATGAGCCGTGTTTACTGACACAGAAACGTAGCGTGTAGCCTGCAGCAGCGACACCTGAGAGGGAGAAAGAATGTTCTCACCCCAAATGTAGGTCTACCCTCACAGACTCAAATGTCTCATGTGTACATGCATGTAACAAATACCCCCCCCCCCCCAAAAAAAACATGCAAACACAATCATCCACGGATCACAGCAACCACAGCTGGTTATGACGACAGAGCGAGTGTCCGCTGACCTCTGGGTGGAGAAGTTTTGCATGACCTCTGTTGCTAGACAACATGTTTCTTCTCCTTTGTGCACGGTTTCTTTCAGCAATTGCAACCAAGACTCTGCTAATATCCATACTGGCTTCAGTAAATGTGAAACAATTTGGAAAGATCCTGTTATTGGCAAACTGGACAATGATGAAAAAGCTTATTAGGAGTATGTATTGGTCCATTTTATTGCAGATTAACTGCATTTATGCATCAAATTGATTAACAATCCAAGAATGTATTAGTTTCACAGGCCAAATTTTACTCAGTATCTCCTCTGGTAGTAAATTTGTAATTGAAGACACTTTCTAAATTTGTTGATCAGCGTTCTGGAAATTACGACGTTCTCGAATGTCTCGGTTTGTCCACAAACCAAAAATTATTCAGTTTTAATGATATCTTTGTTATGTGGAGCAAAGAAACGAAGAAAATATTCACATTTAAGAAGCTAAAACTATCAGAACTCTTGTTTTAATCATGAAAATAGTCGATTAATAGTCGATGAATTGTTTCAGCTCTCAAAATAATATTTCCCAGATTCCACTTTAATGTACACCGATTCCGTGCCAAATTTCAATGTTGCTGTAAATGTCAATTATGGCCTACATGAGGCCATATACGGTGCGTCCCTCATTAGTCATTAGGCTGGAATGATGAGCTAGTAAATCAATTGTGAGGAATGTAACTGACAGAGTGACATTTGAGGAAGTTAAGGGGGGGGGGAAAGTCACATGCAATCATGTGAGCATGTGAACACCACGCTAAACACCCAAAAAACTGTAAAAAGTACTTCACAATGTGTTTACTTGGCGGACTGTAAGAGGCATTTTAATGAATTCAGATTTGAAAGCAGGATGTGGACATAATTATGACCTTGACTTCACAGTGACTGTGGAGTTTACAATCCACATTAAAATGTCCTTCAACACCTCCACACATTAATTCTCTGTCACAGAGGAAGATTTACTCCTGAAAAGGAGTGAGCACGGGCACAAGAGGACCTTTCTCCTCCTTTTCTGCCTCAGGTTTCTGCTGACTCAGACACATTTAGGGAGAGAGGGAGGGGGGGAAAAAACGAGAGGCACAAGACTGAGTCTAAAGGAAAAAAGATAACAGAAAAACAGATGTGGTCTCTGGAGAAAGAGGAGAAGGTACAAGGGTGAAGTAACATGGGCTGTGTTACTGCCATAACTCAAACAGTTCAGTTAAGGGCTGCTTCTCCCCAGCTGGGGTTAAACCTCTTTCACACTAAAATTTGGCAGGTACTTTTGAACCTGGGTTAACGTTATTATTGCCAGTGGCTGTTCTGACCTGGTGTTTTTTTTTTGTCCACCTCTAGCTCAGTCTTTTTTTTCACTAAATGCACCAGAAACAAACAACAACAACAACAACAACAGTGCGAGCAATGGAGCTCAGTAACATTCTATCAAACTCAGTAGCAAGCAAATCTGTCCCAAGCAATAAAAAGTAAGTTTTACTGTCCGGCTGCAGCTATCGAATATTTTTGTGATCGAGTATTCAACCAATTATTTTTTCGGTTGATCAAGGACGCAAAAAATCAGATTACTCGATTAATTGAGGAATAATCAGTAGAATACTCAAATACAAAATCACTGCAGCCCTAGTAAGCTACATTACATCAGCTAACAACAATGTTTACGTTATCGTGTGCCGACAGCGTTAGCCACCGGAATGCTTTCGGCTCATTTTCTGAATCATTGAGGATGTGTTGTTGTAGTTTGCAGGATTTGCTGTGTGCGTCTGCTAAAACGGTCCGTGTGGAACAACGATCCCTGCGCTGAACAGGCCGCGCGAGATAGGAATTACACGAATACTCGAGGCAGAGTTTTTGCCTCGAGGAATCTTTGTAATCGAGTTCCTCTGATCACTCGAGTAATCGTTGCAGCCCCAGTTTACTGAAAAACATTCCTCGCAAACAGCTAGAAGTAGAAGTCGCGTCTTAGCAATGAAGCAGACGAAGACCCAATTAGTGCTTTCACCCTGGTCTTGAGTTAGCCACTACTGCCGATCTGAGCCAAAGCCAATGAAGACCTGCTGTCTTTTGATCCAGAATTGAATCCAAGTTAAACACATAATTCCCACTGGTTCAGACACATTCTCACACCAATATAGGCAGGTTTTACTTTAAATAAAGGCTAACACAGAGTCCATTTAATTAAGGGAGAGCATTGGACCATGGCAAATTGAGAACTCCTGTGTCCATGAAGTAGACACATTTAGAGTTAAGGTATCATACAGTTGCTACACTTGTGATTGTTTAAGAACGCTGTTTGTGTGAATCTGCTGAGTGATTTCAAAAATGAAACTAAGAGCACCTGACATGTCATGGGTGGCGTCTGGACAGATAAAAATAGAACTGTAAATCTCTTTTTCAGCTGAAGTGTGCACCACCAAAGCACCAGTTGCCACTTGATTTCCAGTAAACAAAACTGCTTCGTGGGAAACAAAAACGTCTGCAGTTTACACAAGTTGCGGGCATGAGCGAGTCGTCAGAGGTGTGAGCCACGGCTCAGAGACAGAAATGGGAAGGAAGCAATGCCATCAGTGAGGCCAACCACAGTATGAATTTGGTTTCACAGAAGTGATGACGAAGATGATGCTCTTCAGCTCTGTCCTGTTTCGAAAAAATAAAAGTTACCCATGGGATGGTCTCTGCAGAGCTGTCACAGCAGCTCTCAGCCTGCAGCAGAGAAGCAGGTTGTGCGAGGACGAACAATCCTCGGGGACCACGGCTGGCAGCCGGCCAGTCGCGAGATTAAGGCCCTGCTCATACCTGGCATTAACATGCGTCTCAGGTGATGTGATCCCCTGTGCACAGCTCTTATAACTTCTCTAACTTCATACGTTCCCACTTGCCTCTTATACATCTCGACATGTCTGTCTCTTCAGTGACCACCTGTGATCAGACCTTACTTCCTGCAAATAACTGTACTGTATCAGTATTTATCATTTCTGTTTCCAAGAAAACAAGACCGTGTTGTTGTTGTTTTAAGTTGGCGGCAGGTAGTTCTACACTTCCCATGTCTAGTCTGCTGGAATTTAAAAATAGATAACCACAACAATTCAGGCTTGGTTTATTACTCATCGATGTTTGACGATGTCTTGAAGCTGCACTACCGTTCAAAAGTTTGTGGTCACTTAGAAATATCCTTATTTTTGAAGGAAAAGCACCTTTTCTCAACTAATATAACGTTAAATTAATCAGAAAACGACTATTTTAGCTGCAAAACGTCTGGTTTTTAATGGAATATGTACATAGGTGTATAGAGGCCCATTTCCAGCAACCATCTCCCCAGTGTTCTAATGGTACATTGTGTTTGCTAATCGCGTTAGAAGGCTATTGGATGATTAGAAAACCCTTGAAAACCCCTGTGCAATTATGTTAGCACAGCTGAAAACAGTTTGTCAACGTATTTACTATATTTTCTATTCATTTTGCAACTGTTTTGATGAATAAAAATGTGGCTTTTAATGGAAAGGTGATGCCAAACTTTAGAACGGTAGTGTACTTGCAAAGACAATTTCCTTTAAAGCACAGGATGTGACTTGAGCAGGTGGATCATTCCACATGGCCTAAATGACACATTAGCCGACTCATTACTAAAACAATATCTGTTGTTAGTATTGTTATTGCACATTATCTCGGATCATTTTCCGTGAACTCCCACTGCCACCCTGAGCCTCCAACCAAAAATCTGGCTCTTCAAAATGACATTACTCCTTTAATATTCATATTGAACCACCGAGTCTGATTCGACTGATTAAAGTCTTAGTTGGTTAAAGTTTGATTATTCACAGTGAACAACAGCCATCGCCCGTGTGTACACACAACAAGCAGGGTGTCTCTCGGGCCACGAAAAACACGCGTCACGTTGTGACCAAACAAATACGGTGAGTCAGTGGTTTTTTCCGAACAGCGGCGCCTCCCATGGCGTGGCGTCTGAGGGTGTACGAGGAAACGCGAAACTCGACTCATGACGCAGCACTTTGAGCAGAGGCCACGCGACCCGTCACGCGGTCAATAAACGAGTTGGACTGGACAACTGGAGACTTTTGGTTTTCCTATGAATCAGCAGCAGACAGAGATCAGCTGAGGACAATGAAATGAAAATACTGGATCTGGTTTTGGTTTCTATCAAGTAGCGCAATCCACAGGGTTCGTTGTTTTTTCACTTAATTGAACGGTTGGTCCGTGAATTAGTCGATTATTAATGGATTAATAGATTAATCGTCCAATTGTCGTAACTAAGAAATTGTGAATAATTATTGTTCGAAAACAAAGACATTTCATAAACTAATCCAAAAAATTAATCTTTATCCAACCAGTAACTTCAAAACCAACAAATATAACCCTATGTGAATATGTGTCTAAATTATTACCTTCAGTATCGGAACACTTTAGATTAGGTAACACATATTCACCACTAGCTAGGTGCTTGCTTGCATGCATATAAGTAGCATACTAGCCCTTTATTAGTAAATATTAACACCTTATGTAGGAAAAATCTTAATTCATGTCGCAATAGCGGTAGAATTAGGTTATTTACAATAAGCTGTTAATGCTACTTATATATGTTAGTAAGCACCTAGTTAATGGTGAATATGTGTCCCCTAATCTAAAGTGTTACCATAGTTTTAAATCAACTGTTCTGACAACACTATTATTTAGTAGAACAGCTATAGTGGGTGAACATACAGCATCGTAGGTGTAGGTGCCGAGGCCTCGTTTCACCCTTTAACACCTGTACGTCGGGAGTAATGACAATGTAATTTGACGCCGCAAGCCCAGACAGGGATTGAATTTGAGGGCTTTGTGTTGCAAACGATCAGAGTGATACCTTGTCACAGCGGAGCTGTCATTACAAATGAGTAGGTGGAAATGTATCCTTAAAAAGCCTTCACGGGTGGAAAAACAAGCAGGGAAAACAAGGAGGTGTTCTTGATACAGTGTCCCGATACAGATTCCAAAACAACGACTTAAATGTGGCGTTGAATTAAGAGCAGAATTTCCCTTACAAATGTTTTTTTTTGGGCCGTAGTAAGTAGCAGAAGTCATATGTATTACACATTGCAGTTATGACGCTGCACTCGATGTTTAAAAAAAAAAACAGGGCTTCTTTTTTTTTTTTTAGAATCCTGAGGAAATTGTGATAACAAGGGAAGTGAGTAAACTGATTATGGAACACTTTACTGGCAGTGTCAGTTTGACTGGTCGTCACTGTATTGGTAAGCGACCGCGCCCACGTCACTGGTAACTGATGTGTCTCAACACACCTGCAGTGTAATCAGCTCGGGGGGGCCTCCTCCTCCTCCTCGGTGTCTCAGGTCAGAGAGGAATATGTCTGCACTTGTTCCTCTCTGCTGTTGCCGCTGTACAGTCATTACTCACACTAGCAGACATGTGACTGGCAAAAGCCAATCCCTCACGAGTGGCTGAAAGTGTGTCATGCACATGCAGCCTAACACACCCATCTGAGGCTCAGTTGACATGCTGATGGTCACATCAGCTGTTTTCCAAATCCTCGGGTTGGCAGCTTTTTCTACACTGCCGTTCAAAATTTTGGGGGTCACCTATACAATTGTTGTTGTGTTTTCCATTAAAACTCACACTTTTATTCATCAAAATGAATAGAAAATATAGTCAAGACATTGACAAGATTAGAAATAATGGGTTTTCTAATCATCCAATAGCCTTTTAACGCAATTAGCAAACACAATGTACTATTAGAACACTAGAGAGATGGTTGCTGGAAATGGGCCTCTATACACCTATGTACATATTCCATTAAAAAGCAGACGTTTGCAGCTAAAAGAATAGTCGTTTACCACATTAACAATGTATAGAGTGTATTTCTGATTCATTTAATGTTATATTCATTGAAAAAAAAAGTGCTTTTCCTTAAAAAATAATGACATTTCTAAGTGACCCTAAACTTTTCAACGGTAGTGTAAGTTTGTGTTGCACCAGAATGCAGGCTTGCGTCCCTTTGGATGTGTTAATGAAGTCAAAGCAGATGTGTGTGTGTGTGCCTTTTAATGAGCAACCGCATCGCATTAGCGCGACCGGAGCGTTGTAACCCTCGCGGGAGGAAAGTAAACAACATGTTTCTGAGTTGCAGTGGGACGAGTGAGTCAAAAGCGAGTCTTCTCATTTTGGACAAAATGAGCAGCAAAGGCCAGATGATTCAAGCCCCCTCCTCAGTTTAGGCAGAATTATCACATTAGTGACAGGATCCCCTTCCATCTCAGGGTAACAAGTTTCAATCCGAGCAATGGAAACAGATGTCATCAACATGAAGGCTCTCTTTGAAAACAGGCTTATTATCCATTTTCAGACACGAGGAAGTAATTGATTAAATCTGTGGCCCTTTGAAGATGACCTCTGATCCAATCTTGTGCTTTTTTTTGGACTGAGAGAAATGTATCTGACATTTCCCTGTAGACAGTATCCCCCCCCCCCCCTCGTTTGATATGTTAGGAATTCAACAGCGCTGTGTAAAGTCACGCATGCAAATCAGATAACCACGAGAGACGCAGCGTAGGTCAAAGAAGTGTCAGCTTACCTGTGTTTCTCTAGCTCGTTGTGCGACGATCTGAAAGAGCAACAAGACAAAAGATCAGAGTGTTGTGATTATCCTAGGGTTAGTAGATGTTTTTAATCGTATTGTAAATCTGAAAAAAAAAATGCAAGACATTTTGAAAGACGCTGCCAAGCAGGAAAATGTGCCAAGAGATTAGTATTGCAATACTTTAATAGTGCAAAAAATGAAGCCCAGTGCTGAAAATTGTTTTCCCCTAATGTCTGTGTGAGATTAGTCAGCGATTGTGGAGCAGGTCCAGTGTGAGAGCTGTGTGTGTGACACTGCACAACACACACACGCCCCCTTGCATCCATACTAACAGCGTGCACACACTGTTGCTGACTGAAGTGCAGCACGGGCATAGGATAAAAACACAGCCAGACGTCTGGAGGCCTAGACGCTACAGAATTCCTCCGCGTGTGGGCTATTCTGAGGAGGAATATCTATTATGATGTGCAGCTGGGAGCGAGGAGGACACTGTCGTCCAGCTGAAACAGGCCCTCTGTTCACAAGGCTGTCATGGATACCGTGGCAATAAAAACAAAACAAAAAAAACAGCGACAACAAAAGAGCAGACTGACAACAAGCTTTCGCAGATTTTTCCACTGTTCCGAGAGCACTCCAGCTCATGAAAGCGAGCGCTTCTCACAGCTGTGACAGGAAAGGCCAAGGCATCTGCACCAAAGGGGTTTTACAGTTGACCTTGCAACTGGGATAATGTGGCGCCTTCGCAAAAATCAGTGGGACTGCCACGAATACGTTGAACATGCAGCTTTTTCTCAGTTCGACTGAGGGGAATATCCCAGGAGAAGACAAAAAAAAACACGCTTGACCAGGAAATCATATGTCAGTCTCCACAGGAGAAGAATCCACACAGAGCTGAGTTAACAGCGAGTTCACACCGACACCTTTACATGTTACGTAAGAGCACGGCGTGGTATGCAAAAAACGTCTGTGTTGTCTGACGTTATAAAGTAGGGATGTAAAACTGCCACAGTCAGGAAGTTTAGAAATGTAGTGTGTCGAGGATGTGAAGCAGGAAAACTCTCCTAAGTTGTGTTTTAATGTCACAACAGAGCCTACGAATAAACGAGGAAACACCACCATCTTCTTTCTGGGTGAAGAATATTGTTGTTGATGCGACAAGAAGTGAACTCGCTTCTGTTCAACTGGAAAATATGGTTTCAGTTCAACTTTGTTTCTTTTTTAACTTCACTGTCCCCTTAAGCATCCTGTTGTTGTTAAAAAAAAAAAAAAAAACAACCTAGCAGAGCGATTGGAGACTATGAAGGGAGCAGAGGAATTTGCCCCCCTTTTTTTTTTCTTCTCGCAGTCACGAGAGAAAAGGAGGGAAACGCAGGTCTGGTGCATGAAACCCTGTCTTTGTCGCAATGTGTAGGTGCCTGTTTTAGCCACCACACCTACCTGCCATACACACACACTTACACGCACACATACTTTACTACACGTTATTCTGTGTACTAACGGTATGTGACGTGCATATATATACAGCGAATGTTTTAAACAGAATCACATGCTTTAAAAGGGAGTGTAATTACAACTACCACGCTACTATGGGGTTGACATGCTGTGTGTGTGCAATGATGTAACTCTGAGACTCATTACTTGAGGAAATAAGACTGACTGTGGTTCCCTACGCTACCGTTACTGCCAACAGTTTTGGTTTTATTTAATCAGATTCTTGTTCTTTCCTTGCAAATGAAAGTGGAAAAAAAAAACTTGTCATGAGTTCAAATGTGGACAAGATAACCTGGTGAAACTCTCCATGCATAGTCAAAAATGGGGGGGGGGGGGCTATTGAGCTCACCTGGGAGAACCTAAATAACCCCAATCTCAATAAAGACTGGTGCTGACATAATTATAGTAGAAAAACAGATTAAATCGCATTAAAGAGCCTAAAATGTTTACCGTATTCAATGAAAATGACAGTGTAATAATATATTAACGTTAGATGACTATATTAACCTGCTGGTGTATCAACAAACGTACAACTTTACTAATTTGCATGCCAAAGGATGCCGAGAACTCTTGTTTTGATGATGGAAATCATCTGAATGTCTTGATCAGAAGCTTTGACCTTGTGTGTACATGTCATAAATAAGCTGTGTGGGGATTATGAGGATATTTTGACCTTGTGAGGACATTTGTGGCTACTTTAACTGGGCTTTTTGAGGGTTAAGACCTGGTTTTAGGGTTAGGCACACTGAGTTGTGATGATGGTTAAGGGTTAGGGGACGGAGCTCAGGGGGGAATGCATTACGTCCACGAGTGTCCACAAAAAGAGTGTGCTGCACAAATCACTAACACCACATGAAAATGGCAAATCCTATAGTGTTGCACAGGTGTGTGTGTGGGGGTGTGTGTGTGTGTGTGTGTGTGTGTGTGTGAGAGAGAGAGAGAGAGAGGGGGAGAGAGAGAGAGAGCAGAGTTGACAGTGTACGCGTGGCAGTGTTTATTGGAGAGACCAAAACAGAGAGCCCAGCCCAGGCAGCGAGAAAGATGGCAGTGTGCATGAAAACAGCAGCTCTGCGTGTGTGTGTGTGTGTGTGTGTGTGTGTGTGTGTGTGTGTGTCATGAGCTCATGAGCTGACATGGACACAGTCAAATAGAAGGAAAGAAACGAAGAAGAAGAAGAGGAAAAAACAGAAATATTTACCTATTGTTCTGAGTTTTTCTGGAAATTGGCGATGCTTTCGTTTTCTTTCGGGAAAAGTCGCTACTGAACGGTAAAACGGACGCATAACCATGTTCTGCCTCTACACACACACACAGAGAGAGAAAACAAACACACACACACACACACATGGATTAAAGTTAGTTTCACGCATTGACACGACATTGCGCCAAGGAGACTTGCATGTCAACACAAGCCCCGTGTAGCCGTGTAATTATCTGCCATTATCGCCATACCATTATAATGTCACTCTTGTTTACACACACATGAACACCGTGTTGTGTTAAATAATGCTGCAAAACACGGTCAACAACAACAACAACAACAACAACAACACACACGCGCGCGCGCGAGACACCCTTCACATCACGAGCTGCAGTTGTTCGGTTGTAGTGTCCACTGTGTCCCATTGTCTCACAAAGTGACATCATACCTGCACTGTGGCAGGACACGTTCAAAACTTCACGTCTCGGTCTTTTCACACCGTCCGCGACAACAATCACGACAACATAGTCACTGTCAACTTGAAATACCTCTGTCTCTTCTTTCCAAATACTCTGCAGCCTCCAGCAGAATGAGGAGAGAATTAAGTTCCATGTCCTTGTTATTGTTTTTTTTTTCTATAAAAAAAGGGGAAAAAAATAATCTATTTACACGGATGTCATAAAGTAATAAAAGTGAAAATAACTGTTACGGGGAGATGTATTCTCGCTGCTATATTCACTTCTGAGTCTTGGCGACTCCAAACTACACTATCAACAGCGGCGAGCCTCA
This sequence comes from Microchirus variegatus, assembly GCF_963457635.1. Taxonomy (NCBI): domain Eukaryota; kingdom Metazoa; phylum Chordata; class Actinopteri; order Pleuronectiformes; family Soleidae; genus Microchirus; species Microchirus variegatus. The sequence goes on from NC_139824.1 coordinate 9,793,077, forward strand.
ACTCAGCCGAGTGAGTGACGGCACCGCTGTCTAATGAGAGGTGACTGTGGGCGGGCTACATCAGCCAATCAGCACCCTCATGAGTGAGTGAGGCGTGACTTGATTGGTGAGAGCCATCAGGGACATACCCTAGCAACAGCCCGAGCGACCCGCCCCTTGAATCCGCTGATTGGTCCGACGGGGGGAGAGTCGAGCTCTGATTGGTTGGAATGAATTCTGGGCCGTGTGTCGTGGTTGAACTTGGGGTGTAGCTGTGTGTGTGGTTGCCAAATTCGATAACTTCTGCAAAGAAGAACGCCTTTCGTGTTTGAACCGTGAAATAAACGTCGTGTAACGGCCGTGTCGTCATCAAGGTTCTGGTATACTCGTCAGCTATTTGTCATAAGACTGTGGCGTAAGTAGAACTACCCACAGCAATTGTGTGTTCCTCATTTCCTGTCCAAGTAATTGTGAAAGTGTTGTATGAGGCAGCAGAATATTGCAAGCCTTTATTTATTCCAATGTCACTTTTTTTTATTATTATTATTAATGTGTATGGGTTACTCATACAGATATATTCAATTCAATTTAAGATACCCACAATGTGCGTTACAGCTAATTTCCACTAAATTATGACTATACACAAGGCAGCTTGAGATATCTACAATTTAAAGCTTTAGTGTGTAACATTTTGCCCCTTTGGATAAGTGTATAATCGCTTGTACTTAAAGTAGGGTGGCCATAATTATGTCCAGATTTAGGCCAGAACACAGCATAACTTTCAATTCCCTAAGATCTAATAAAAAACAATTGGCTGGAAAAGCAGTGCCGATAAAATATGTCTGATATTTCATTGGTTGAAAACGTAAACACGGCTTCCATGTGTGCTTCCTGTTCCTGAAGTATCTCGGTATCACTGTATCATCATACAGTAATAAATTATGGGAGCTTTATGGAGGACGAGATTTCCAGTGTAATAATGCCTTTCATGCAACATGCACATGAATTATAATGAGTCAAATTAACATTTGAACTATTTTTAACTTTTCTTTTGCTTAGTTAAATATGTATTTAGTTATCAGAGAGGGGGAAACAAATCATCCAGCTCTCACCCATCGGCTTTGTATATACTGTGAGGCTGCAGCTGAACTGTGAGAGCGAACGAGGTGTCACCACCGCTGGAGCAAAGGAAGAATTGTGAATATCTCAGCAGGTGTGCCTGCAGATTGGAAATGTGGGTTGCCCTGCATGGCAAGCAGTTATATACCAGCAGCCAGATGTTTGCACATTATACTGTTGGAGTAGATTCTGAAGAAATCATGAAGGCGTAACAATGAAACAAGTGACATTCAAAGTGAATGATGAGGAAAAGCCCCCCAGAGGACCAAAACCACAAAGATTGTTTTCGTTGTAATTTATTGGCAATATATGTGTCGACTGGATGCTTACAGAGGGGGGGGGCTTGCAATGCAAACTGTTTATTATAGATTGTATGAATTCTCTCTTTCAGTCTGTAGCTGTCGGCTTCGCAGATTTGTGTTTTTTGCAGAAAGGCAACAATATAGACATAGAGTGGTGCTAAAAATAATACTTAATGCTGTACACATTTAGTAGTATACACAAGTGCTAAATTATTAAAATGACTGCATAAAACCGAGAAGTGTTCCTTATTTTTGTCAGTAAACGTGTATATTTTAAAAATTGAATTATGTGGGAAGAAATATAATATATATATAATATATTAGAGTGACATAGGACTGTAAATGTGTACACAAACATTTACAAAACAAAAAAAATTACAATTCTATTTGTTTTACTAAGTTGAAGCCATGCAGAAAACCACACTCAGCTGCAAATGAAACTGGATGAATTTAAGTATGTCAAAGAGCTTATTTCCTGTCTTTCGCCTGTTGTCACTCTGCATGAATCGGGTTCTTTCAAAATTCACGTTTATCGCAGTAATTATTTCTGCTACAAAAGCATTGTTGCCGTGATGCGGACATCTTAAAAGGCCCTAATGATGTTGACGTAGGCTGTATGTTGTGTTAACAATCTGGCTCCTCGCCAGCGTACCGTATAATTTACTGTGTACGGATCGGAACAGGGGGAACCATTCATTTGTTAGTGTCGCCGCTTTAAGGTGAATAGAACACAACTATTTGTTTATGATTTGATTTGATTTGGTCACAGGAAAACAACTCTACCCCGTCTGGTCTGTGTATGTTTGCCGTGGTGGCGCAAGGACACGGTAAACAAGAGACCGCATGCTTAACTGAAACTGAGTACACTCATAGTAAGAATATAACTCAGTCACACACACACGGTCCAGCATGTGTCACCACAACTAAGTTTTTGCGATTTCTCTGAGCAGATCTGGTGTTATAATATGTTTGCACGCTCATTACTATTCCTGGGGTAATTATGGAGAAGTTATGCAACTCGTGCACACTTCTAGTCATAGGCCCACATGCAGTCATGTCACACTGTGCCACTGAACTCTGTACATGTATCGTGTCGAGTCACACGGGGTGTTTGCCCTCTTTAGCTTTTGTTATGTGAAAGACTCACATCAGCAAGAAAGCTGTCCTCGACCTTGCAAGGATCTTTTATGGAAGATGTGTGCATGTTTACGTTTCAGTCAAAAGTGTCCACTCTGCATTATTTTTAGTCCTATCTGCCTCCTTTGCTGCTACATTTGCTGTAATTGTTCAATGTCATGGTTTTGAGCAAGTTACAGCAACAGTTTAGGCCACTAACTTAATCCTGTGTTAATCCTATACATTTTTCAATTCAATTTTATAATCATTTTTAAAGGTGCGTTATGTAATAAATCTAAAGCAACTGGCCATAAAATCCTCCTAATATGTCACAGGGACTCAGGAATAATGTTCATATAACAAACTGAACTCACCAACAACAACAGTACAGACAAAATATTTGCATTAAAAAAAAAGGTTTTTTGAGTTTTGAAATCATGTTTTGGCATGTGGCGCCACCTATCGCAGTCTACCAATCATTGCAGTCAATAGAGTCTCAGCTGCCAAAAAAAGAAACCTAAAAGACCTCGGTATTTTGAATTTGAATGTAGTAACCCTTTTTGGCCACATTCTTACACATGGCATCTTTAATTATAGTGCAAATTCCCCTTGCATTTTTTTTATCCAAACAATGTTAAAATCAGCACTGCATCCGTCCACCATATATCCGTCGCATTTCTACAGATATCCCTTGCATATCTCGTCTAACTGGCCAGCAAAGTTACCGTAATAACCGCACGTCGGTGTCGACGTGCAACTTCTCCGCTATTCAGAAACCGCTGGAATTTTTCCCAATAGCGCAAAACGTTGCATAACTACAGTAATGCAGAGAGTGCGCGTGTGCAAGCGCATTGTCAGCGACACGCTCGGGGTTTAAAGTGTTAAACGATTAAAGGCGCCGTGTGTAGTATTTAGTACCATCTATTGGCGAAGTTGCATATTGCAGCTAAATCTCTCTCATGTCACCTTTGCCTTCCAGCTATGTTGGCGTACCTATTCAGTTATCATTATCAACTCATTGTAATGATTCATCTGATTATAATGACTCAAATTGACATTTGCAACTTCAATCTTTAACTGCAAGAACAGGTGAGTGTCGATTCTTGCAGATGTCTGTAATTCTGTCTCTAACTGTCATTCTGACTAGTCAAGTATTTGCCATTTCTTTTTTTTTATTTTGTATTTCTTGTCCAAACATGTCAAGTGAACTGTTGGGCAGTTATGTGATTAACAGACAGTTGTTCCTTGAATCAATAGAAAAGATAACCAAACTATAGTCACATGACTATATGACTATTTCTTTGGCAAATTTAAGGCTTTGTAAAAAAAAAAGTAAAGTAAAAATATTGAATTGCCATGCTAGTGAAAGGTGTTTGTGAGTGGGGAAACAGCACAGAAATTCGACCATCCTTTTGCATCATATTAAAGGAAATAGCCTTTGTCCCTCCCGTTGCATGCTTCTATTTTTAGTCTTATCATCTGCTCTCTGGTCATAGCGGCTCAGGCCTTGCATTGCTTATTGCCTTAAGCCTGTCGGCGGGCGAAAAACACTCCTCTCGCTGCTCCGTCTTTGTTGTCTTCCATTTCACAGAGACATCTTGATCCTGTTGTTGACACACCAGTGAGCAGCTGCCCTCATCACATCGTCACTGACCAAATCTGCAGCGTAAATTAAAAAAAGCATAGCTCATTATATCACATTTGATTATCGGTTAATTAAAAGCCGCTTGCATAATTTCTTATTGCTCTTTCCCCATGTTTACTCGTATATTAGTCACATTTATGCCACGTCAGGACTCAGAATAGCGACAGACTGTGTTGACAATGACGCTTATTTTCCTGAAATGTGATTTTCATCAGTTGTCAACTCGGCGAAAAGAGAATGGAAGGTTTTAATTCTCTTGTTTGTGTCAGTTTCCATTTATATTTAGGCATGACTGAGGGACCGTATTTCATCAACATGTGTTTTCTGCTTCGGCAGGACGTCTCGACGTGATGAACCCCCAATCGAAGTGATGCTTTCAGGAAATCGGCCAAATGTTTTCAATATGTGACGGGAACGTGGTTCTTATTTACATGCCACTGTTCTGCCGTTCTCGCTGCATTTACCGCCGCATGTGTGTGGCCAGTGAAACCTCTTACCTTGATGATTTCTTGGCCCGACAAAGGACTATAGTTGCTCAACATCAAAAACACCCTTTTCCTGTAGTGTTTACCATTATTGTGAGGGTCCTTGACGTCATCTCTGCAACGGTGTGACGAGTAGCTAATGGGAGAGCAGAGTTGTTTTTATCTTGTTGCTGCTGATTGTTTACAGACTACCTTCCTCCCCCTTTTACATATGGGCCAAAGGTCATTAATTGTTGTTAAAGGTCCAGTGTGTAAGATTATCTTCATTACCAGACAGGGAGCATGACATATTTATACTGTTTTGTTTCGTTTTTAAAATCATCTGAATGTATGAATTGTAGTGCTGTGCCTGACACGTTTCCATGGCGACTGCCCGGAAAAAGACATGTTTACTTGCCGCGACACCGTAGTCCAGGCACCGTTTACCAGTTAGCGCCGTTAGCTGCATTAGCTCCTTTTAGCGGCAGTTAGCGCACCTACAGTCTAACTGGAGCGGTCTGTTTATTAAACAAAAGAGCAGTGCTACAAATAACCAGCGTACTTGTGTACTTCATGTGTGCCTCTGTTTTTAAAGTTTATCGCTACTTTAGAGACTAATTTTACCAATCGGGAGTCACGTAAACAGTCAGTCGTCATGGAAACGTGTCATGCGTTAACGTTGACGCTGTTAAACGCCATTGATGCGTTAACGTTTGATAGCACTAATGAATTGTTCTTTCTATTTCCACAGAATGAGCCCTTTTGCATCGTTTACATCAGGAGCGGGTCGACTCTACAGAGGCGGCCATGTTGGACCGCTGTGTTTTCAAGGTCAAGGTCAAGGTAACTTTATTTATACCTATACATGAGGTCGATTTGATAACAGTACTTCATACTAAAACATGGGGATCAGAAAAATTGATTGAAAAAAAAAAATACAATACAGGATAAAAACCATCAAAGAAAGATCAAAATAGTTTAGATAGACCATGTAGTACTACTACTAATAATAATAATAAGAAGACATTTTGTTTAGAGGCATCTTTCAAAGCTCTCAAGGTCACCATACATCAAGAAAAACAACATGCTGGGTAGTGGGAGGGGAGCCATCTTTCAAAAATGGAACCACCCATAAGGTAATGTCAGGTTAATATGGATTCGGTGTTAAGCTTGTGGATCTCCAATCAGCCTGCTACACCACTTTGATTCAGGTGTTTTTTTAGTTTTTTTAGGGAAAGGTTGCTGAACCAAGACACCAAAACGAAAGGATAAAATAGATTTAATGGAGAAATGACAACATCTTTTGAGTTGAGTTGATATTGATAACTGAAGTTTCCAACATAGCTGGAAAGAACGGGTGACATAAGAGATATTTAGCTGCAATATGCAACCTCACCAATAGATGGTGCTACATCCTACACACTGTGCCTTTAATCCTTAAAACCGATTGTCGACTCGTGTGCATGCGGTGCATTACTGTTGTTGCTCGACGTGGAGAAATTCCGTCGGTTTCTGAAAAGCTGAGAAGTGGCACGTCAAAGCCGACTTTGTGGTTGTTAGGTTAATTTCACTCGCGCTTTTTTGGGAAGCAGGCGAATCAGCGTCTTTGTCGCCAGAGAGAAGAAAGTAGGAAGAACACCTGTGCAGAAGTTTACATTTTTTGGCCTATTATTGGAAATTGAGAGACTCAAAGGGTTTTTTTCAAATCTAACATGCAAATTCTGTTGTTGTTTTCTTCATTTTGAATTGTCAAAACAGTATTTTAACATGCAGTAAATTGTAAATAACTGCCAGATATTGTACGTTATTTTGTAAAAATGGGCAAAAGCACTTTTTTTGGTCCTTTTATGGTTATAATAAGCAAAAAAACTATTTAGAGGCTTACATTATAAAGGTTTAATGTGACTTCTCTCAAGTCAAAGTGCTAAAAGCATGTGCCTAAATCCTGACATTACAAGGCCAAGCTCTGAAATCCACAATTCATGCCCTCACCGATCAAACGTCACATCATACTAGCATGACTGCGCTCTGATTGGTCTGAAGCCACATCTTATGTTCAGCTGAGTAATAACTTGTAAAACAAAAAAAAAGGCACTCCTGCATGTGTGACTTCATTCCTGCAATCTGCAGTTTTTTCCACTGAGCTACGACTTCATACGACACACCACGTGATTTCCACAGCAGACACAATAGTGTTAGTCACTGAAATAACATGTTCCAACCCCCCCCAACCTTGTGCATTTTCAGGAGTATCCGGTGTGTAATCGTTGTTGACGAAATGCACACATCACTGGAAATAGTTCAGAGTGGATGGGGCGGGGCAACGTGGGTGTGGTGCACCTCATCGTACGGACTCGTGTAATCCAGTTGCACGTTGCATCGTTTGTCATTTATTTGTCTGACGGAGCTGCACGCATTCCACCGATACTGAACATATGCGGACGTGAAACGGTTGAGACTAAAGCGACGTGCAAATCAAACCTTCGAATCAAAACATGTGGGCTTCTTTCGTACAGTGAGAATATCTCATATGTCAAAGAGTCTGGTTTCCATGTCTTTACATTGACTTATAATGATTACCTGAAGACTTACTGTACACTAACCTCACCATACAACATGTCTTTACCTACAAATGTAGTCATTACACTATGTTAATCAGCTTTTTGTCCCCATAATCTGACATTGTAAACAGATTTAAGTCCCCACAACGTAAGAAATACCTGAATGACCACACAAACACACGCCCACACACACATTTGTGCGTCTAGTCTAGACGTTTTCCTTCCACAATGGACAAATCGTTGTGCTCAATCTTCATGTTTATGTTTAGCAGCGCAGCATTCAGAAGCACTAAATTCACTAAATACGCTTTGTCCCTTTTAAATAAATACATTGCAAATGCTTTTTTTGGTATGATCTTAAACGCTTTATTAGCCACGTAAGGTTTTACAGTTCAGCTGTCTGAGACATATTTAATCATGCTTATCTCAGCATGTGTAATGAGCATATGCTGTCTACCCTTGAGGGGGAAATGTGATGAAAAAGAAAGAAAAATACAAGACAACATTGCACATTTATCATGAAACTGTCATATATTACAGCTGTTACCTGGTCAGATCGTTTTATGGGGGGAACAAGTTAAGACAAAAATGTGAGCAGATGGAAACCGAGGCTGAGAAATTACGCAATTTTCAATATATCTGGGTTGCTTTCCTTTCAGCAGTAATCCGCAGCACAAATGCATATAATTTATGTTTTATTATTTATTGTCTCTCATTTAAAGCTCCCATAGACCGAAAGTTCCAATTAACACTGTTTTTGAAGCCATAAAGTTGCGAAACGAACAGTTCAGCCACTGCTGAGAACGCTGGGTTTTATTGTATTCCCGGGCTCTGCAAGCGCTTCTGAAAAAGCCTGGAATCGTTACGGATCCTGTCTCCTGAACAGCAGATCCTCCTGCTCCGGACGGGGAGTTGTGACAAATCCATTTTTAAACATTGTTAAAGCAATGTTTTGATGATGAGTAGCAATGCATCCACCTTTCCCGAGGAGGAGCTGCGCCTCTGAGAGCTTGACGTGCTAATTATGTCACTTCCAGGTACTTGGCCAATCACAACACAGTTCTGTCTTCTGGGTGTTAGATTTCCATCTGAAACAGCACGGCTGACGAGAGCTTCAGTGAGGAGAGATTTAGATCGACTGGTTTGCACCAACTATGAGGCTTTTGCCCATAAAAATAAGTTAATGTATGTAAGTAGACCTCCGTACCTCACATATATCTGCGATAGGACCACTCTATGGGAGATTTAAGCAAGTGTCACCTGCAGCAGTGTGTTCTGGATCCACAGTATATTTGTCCCTAAAGACCATCAAACAGCTCCTCACTAGGAGACTGAAAGGTGGCAAACTATTTGGTTGTCATTTTTCATTTCAGTCTTGTGGCTTTAGCTCTTGTGCCCAGTGCTGATGGCACCATGGCGCTCTGGCATACGTTCTCCATGGGACTTCCAGGTTCTGAAGCAGCAGTCTGTTGCACTCCGAGAAAACCATAAGAGACATCACAGAAAACAGTGACATTAACAAGACTTCTTTTCTGCTTCATTCACCTTTAGTTTGCTCCTGTGACTAGACAGAAACAAGGGCACCGACAGGGCGTAAAACAAGCAAACGCACGGGAACTCAAGGAAGCCTAAGGGGGCCAGGGAGCAGGGGATGTGTGCATGTGAGGTTGAATGGGCTCAAATAAAACAACCATATCCGTGGCCATGGCAACTGGCGAACTTAAGCTAATTCATACTCTCAAACAGCGGGTCTCCAACAACAAACATCCTCCCTATAAATATGCAAACCTAGGCCTATCTTCACTTGTGGGTGGGCAGCAGAGTAGGACAGTGACAGACCACACACCAGTGGATGTGATCCTCCTCTGCTAACGGATGAATATTGGAAAAATGAGGGAGGTCTTCTTATTAAAACAAGTGAGGCTTATGTCTCATGGTTTCGGATTTAAGTTTCTATCTCCCGCTGAGATTCCAGGGATGATTTATAAATCCCTGGTATAACATAATGTCAGTGCATTCATTTGAAGCGACACTTATAGTCTAATACTGAAACAATATTAAAGACTTTATTGCATTTTCATCCACCAATTCATATTCTACTGCTTTATCCTCCATGTGAGGATTTGTGGGGGGAGGGGGGCTGTGCCAATCTCAGCTGACATAGGTCGATAGGCAGGTACACAAACAACCATCCACTCTCACACCTATGGTCAGTTTATCCTTAAATCCCCTAATCCCGTAATGTTTTTGAACTGGAAACCCAGAGAAAACCCATGCACACACGGGGAGAACATGCAAAAACTCTTCTCTTCAAAGTCTTCTTTGCTGCAAAGGCAAGAGTGCTAACCACTACACCTTCTATAAGAAGAAGCAACTGATCAGATATTTAAAGGACTCATATTATACCCTATTTCTCCAAGTTAACCAAGTTCCCTGGTGTCCTAATGAACATGTCTGTGACATGCTTTGGTCAAAATACCATAAGGATGAAGCCCCACAGCAGTTCAATCACCCTGCCAAGAATGCTCGGTTTTGTGTGCCTGTCTCTTTAAATGCAAATGAGACACAGGAAACTACGTCAGCGTCACTGAGGCTCCAGCAGCTAACAGCAGTTAGCATTTGGATAAGCCATCATTTGCCGACTCTAGCCGGCACATTGCCGTCATATATAAAATGTATCCACTGGAAATGTAAATACTCTGAGGCTGGAAGTTTGTGTAGAACTCTGTGCTGTACTGTGCAGCCAAGAATAGAACACTTTGCGGACTTCCGCTCTTCTGGCTACTATTGCCTTTTAGGGACAAAGCTGTACTTAGGCTGAGGCAGACCACAAAAACATGACTGAGTCATCTTTTTTCACACTTTGCCGAGTCATAGGGCCTCCAGAGTCCCAAATATAAGTAATAAATGATTAAAAAGTTGATTCTGCATAATATGTCTGCTTGTAGTACTGACAAATCTCAATGTATATCTATTTAAAGTTTAAAGTACATTTTTATGTGTCCTCCCGTCTCCAGTCCCCTTCCTGTCAGACTGACAGGAAGTAATAATGACACTGTCAGTGTTACTTACAAACATGAGCCTGGTAATGATCATCTCCTCTATCTGTCGGTGACAAAAAAAAAGTGTCAAACTAAAACTTGTCAAAAAAGTTTGTAGAAACTATGTCAACATAGCATAATACACCATAATCCAAATCATCAACCCACTGCAGTCTCAAATATGACTAAAAATGTGCTGAAGATGTGACAACACATAATACAAACAACTTGAGTATCATGCACATTTCCTGTAGAAAAATAAGCAGCTGTCAGCTTCATAAGCTTAGGTAAAGGAAGCACATGCTCCACTGATAATTAGTTGTTGTGCGTGTGTACATGAATACCTGGGTTAGCTGAAATGTTTTTTCTTGAGCTTTTCATCAGCCAGAGCTCAAAGGGCGTGGCAGGGACAAATGTCAGAGACAACATGCCACTGTAATTATTGCTACCAGCTAACATGAGTGATACGACTCGTGACTGAGCCTCTGTTTATATTCTGTGTGCTTGCACGCACACTAGGCTTTGTGAGCGAGCAACATGTGGATGTGTGTGTGTGTGTGTGTGTGAGTGTGTTTGGGTGTCTGCATTTCTCTCTGTGCATTATTTTGTCCATCTGGCATTTTAGGCCCACAGCTGCAAGGTACAGGGGTTGGCTCATATCCGATGCTGAGCTGGCAACAGAGGGAGGGGTGATTGAAAAAAAAAAAAAAAAAGGGTTCAGCTTGTGAGGAGTCGTCCACACTCTCACACAACTTCAGCGGTGTGTTTTTTGTGTTGTTTTGGACTTCTCTCTCCTTACATTGTTGCTGGGTGGCGGCGGTGGCGTTTTATGGCGGTTGCAAGTTGCATTACTGCCAGAGGTGGAAAGTAACAAATACATTTACTCAAGGTTACTGTATTGAATACTTTGTTGTGTGTATTTTGTATTTTTTTAAGTACAATTTAAAATCAGGATTTTGTATTTTACTTGAGTACGTATTGACTCAAGTATTGTACTTGGTAACTTTATAAATCCTGTCCGGTATTGAGTAAAAATAAAAATTCAGCACAATGAAGACCTACACGGAGAAAATATACAGCAGAACCAGACGAATGATGATGTGATTAGCACCAGCACTGGCGAGTGAACATAGAGGGCGGGCACCAAAAGTGACGTTATATCCTGTATCCTGTGTGAGCTCCGAAATAGTTTTGGATTTCTGACCCCTTGTCATAGTTCTACTACCCTCACACCCCACGCAAAGTAACTAAGTAACTTTTACTTAAAGTACATTTCAAATGAGCTACTTTTTACTTCTACTTGAGTACATTTTCAGATGACTACTTTTACTTCTACTTGAGTAATATTTCATATTGTATTGGTGCTTTTACTTGAGTACAATATTTTAGTACTTTTTCCACCTCTGATTACTGCCTTGTTATGTTGTTGTTGTGTAACACCGAACGCGAACATTTGCATGCATACGTGTTCCTCTCCTCCAAAATGAAGTCATCTCTCTTCTCCACATTCAGCTGAGGCCCCTCACAGCTGATATCCTCCAGTGCCTTGACAGGTAATTACCCCATGGTGCACTGGCAATGAGGGCAATGAGGGCAGGATCTATAGGAGGGGATGGGGGGGGGGGGCACCAAGGGACTAATCCAGACATGTTAGTACTGTGGTGTCACCTTCCACGCTACAGCAGGTTTTGATTCAGCGGAGGCTCCCCTCTAGTTAAGTCATGCTATATATCAGTGCTTGTCCAAAGCAGCGGGAGGGGAAACACGCTCTTCGGTTGAGCAATGTTTTTATCTGAAAACAATAGGCAGAACCACAGATATGCCCTGCGTGGAGAGAAGGAGGGCGCTGAACCTCCAGGGGTCCAAAAGAGGAACAAGCCAGGGACTATGTTTATGCTATGTTAGGAAAGATAAAAACATGCCAACACATTTTTATTTTTGTGCATGCACATAGATCAGTAGGACACCAGTTATTAGGATGATTTACAACATTTTTTTTTTCATTTAAACACAGAGCCAGAACTGAAGTGCTCATGCAATCACCTTGTTCATCATTTTTAGGAGTGGAGAGTGGAAAAAAGTAGATTCAGAGAATGGGGGGGGTGTGTGCATGTGGAGTTATTGCCCCAGTGCAGCTCTGCAATGACTGCTGGCCTCAGCAGACAGAAAGAATAGCCCGCAAATGCACAGCTGTTTCTAATCGGTAACTCAGCACCAATGGCTGACCTACATTCTGGTGCTTGCTTGCACGTCTTTGAACCCATGGCCCTGTTAGACTCAGCCATGGGGGAAGGTAGAGGGAACCAGGGAGAAAAACAAGAGGGAGGAGAGGAGTCAAGAGGGGTAAAAGAAACAACAGGGAAAGAAACGGAGAAAGAAAGAAACTCCTTTATATGTCTGTCACAGGTTGCATGGAGTGCAGGCAGGTTTAATGACAGAGTACATCAGGCAGGAGTCAGTATGAGTGCCTGCAAATGTTTCCACAGTACCAAAGTGCAGCTGTGCACACCTAAAAAAGGGAAAAAAAAGATGGGGGGGGGGACTCATAAAAACTCTTGACAGTCAATTTAAAGCTCCATGGGTCGGGCTTGTTATGCTTGGAAAATCGTGGATTTTTATTTTTTTTTTTGCAGAAAAGTCCGTTTTTCTTTGTCAACACCGTGCCATCTGTCAAACTTTTAATAAAGTTCTGCTGTCTTGCATCTGAATGAGCGTCCCCCTTTTCATTAAGGCTCGAGTGTATCTTGCTAACATTCCTTGCATGCAGAGGAGGGGGTACAGCTAAGTGCCAGGGGTCCCCTCTGGTAATGACTCATGGCAAAGATCCCTATCCAGTCCCAGCTCCGAACGGGATGCTTCCCTCAGTCGTGCAGATAGAGAGTGAGTGAGTGAGTGAGTGAGTGGGGGTGTGTTGTATGGGGAGAGAAAGAAAGGAAGGGTCTTGCAAAAAATGGTGCAAAAACCAAAAAACATTTGCACACAAACTCTCTTGTCTTGGAGAGAGAGAGGAAGGAACTGGAAGTGGGTCACTGTGTCTCAAACCCAGAGAGCTCCAGAGCATGAGGACAAGGGGAAAAATAAGAGCGAGTCAGTGGCGAAGTAGTCAGGCCAGCCAAGAATCCGCTAGACTGAAATGTGTAGCAAAAAAAACAACAACAATAAAAGCCCTGCATGTGACGAGAGAGGGTCACTATTTAAATTATTTCAGTTTCTTTCTGTAGATATCACCGTGTTCCGTGTCAGCTGATACAGTATCATAGCAATGTGTGCAGGCGTGTGTTGTTGTTTTTTCCTCATCTTTTATGTGCTGCCACAGCGTGTTTTCTATCAAAATGTGTTGACAGAAGTCGGTCAGTCCTCCTATTAGAAAGTGTCATTGAACCCAAGTCAGACATGCAAGCCTGGGGAAACACGGTGACATGTCGCACAGACAGACGTACACAGGGAAGCAGCTTTTCTGCTTGTGCCGGAGTTTCCTCTGCTGAGTCGGTGGTGAAATGTAACTTGTGTGTGTGTGTTTGTGTGCTTCTCTGTTTTTCTCTGAGACCACGATGGTCCGCAGGGTTCCTCTTGTGTTTGTGCCTGACTGTGAGACAAAAGCCTTGTGTCAGCAGCAGTGATGCCAAACACTGAAGAAAGTCGTCGAGGTTCAGTCCAGGGAGAAACTTTGATGAAACGTATTCATGATTTCCATTTATTCTCTCATCGTCCAATCAACGTTGGCCAACATATTAGTGATTTTAGCCACATTCTTATTATTTATTTCATCGTTAATTCATTGGGATGTTGGTGTTCATCTTGATTTATTCTATTATAAGTCAACGAGGTTAGCCTGTTATATTTGTTTTTCTACATTTTGCATGCAACCACTCTGACTTAGAACTTAACGGACTTGGATGCACTAGACTCAGTAGTTAATCCCTGTTAACCTGCCTGACAACAAAAAAAATATCCAAAGCTAAGTCTTTGGATCATGATATACAGCACGGTGTGTTGTGATGTGTAGCTATGGATTTAAGAAAGCAGCGCGGGGTTACCTAATGCAAGTCCTCTCACATGATGTTTTGGTTGTTTCACTCAGCAGCATTATAATCATGTGTGTCATGGTCTCTACTACCCTCATTAAGTTAACTGTGGTTGACTTGCCAGGACTTGTCATGGACCTCTGTTAAGCCTGTGGTTCCGGGCTGTGTGTGTGTGTGTGTTTTTAATCCGCTGTCAGAGAGTAGAGGAGCAGGAAAGTAGAGGTTCATCACAGCCTGTCAGTCACATGCGCCCTCTCTCCGTATGTAACCAGAGTTTCTCTCGTCTTGAGTTCGGAGTTACAGTGTAATACATTGTTTCCCTGGACTGCCTTCATGTGGAAACAATACTTTCATTAACAAAAGCATGCAGGGGAGGAAAAAGAAATGTTTCCAACAGGCAGCTATTTGTGTGTCTGTGATGAGCAGAGAGTTGAAGTTTGAAATACAAAAGAGAAAAGAAGAGGAAAAACGAGTCTTTACCACCGCGTCTCATTATTTAACAGAGGCTGTGTTCTCTTTCAAAGAGGCGGTGAGTCACGTTAACGCGACTGTCGCGCGTCTGCAGAACAAATACCGCACAGAAATGCTGTACGTTTCCACACTGAAACTCACACGACATGGACTCACATGGACACACGTGAGATGAGGATGCAGGATGAAGTCATAAACGGAGCAGAGGGGATTGACATATAATGTGATGATTTGTGATGTCACGCTGTGTTTGGTTTGCGTGTGGGCTGCACCGCGAACACTGACTGACAAATGTTTGCATCCAGATCCTTTGACAAACATCACAGGAGTAGTTTTTTTTGTCTCTGTCTCCGCGTGTTTGACAGCTGTGGGGGGATATTAGCACAGGGACAGCTGATTTACAGCGCCGGCGACAACGCGGTTATACTTCAATTAAGACGCTTATCCAGAAAATAAGGTTGGTTTAACCAGTGACAGGTGGCGGGTAATCTGAAGGCCTCACACTTGATGTCAGGTACCACTGCTATGCTTCAACAAAAATTTGAAGCATCTAAAAAATGTTATGCCATGTCTGTCATCTGATAATGGGCTATGTCAAGCAATACTATCAGACTGAACTGAGGGAGCATTAGTTTGTATACAGCCGCAGCATAGAGGCGCATGGGTACTTTACTAGCTTGATTTTGCTGTTGCCTCCATCAGTCCCATTTCTCTCCCTTAAAATTTCCACTGCCCTCAACCGTAAATTCTCCTTGTTGAGGGAAGTGGCTTCCCTACGTATTTGGGACACCACTATATGCAAATTAGCGCAGTGAACGTAACGAACGTGCTAACCTACGTCACGGGTTGACAATTCTACTAGTGGAGGGAGCTAGTTAGCTAGCTGCTTTCATAAATAGTCAGTTATTTTCTGACATAAGTGTTCAAAGCCCAACATATTCCAACACATTTCGACATTGTAACGTGCTTATTTGCGAAAATATACTTACAGCGAAATTGTTGTATGTGGCCGCCATTTTTGTTCAGCCGGCTGAATTCGCAAAGCATCATGGGTTAGGGCAAACATTTAGGTAGGGCCAAAATGAATCAGCAGGTGATATGAGAACAAATCACTGCTATACTGAGAAATACAGAGAATGTTGAGTGGAGCTGCTAAATTTAATCAGCGTTGCGTAACGTCATGTGACAGCGGTTATTCACGAGCTAAATTTAAACGTTACACACCGCACTTTTACGTGTAGTGCTTTTAGTCATTCCTGAAGATAAAGTTGGGATGAAAACATTCCTTAGATGAACAAAAAATGTGTGTTTTCAAGATTGCTAATCTGCTTCTTTGGGGCTGTGGGGGTTGGGGGTTAAATGCGATTCTGCAAATGACACTGACGTCTCCGTGGAAACGCGGGCAACAGACCTAAACAAAACTGTCCCTTTTTGGGGTAAACTTACCCAACTTCTTCCAAATGATCTTGCGGATGCGTCTCCAACATGGAGGAAATAAAACAACAACGTTTTCTATCACATAATTCACTGCTCACTCAAGTATTGAATGTTTTTCTATAAGGCAATGGTCAACTAACAATATATGCATTGATTTATTTTAGATTGAGTTTTGAGATATCTGCTTTAATAATCCTGACCAATTATAAATGAAGAAATATAACATGCATGGAGTTTGCATTGTGTGTGTGGGTTTTCTCTGGGTTTTACAGTTTCCTCCCACAGTTCAAAAACATGCAGATTTGGGGATTGGGTAAATTGGACACTCTAAATTGACTGTAGGTGGAGAATGTGAGAGTAAATGGTTGTTTGTCTCTATATGTGTCCCTGTGATGGACTGCCGACCTGTCCCAGGATGTACCCCGCCTCTTGCCCTATGTCAGCTGAGATTGGCACCTCCGACCCTCATATGGAGGATGAAGATGAGTGAGTGAGTGAGTGATGTGCTTCATCTTTAGTTTGGAAAATGACAAGTACCAGTGCAAAGTGCAACGAGTTTTGCTTTCCCTTCGGGGTTCTCGTTGTGCTCTGCGCTGTCATTTGCAGTGGCATTTGCAAATACCACATGTCCATGAGGCACAGGATGTGACTTGACAGTTTAGTGAGCGCAGGCACTTGTGCCTATTGTTTTTGCAGCACCTGGCCACAGGAAAAAATTATTAAGCTTTGGTTGTGTCTTTGTGGACATTAAGAATGAGAAAATGGAAGTTTAAAGTTCAAGAAACATGTGTTTTATTTTTGTGCTTATCTGCTTTCCAGAGTGCCATCACTGTCATGACACCTATCATAACACGGTGACCGCATAGATACTGGAAGCATTCCTCGCTGACATATAAAAACTCTATTTTTGACATCCATGCGTCAAAGTCTGTGTTTGAACCACGTAACCTCTTCAGAATGAGAATGTGACTGCGTGACAGTGGAAGTGTCTGTTCAAGCATTTACAATGGGATACAATGATGTGTTGTCAAAGTCATATCATCATAAAACATCACCACCCCATGTAAAAAAAAACGATGCAGAAAAACGATTATTGAAGAAAACAAGAAAGTGTCGAGAAAGTGGTTATTATTTGAACATCACATGTCCATTGACTTGTTTTCCTGGAGAAAAGTACAAAAACTTTGTCCTCTTTGTTTTGCCATGTATGTGTTGTCTCTGCTTTGTACAGTAACTATTCCCCCTCCTGTGGAAAGGGTTGACGACTCGGGTGATAAGATAAAAGAGAAGTTGCGAGACAGAGAAAGAGAGACACGCTCCAAACTCACGTACTTCATGGCAGGTCGTAGGTTATGTAACCTACAAGTGTACGGGTTATGGAGAACGTGTGAAGTCACTGTCATGACTGCAAATCACATGTTTGGCGTCGTAATGGGAAATACTAACAAAACACCCTCTTAGTTTCCTTTTGAATTTCCTGTAAATCATTAGTTTCCAAATATTAGGTCAGGACTTACAGAGGAGAAACCCAAACTTTTAAACTTAGATGTATGGGATGTGTGTTTTAAATAGCAGCACTGTGCCGTGTTGCTTATTTGTTTATGTATTTACCGTTGCTGATATATCTGTGCGCTTTTCTGGTTGAAATGTTTTTTTGGGCAGGCTGCTTACAATGTTTTGTGGTCTGTCTTGTGTCCTTATGTCTCGTGTCCAGTCTTGTGTCTTTTTAACCACTGACACAAACAGCATTTTCCACAACAACGAAGGTCTCAACTGAAATATGAAAATGAAAAGAATTGGAAGTTTTGATTGATTTACTTTACCAGACATCTCTTGGAAATTGTTTTGTTTACCAATTCCAAACGATAGGTGTTACGGAAATGGCTGTAAATTAGTCTAGATAGATAGATAGATAGATAGATAGATAGATAGATAGATAGATAGATAGATAGATAGATAGATAGATAGATAGATAGATAGATAGATAGATAGATAGATAGATAGATAGATAGATAGATATTTCTATTCATCTGGACAGACTGAACACAGTGTTATCCCTCACCTTAATCATAACCAGTTGATGTCTAATCCTAACCTTAATCTATAACCACAGTAAATATATTGGCCCTAATCTTAACCAGCTCCTCAGAAATGAGGTTCTGCCTCATTAGGACCAGGTCTCAGTCTCCATAGAGAAGTAACACAAGTAACAGTATCCTTTTTCTGCCTCAAAACAAAGATGATCCTCCTCCATGTTCAGAAATGACTCAGAACGTGAAAACGTGTAGTCTGCTGCTCTCTGGTGACACAAACTGTCATTGTTGCTCGTTCGTGATCTTATTTCACAGGCTCATAAACTGCTCACAAAACATTAACATCATACACATAATAAATCAAATAAAGACTTTGTGAAAATAGTTACGGATGTAAATTGTAATTTACATTAAAATGTAATGTAAACTGTTTAATGCTATATTCATTGAAAAAAAGTGCATTTCCTTGTTTTATAATGTGGGTTCTTTAAAGTGTAATGTATTTTTTTTACTAAGTTTTAAAGCTATTTACAGTATTTTATTGTTCTTTACGTTTATATTTTCACATACTTTTTAATTACAAGGTTTTTCCATGTTATTTCATTCATTTCGGGAAAAAAATATATTTTTCTCAAACATTTTTCGTTGGTGTCAGATTATTTATAACATCATGGTGATGAACACTGGTTGGAAGGGCCCCCTGGGAATTTTGACTTAGGGCCCCGACAGACTCAAGAATCGCCTCTGCTTCTGCGTTGTTTTTTCTTGGTCCTCACAAAGATACCCATACAATAACAAACACGCACACGTGTGTATGTTGTGGTGCTCTGGTGTGACGGAGGGGGGGGGGGGGTCACCGGGCTGACTGTGAAGCCGCCTCTGTGCGCCTGTTGCTGGGAGCTCCGGCCAATCAAAGCCGCTGCTGCTGCTGCGCTCTCCTACACAAGCAGAAGAAGAAGAAGAAGCATGACATCATGTTCAGCTCTGAGCGTCTGTGCAAAAAACAGCGGCTGAAACTGAATCTCCGCTAAAAAAAAACAAACACACACACACACACACACACGCGACGGCAGGCGCACACGTCTGCGGCTTTAGATCCGGGAGACTGGAGCTCTGACTGGAGCCCGGTGTGTGAGCGGAGGCAAAGGAGGGGCATCAGTCTGTCCGCCCGCCTGTCTGTCTGTCTGTCTGTCTGTCCATACGTCCATCCGACAGACCGGGGGGGGAATGGCGGATGGCGAGGCTGGCGCGTCTGTGGAGTGTAGAGGGACAGTGGTGATGGAGGTTTAGCACAATCACATCTGCAGTCTTATTTCCGTGCATAGCTTGGTTTTTCATCTTTGACCATGGATCCTGAGAATAAGCTGACATTCTGCCTCGGGCTGAAGGCGGAGGAGGTAATACACCACACTACACTACACCACACTACTACACTACACTATTCTACACTACACACACACTGCATTGACTTCTATTCTGCATCCCCATCCTAACATTAAGCTCGATTCACATCATAATCCTCACTTTATCAGAGCCTCAGAAAACGAAATCGACACATTACACATGTACACACACACACACACACAGGTAGCTGTCAACAGCTGGTCTTCAGTGACTGCAGCAGAGCAGCGTGTTCCCCCCCCCTCCTCCTCCTCTGTGTTATTGAGACAGTGTTTCCTTTCTCCATTCTTTCTACTGTACACAATGTTGCTCCATGCAAAAAACATCTGCTCCACTGCAGTCTCCTGGAAAAGTCAGTCATGGTTCCCATGTGTTTGTTTATCTGTGCAAAAGATTGCCTGCAAGGCAAAGCATGTGATGCTGGGGGAAGTATTTTTCCACTTCAGAAAGTAAGAAATCAAAGGCCATCATCATTACGACGTAGAATACATCTGTATAATCACATGAAAACAACAATTGCAAATGTTTAATACTCAAAAATGTCATGTCTCTTGCTTCCTGTTTCTGGTTACAGTCATTGTATATTCGAGTGTGTGAGTCTGGTTCTTGTTGTTTCGCTGTTGACAGACATGTTCTGATTATCTTCAATTCAGTCTGACAGTAAGTTACATCAGAGTTGCACCCTGGTCCACATAAGTTGATTAAGTTATTGATGCATTCGAAACACTGACCTCACCACGTGAACTCATTGCTGTTTCCATAGACCACACATGGAAGATGGATACTGGCTCTCAGGGACAGAAAGAAACAGATTTTAGATTCCTAACAAACTCTATGTCTGTTTAAGTCTGTGATGTTTTAAACTTCAGTTTTGAGCATGAAAAGGCTTTCGAACAGCAAGATAAAGTGGCAAACATGGTCTTAAGATATCATGGACAAGTTTTTCCTACTGGAACTATTGCTATGTAGGGTCGAAACAGCGATGATTGTGGGGGTGCACTTGTTGAGGTCATGTTATTAGCTATGTGTCACTACAACCACAGTTTAAAAAAACATAACTACAATCTTACAGGTTTCACTAATTTATAGTGTTTTATCAATTAATAAAACCGGTGTCAATGGTTAGGCGTCGAAGGCAGGAAGCAGGCGAACGCTCTTGGCAGCAACTGACAGGAAGTCGGCCTAAAGTTAGTTATTCTGACGACATCTTATCAAATATGAGTTTCTTATGTCACATTTTTCACCTTCCTGTCACCAACTTTCATTTTCCTCTCCCGTTCACTCATGATAATCTGTTGAGTGCAGTTCTGTTGGGACCTTCAGGGGCGTTGGGGTGGAAATCATTGGCGGTTAGTTTGTGGTCTCTGGGGAAACCTGAATGATCTCTTCACACTCGCACACATACAGTCAATGATGTGTGGTGGGCTTAACCACAGGAACTCCACATCCATGCCAGAGCGCCCCCCCCCCTCCCTACTGACTATGACTTTCATTACAGCACAGAAACTCTGTTATATTTGACAGCTGCTTTGATCTGGCGCCTCGCACATATCGGGGGCCATACAGAGTTCACAACGTCTTAAATCTATTCAGCGTAAATCATGAAGCGTTCATTTTTTGATGCCCTTATTATTTTGTTAGGGTCTTGAATATCGCTAAACGTGTGGTTTCCTAATGTTGTTTTAAAGACGTGGCAAAGCACAAACCTGACCTTTTGACAATGTCTAACCACAATAATGTGTGTTGATGCATCAATAGTGGATTCTGAAAGTTAATAGAAAAGGGCAATGTGGAGCTTGTTCAATTTCCTTGCAAATCTAAGGGCGATGCAATGAAGGCAGTGTGCAATTTATCTCGTTCTCTTTGAAAAGCTATGTGCAATAAAAATAAGCACTTTAGCACCAGTTACTTTAAATTAGGTTCCCTTAATAGGTTGGAACTCATGGTCCCTTCTTCCTGGTGTGCTTTGCTACATCACATCATTTTATATAGTTATTATTCTGTCTTTATGCTGCTTCTCCTTATTTTTGGATATTGTTGCTGTTGTTTTTTTCTTTCTTTTTAGTGCATTTTTTAGTGCTAAACAAATTTATTAGACCACCAGTCATTAAAAATGTAAATATTTTAGTAATCTTTCAAAAAATAACAAACTGAATTCACCTTTTTATGTCCAAACTTGAGCTGACTCACGACACTCTTAGAAATAAAAGTGCTAAGTAGAACTTGTCCTCATAGGAGAACCCTTTTTTTGGCTCCAGGTAGAACCTTTTTATAAAGGTTCCACCTCCTGGAACCCTTTTGGAGGGTTCGACCAAGAACCCTTTTAAAACCCTTTATTCAGGAAAGGGCTTTTAAAGAATTATCGAAAAAAAACATTTCGATAATTACCAATACTGTGGCTTTGGATGGTGGAATAATAAACTTGTTAAGCACTGTAAATGAAATGAGCAAAATGGGTTTAATATTACAAATTGATGTTCATACAATGTTCCCACACAAAAAAATCAAACAGGAAAGTCTAATCAAGGACATGCCGTCTCCAGAGAAATCAACAGGCACTTTTTTTGCAGCATGGAACAGAAACTCTGCCAAATACTGCTATGATGACGGGCACCACTTTATGCCCGTGAACACGTGGTCGAGTAAATCGCTGATAGCAGAGATTTTGTCAAGTTTTTCATGACCTATAAGAGGAAAGGAAAAAAAAAAAGCATCTCTAAGCCAAGAGAAGCTTCAGCCTCAGAGCAGCATGTGGAACTGGCTGCTTTATGAAATGTGGCTCAGGCGTCGTGATTCTGAGTGAGTGTTGCCATGACTTCAGAGGACAATGCATTGACTTACATTCAGTTCCTGTAGATTTACTCTAACCTTAACCACAATTACTACTGGTCTAATCCTAATCCTGACCTCAGCCTAACATGTCTTCATCTTCAAATGTAGTCATGTGTAGACTTGATATTTGTCCCCATAATGTGACCTTGTAAACAGTTTTAGGTCACTACAACATGAGTAATACACTCTTAGAAATAAGGTTTCCATTCGGGTCCTTCTGCAAGGGCTGAGGTTCTAACTGGAACCTCAGCCCTTGCAGAACCAAAACCCTTTCTGCAGGAAAGGGTTCTTGGTAACACTAATGGTTCCAGTAAGAACCATTTTGATCCAGAGAACCCTTTAAAACCCCTTTCCTGAATAAAGGGTTTTAAAAGGGTTCTTGGTGGAACCCTCGAAAAAGGGTTCTCCTATGAGGAAAAGCCGAAGAACCTTATATGGTTCTTCTTAGCACTTTTATTTCCAAGAGTGTACCAGGTAGAAGATGGATTATTCCAGGTACTGTAAAAAGGAAAGGAAAAGGTCTTTATTGTCGATACACAACTGAAATTGCAAGGTCAGGTGGAAGATTTGATCAGCGCCGCCACACGATGGACCAACCTGACCGAATATTCTAACGTTCATATATGTTGTGATGGTGGGAGGAAACCGGGATTCCCAATACTACATTTCAGAGGTGTATCTTTGCCGTGTTGAAGGACTGAGAACATATACACAACAGTTTCTGGGCATTATTGTCTTCTGTGTGGCGTCTCACAGGAGGAAAAAAAGACCAAACCGGTTATTCCATGCCATTGACCTTCCCATTTCTTTGTGGGACTGAGGACACATTTGTATTGACATTGTCTCATGTCACTTCCTGCCTTAACTATTGTCACCTATTCTCTGTGTCTCCGTAGATGACCATGTCCCTGCAGGGGCTGGACGGCACTGAAACAGCTACGGTACGGAGCTTCGACCTTCAATCCGCCGCTCAGTCTGTGATTCCCCCTCCTGGATAATGTAACACTGACAGCATGAGTGAGAAAAGCCTCCGAGCGTAACCGCTGCGGTTGCTATGGCAATTCATAATTATTTGTTAGCGCTCGAGAGCCCTGTGTGTGGTAACTATGTACATATAACAGATTTTGCAGCCTCCTCTTGGTGCATTAGTACTGCGAGTTATGATTCTGCTGGAGAGCGTGAAGCTTTCTTTCTGAGCGCTGTCATTTTTCATCCTTTTATGATGTGTCAAACACCTAATATTTAATGTCTGGCGTCGTGTCCTTCACTGCGACTCTCTAATTGGCTAGGATGTACGTGTAAAATTCACCGAGGTGTTTTCATTTCTTATTTATTTTTAGGTTGCTGTTTCTCAGAAGGAGGCAGACACACGCACAGTTAATAAGGTGAGATTTGTTTCCCCAAACCTGTAGCTAGTAAAATAATTTCATTTCATTTTAAAGAATTAAATTAAAGGATTTGATCATCCATATTTGCTGTCACACATTCTTTCATCCATTTCAGCGTCTACAAGTCTAGGCGTTCTCTTAATACGTGAAAAACTAAGACTAAGACTAAATAAAAACTGAAACTAGTCAATTCCTCAAAATATAAACTAAAGCGACTTAATCATTTGTTCAATTAACTAAAACTAAACTGAAATAAAAAAAGCAAACAGAAAAACTAAAAAAAAAATACAAGCTAATGATAATTTCCAAACTATAATAACCTTGGTTCACACGTAAGTGTATGTATACGAATACACTTAGCGGCCACTTTATTAGGTACACATGATATCTAATAGTAACAGGTGGCAGTTGGGAGTTCTTCTGCTGCTGCAGCTCATTTGTGTCAGTGTTTGTTTTGTGCATTTAGAGGTCTTATGAAGTGATTCTGAACCAATAGCACTCTTCATAACATGTAGTTCCCCATTCTGATGTGACCTTCAGTTTGTTGCAGAGATTCTTTCATGAGTCTATCTTCTGTTTAAAAGCTCCAAATTCAGCTTCTTTGAGCAATACATCGCTCGTATGTCGAAAAGGGAAAACGATACCAACCGTGGCAACTCGGCTTTTGTTTTGCAGGAACACAACTATATATATGTGTTGTGATGTGTTTTGTCCACTAGGTGGTGAAGCAGCATCCGGGTTCTGGTAGCCAGCCTGTAGTCAGCCAGAAGTACTGTCCCGGTGTCAACAACAACCCAGGTTACCTGTGTGAAACCGGACACTGCTGTGGAGAGACGGGCTGTTGTACCTATTATTATGAACTCTGGTGTGAGTCATCTAATTGATTATTTTTACTGTTTTGTGTTTCATATATTAGGAATATTGCAATATAACTAATCAGACTTTTATTTGTTTACCTTCCACATGTATTAAATAGCATCAAAAGTTAAAAGAGGGATTTGGGTGAAATAATCTTTGGATGTAACCCAAGGAATAAACATTTTTTATGTGCTTTATATGGTTAAATAAAATGATTTCACTTGGATAGATTCAATCTTTAGGAAACAGTAGGTGGTGCACAGCATAAAACACCTACTATGTAGTTGAAATAGTATTCATATTAAAATAAATTGACATAAAACACTCTGCAATTATCAACAAAGTACATCATGTGGTATGTAATTATGAATATGTTGCTCCTTTGACTCCACAAAACCACAGATTATAGATGAGAACCTTGATGATTGTCTTTATAATGATACATATCTGGGTTCATTTTCTCTGTTTCTCCACAGGGTTTTGGCTCCTGTGGACGGCGCTGATCCTCTTCAGTTGTTTCTGCGCTTACCGCCACCGCAGAGCCAAGCTGAGGATCCAGCAGCAGCAGAGACAGCGGGAGATCAATCTGATCGCCTACAACGGAGCCTGCAACTACCCTTCCTCAATGCTGGACCTCAGTACGTTGCATTTTCAGCACACGTTTCAGTCCAAGTTGTAAGGTGTAGGTTTTACATGGCATCAGCCACACTTCATTAGATAATATTTTTGTGTGTTATACAGAAAAAAAATAGGTAAAATATGCTGATATCTGCAGCATATTTATGTACAGTGACATCACTCTCTGCTCAAACCATTACTACATATGTATGAATATACATATGTAATATTTGTCTCCTGATGTCTTGTGTTGTGAGAGTGTTGCATATTGCTTTAAAAAAAAAAGTAAAACTAAAGCTGGTTGCTTGTTGGTTCCTATTTCCAGCTAAGGATTGATACACGTTTTGGACTTTAGTAACTTTTTAACCAAGTTAAGTTTTTTTCAAAATTATACATTTTATTATATATAGTGGGGGTGTGGATGCAAGGGAGTGAAAATTTATCCATTTATCATTATTTAACATTATTTAACGTTCTGTAATCCAGGATTCAATGTTAATTTTTAGACTCACATTTGTGTCGTATCATTGTTTTTAAGGCTCTATTCATTGAACACAACTAAAGCACTTTATTTTCTCTTTTTTTGTTGTATTTATTATCAATTTTCTATATTATCTCTATTTGGCCTGATAGTATTTATTTTTTGTCAGCAGGGGGAGCCATATGTAGCAGTTAGCTAAGAAAAAACACACTGTTGGACATGTACATGTCCAATTTAACACACATCATACACATAATGTGCATATGACTGAGGTGAATGTTTCAATTTTGGTTTAATCGAGAACACAATATCACAGTTAATTATACTATTAAATACCTGCAATACTTCAGATAAAAACATATATTATAAAAGTTCTAAATCTATTACTAATATAAACTACAGATCAAAAGTTTGGGGTCACCTATACAATTTTATGCGTTATTAAAAGTCACACTTTTATTCATCAAAAGAGTTGCAAAATGAATAGAAAATATAATCAAGACATTGACAAGATTAGAAATAATGACCTCATTCAAAATAATAATTTTTGCCCTTTCGTCAAAGAACCAGCAAAAGTGTTTTCAGCTGTGCTAACATCATTGCACAAGGGTTTTCTAATCATCCAATAGCCTTCTAACGCGATTAGCAAACACAATGTACCATTAGAACACTGGTAATTGGCCTCTATACACCTATGTACATATTCCATTAAAAACCAGACGTTTGCAGCTAGAATAGTCGTTTACCACATTAACAATGTATCGACTGTTTTTCTGATCCATTTAATGTTATAAAAAAAAAGTGTTTTTTCTTAAAAAATAAGGACATTTCTAAGTGACCCCAAACTTTTGAAGTATAATAAAATACTATATATTAATAAACTTGTATGTGGTTATAAGAGCAAGCAATATCAGGCTTTAGTTTCACAGTTTTTCAGTGATTAGTTTTCAGGAGCCGCTGTCTCATCTGAGCTGATGTTTCTTTCGCCGCAGGTTTTCTGGCTTCCTTCAAGTTGCCGTCCTACGAGGAGGTGGCGGCACAGCCCTGCACCCCTCCTCCGCCTTACAGCTCTGTCTTTGCTCTGCAGGCTGGCACCATGGGGGGGCCTAGCTCCTCTTTCCCCCACTATCACCACCACCGCCACCCCTGCCCTCCCTATCCGGACCCCGGCCCCAGTGGCATGACTTCCTCCCAGAGCTCCGACAACTACACCAGCTGCTCCTGCGAGTCGTGCTCCCTCACCTCGCCCTCGAGCACCACCTTCTCCGTGCAGGTGACCGACGAGACCTACGACAGCAGCCACATCTCCACGCCCAGCGAGGTCGGTGGCGACTGTGCCGTTATTCCAAGGCTTGGGGCCGCTTACACGCCGACGCCCTCTCCATCACAACCTGATGTCATACCTGCAGCCAGTCCAGATTTCCTCCCCGTTCAGAGACGTCCCTCTAATGGCTGTGAAGGAACCTCACCTCCAGCGTCATCCCTTTCTCTTCCGTTACACTCTCATCGTTCGCAGCCTTCTTGCCTGCCGCTTTCTCCCCTCATCCTCCTATCTTCCCTCCCGTCTGGTCAAGTCCACCCTCTTGTCCTCTCAGACCCGCTTGGATCCGCCGCAGTTCAGCGCGAGAAAGGCAACGCGGTTTCACCTCGCGGTCCGGCACCCAGGGCCGCGCCGCTGCCCCCTAAACATGTTCTCCTCTCTTCAAACATGGCCGCGTTCGTGCGTCGCAACAGCAAAGAAGAGCAGGAGGAAGAGGAGGACGAGGACGACGAGGAGGATCATTTCCGGCACCGGCGACTCACGGGCGACTCGGGCATCGAGGTGTGTCGCTGTCATGTGAAGAGGGAGGATCCGGAGGAAGAGGAGCTGCAGAAGGGGCACTTGGGGAGAGGAGGAGGGAAAGAGGTCGTGAAGGGCGAGGAGGTGGAAGACGTGCTGCACGACAGCGTGGACTGTTCCCGCCGAGTGAGGGCCAGCGGGCGGCTGCCTCTGCTGGACGACTGAGCCGAGCAGCATCTCCTCATCGTCTGGTGTCGTCCAGGCGACCTGCAAAGCCATCGTCACACTGTGTGGAGGCGTCGCACTCTGACGGCCAATGAGAAGTATTAAAACAAGATTTATATATCGAGACAAGTAGGTGAGAAGTTGAGCTGCTGTAGAACGGTTACAAATCAAAAAGACTTTGTTTTCTTTGGGTTCTGCTGTTTCAGACCTTACAGAAGACAGTTTTCTTTATTTTAGTTGGCCGAGTTGGGTTCGAGGTTCGGGAGAAAGTCTCGTTCGTTCTCTTTCTCCGTCATTCTCCTGCATGTTAACCAAATCTACTTTTACACGTAGCTTTAGTGTCGACGTAGCACCAGCCCTCCACCGTTGACTTTTTACCTCTCCGCTTGCTAAATCTTAGCGGGGTTTTTGTTTTTCCCAGAGAAGTTCCTCAAAGACGGTGGTCGTCAACCGAGGAATGAAAGCAAGATGGAATTCCTACTGTACAGACTTATAAGCTACTTTTCTAGTTGCTTTCATCTTTGTTGTCATACAGATCGTTTCACAGTTAGTGCCGAGAAGCTGAGAAGTCAATCTTTGGTTGAACAACATTATGCAAAGTAAGATTTCATTTTGAGGCGTGTGGAACCACAACTGTGTATATATACATATATAGTGTAGCAACGGCAGGATAAGGGAGTACTCATCATCATCATCACCAATAGATATTTTCTTAAATGAAATACAAAACAAGAGTTTGTTTTCAAAGGAGCAGCTTCAACAATTGATATATATATATATATCACTTCACTCTACTGTCTTCTGATTTCTTGAAAAACTTCGGCAAGTTTGCGTCCACGAAATATTAAGAAAGATTCCTTTGTTGTAGAGTTGACTTATTTTAAAATTCACCAGCTCACTTGTCTCTGTTAATCGGAGGAAACACTATTACAGTGACTGATTCATGACTTTTATACAGCGCGTCTTCTGTTGTTCCCGTAATGAAAGGAGGGATGTAAACATCTATCAAAATGTATGGGTGGCAAAGCTTTACCGTGATATAATGACTTATATATATATATATAGATATATTGATGTTTCAGACTGTTAAAGGTCCAGTGTGTAAGAGTTGGCGACATCTAACGGTGAGACTGCCGTTCTTCTTTTATTTGTGTAGCAAGTTTCTGCCTCAAAATGTTGTCACAAGATTCCGTAAAAAAACAAACGGCAAATTTCATTTTTAAAGGCAATTTTACACCGCGAAAAACCCTCTTAAATCTTACACACGGGACCTTTAAATAAATAAACTGTGTAATTAACAGACTGTTTGACCTTGGATGTAAAGTGTTTGGACTGTTTCCTGGTTGCTCGCTGCCAAGTTTGCAAGGCGGTGTTAGTTAGTAAGACATGGACGGACTGTTAAGTTTTTATAAGGCAGGAACTTCAAACCTCATCGTGGATCATGAAAATGCCTGGAACAGAAGGCAGATTTGATGTGGTTATTTAGAGGGTTTAAAGGCACCGTTGTGATGCAGTTTTTTTCCTGGTTGATCCTGTGTTTGTGTAGTCTCTGCCTCATAAGTTGGGGCGTGATACCCGTCGACTGATGCGTGTGCTCTCTTTGTTCGATCTCAGAACGCGATGTGCTGAAATCACATTTCTCGTTTGTGCGAGACAGACGTCTCTCCGTAAGGTTCTCGGCGGGAGGAGCCGTCGCTGTGTCCTTGGACAAGTCTTTAGAGAAATCTTAGCCCTCGGCTCAGCTCTACACCTTTATTTGTCAAAGATATTGCAGCGTTTTCATCGGGGTCTTCTCTGTTCAAAGCTCTTGTGCAGTAACTCGGAGGAGACGCCGCCGTCCTCTCTCTGCGCTGTACGTTTTTATCTTAGCGCTGCTGTCAGGGATGTTGTTTGATGTTTTTTGGCTCGTGGGCGCACGTAGACGCTGCGTTAGCTGCTGGAGAATGCGCCAGTGTTGCTGCCATCTTGGGAGTGGAATTAGGAATGAGAAGGATGCCCTTTTTAAAAAAAGATTCTGGCGAATTAGTAGCCTACTGAACTTATTTTATACAGTAAAAGGATTGTCATTTTCTGTCATCGAGTATGAGATGAATATGCAGTGATTAAAGGCGCCATATGTAAGAATGTGGCCAAAAACAGTTACTACACTCAAATTCAAAATACTGAGGTCTTTTAGGTTTTGTTTTCTCCACCACGTAAGTGGCAACCCATGGTTGCTCGGCAGCTGAGACTCTGCTGACAGCAATGATTGGTAGATGGCGCCACATGCCAAAACATGATTTGCGGTCTGCAAAAAAATTTTAATGGGAATATTTTGGCTGTACTGTTGTTGTTGGTGAGTTCAGTTTGTTATATAAATATTATTCTCTGTGAAATATTAGGAGGATTTTATGGCCAGTTGCTTTAGATTTATTACATAATGCACCTTTAACAAATCTATTAGACACCATCCAAAGCCACTGCCGCTCTAAATTAACAGCATTGGTAATTATCAATATCTGTAATGCTAAAATACAATTATTATTGTAATCTATGAATTTTCAAATCGACTGTTTTACAAAAAAGAAACCAAAAAACAATAGAAAAGCACATTATTATTTCTTGATTAAGAATTATTTACTTGCATTCCTGAACAGAACAATTAGTCTAAGCGGTTGAATGTTGAAAGAAGCCCAGTGAGGGTTTAAAAATTAATTCAGTTTGCTATTTGTCAAATAAATATCAATATTATTTTTTAAATTTTAATCATGTATTTAAAAGATTTTCTAACATATTTATGTTTTGTGATTGGATGTGATTCATCCAAATCAGTTCAATGTCAAACTTGGTGCGTTTTATTTTGAAAAACCACAGTTACCAAGTCCTTACCAAGATGGCTGACGCACTGACGTATCACTTCATGTCTGTTGCTGCCTCTGTATGAGCATGTTTAGTGAGGGTTTGATTTTATTAAAGGACAAACGGCAGAGAGGACACACAGAGAGAGGACGAGCTTGTTTGTGGTGTCCTGTCTCCTGATTGGATAAAATGTGAGTTTAAGACACTGAGAGAGTAAATCCTCTAGATTTAAAATGACTGTTGGAATATAGAGCTATTTAACCCATATTTTAATTAGAGTACTTCACTGACAGCAGCTTTATTTAATTAGATTCAAATAATATTTTTACATTCAAAGTATATGGTGCCTATAGATGAAATAAAAAAAAAAAAATAGATGTTGACTTTCTGTTTGGCATTCCCTCGTGTGTGTGTTTTCTGTAAATGATGTACATAGCCATACGTCAACATGGGCAGACATTTTCTAACAGTGCTTGGCAGTCTCGTCATTAGAAATATTTACAGTACATGTGAGACTTGCAAAAATAGTATATTTAGCAATAGTATTCACACTTTTTTCCTTATTCTAGTTCAAGGCTGGTTGACAGGAAATTAGCTGTTGTGGAAAAAAAAAAGACATTTACCTCTTCATTACTAATCGATGAGCTGTGCTGGGCGGAGGCCCTTGATTGTACATGACACAGCATTTTTTTTTATGCCTTTGGCTTAAGGTTTCTCCCAAGTGCAAACTCAGAGTTTCTGATTTTTACTGTAGCGATGGTTTGTGCCTCTTGTGTTTTTACATTACATTCGAAGATACTTCTACCTTTTTTTGGAAAATGTAGACATTTGCCACAGATTTATAAAAAAAATTTTTAACGAAATTTCCAGAGATAAATGTGTTATTAGATCAGACAGTGGATCTGAGATACATGTCTCATTCCCACAACAATAGAGGAAGTTGAGATTGTAAAAAAAAAAATAATACAAAAGCACTCGGAGAGTGCAGACCTCCGCCAAGGCAGCTCAGCCCCCCACAAAAGAGCGATAAGAAATAGTGATAGCGTCTACGGATCACGCACAAAATTAATCACTTGTTCCTGGTCCCATTGCCGACATTTACTGAAAATTTCATCCAAATCCGTCCGCGACTTTTCGAGTTATGTTGCTAACAGACAAACAAACTCCGGCAAAAAACATATACCTCCTTGGCGGAGGTCAATAAAGTCACTTCCTTCAAAGAAAATAAAAGCCCTACTAAGTATCTGTAATAGAATGTAATTTAAACAAACGGCAGCATCGTAATGATTTTAAGTTTATTCTTCATTTGACCAAGTGGGGAAAAAATGGGTCAAACTTCCCTTTAAGTTTGATTTTATAATATATTTTTTTGAGAAAGATCCAATAAATGTGTTTTTTGCCTTTACTAAAATGGAAAAATTAAATTACTGTGGTGTTTTGCAGCTCGTGCTTTTCTCATTTAATTGATTATATTAACATAAAAGTCATAAAAGTCACTCTGGATCTGGCCTTGTGTTATATTTTGAAGCTCGTTTTCGTTGGACAATGATTGCATGTGTCACTTAACGAATCTTTAGATTAATTCACGCATTTTTAATGACAGGAAATAGGAGTCGTGACTTTGGGAAAAACAGCTGAAAGTCTGTTATTGTGCGGTAAATTTTTTTTTTTTTTTTATCTGGACGAACAGAGAAGTTGTTGAAAATTTGGAAACCACTGGATAATTTAATATCGTTGTTTTCTTTTTCCCAAAAGAGGATTGAGTATAAAAGTGACACACAAGGAGTCTGACCCTAACCCTGGAATCCCTGAGTTCACTGTATATGACTAAAACTTTAGTTGAGCAGCTACTGTGTGCAAACAAAAATGCCCAAAACTCTATCCTCATGGCCTCTGTAGGCCAAACGCCTGATACAAGACTGTTACCTCGCTGGGTTTTGACTGCAAAGGACTGTTTCCCTTTTTGTTTTCCTTATGAAGATAGTATTTGCTCTATATTTGTACTGACTTAATTTTGTAATGATGGACAGAATCAAACACACTGAGAACCAATGCACAATGGTTATACGGCTGAACTCGTTTGCCATGGAAAGGGCAAAAAAAAAAAAAACACATCCGACCCTGCTGATTCAGGATAAGTCATGACTGTTTGGAAACAAAAGTATTCTCCTTTTTACTCCTGCAGCTGTGGGGACTGCAGGATTTATAGCAGTATCTTTATGTGATTATGTGTGTGGATTAGTTCAGATGAATATAACTACAAAGCGTGGTGTTCTTTGAGGAGGTGATCTTTGTGCAATTGTACTTGCGGCTCTTCAGCGTGTCGTGTATGTGTGTGTGTGTGTGCGAGAGAGAGAGAGTCAACTGTGTTGTCGTGGTATTAAATCATCGTCGCTTATATTATCAGGCCAAAGTTGAGTGTCGGTATTTGTTGACATGCTATTTGTCGAGGTGAGCGTCCCAACATTTTTATGCCATTTGCGGATAAGTTGATTTTGTATCGCGATGCATAGCATAAAGAGTTTGTAAATTTCAAACGGAGAGCGGTTCTCACGTTTTTTTTTCCCAAGGTTATTTTTTGGTTGCACGGATTTCGGTGCTTTCTCGGAAACCGGCGTTTCGGTTTCTTCCGTTCGAGTTTGACGCTCTTTTTGGAATTCTCATGTCATGTTGGGGCCCTGACATCTGTGCTACTTTATTCAACAAAAGCTGTGGATTTTTTGTGTCAAAATAAATGATAAGTGCTACCAAACGTGATGTCTCGTTCTTCTGTCATTTTTTGGTTTCTCCCAAGTGCATACTCAGAATTTCTGATTTTTACCGTAGCGATGGTTTGTGCCTCTTGTGTTTTTACATACATTCAAAGATACTTCCATATTCTTCAAATTCCCCGCTGTTTATTGAGATTATTGTATTAAATTGTATTAAAATATAAAATAAACACCACATATAAAATATATTTAGACCTTATATTTTCCCCTTTGTCTATATTTTTGGGAAAATATGGACATTTGCCACAGATTTATACATCCCAGCTTGTAACACAAATATTAAAGGGCCACTTCATCCCCAATTTTTTTTTTTTTTTTTACTAATTTCCAGAAATAAATGTGTTATTAGATCATCAGACAGTGGATCTGAGATACATGTCTCATTCAGATACTCAGATAAGTGCTACCAAACGCATGTCTCGTGTTTCTGTGAACACGATCTATGGTTGGAATAATGACTAACTTTTATTTAGGTGGGGGGGGGGGGGGGAATTCGCTGAAACCACCCACTCGTGAGTAGCTGTCACTGCCACATTCGGGATGAATCATCGGGCTGCACTCACTCTGAAAGCTTCATCTTCTTAGGAATAAACACTAAAAGAGTCAGCATGCAATCCTTGATTCTGACAATCACAACGTAGCATATAAGAGCACAGCATGCAGGTGCATTAGCAAGACCTCTCCTTTCATAATGTTCTTATCAAATGTAATAATTTGCTGCCTTGTAATAAACACTGCTTAAAAAAAAATTTAAAATCCAACTCTGAATTACCGACCAGATAAAGCAGGCGTTTGAGCCACAAAAGCTCCATGATTAACTGTGCGTCACTGGGTATTTCAAGAATAATGGTCGTCTCAAGTGTATAATCTACTATAATAATGAGTGTCCTCATGATCATCGTAGCAAAAGGTCTTTGTTACATTTTTGGTTTTATGTATAAAAAGGAACAAGATGCACATTTCCTCCTGACACGAAAAATAATGCTAGGAAACAGCACAAGTACCACAGTTAATATGAAAACATAATTACGACTATAGAAAAAGCCTGATGTGTTGTTGTGGTTCCACCGTTGTTCCATAGAACATAATAAAGTAAGCTTTTATGAGTTTGCAGGCATTTCAGTCAAAGGAGAGTTGATTGGGTGCTGATTGGCGTTCAGTAAACTTGGCTGCACAGATACTTAGCACCATCTGTTGGCCTAAATTTGGACAGCAACTTGTGTGTTTTCTATAAAATGATGCAAACAAATGAGGTCATGAATAACTAATATGGAAGAATATGCGACATGCAACAGTCCACTACTGTACTGTACACACTAGATCCATTAATGGAGATGTTTTTTTGTTTGTTATTTGTTTCATTTTCTACGCTCTCTGGTCAAAATTCCTCACCTCCACTCCGATCACATACCCTGGTATACATCTCACGTACCAATGGTGGTACACGTACCACAGTTTAAGAACCATCACCCTATATGTATTGTCTGGTGACAGGCTTTCGCTGATCTGACCAATCTATAATTTGATGTAATGACAAATCAAGTCACTAAAATCATGTATGTGAAAGTAACGCAATAAAACTCACTGGCCTTTTTATTAGTTACACGTGCCCCTTGTTTACCCACATATTTGATCAGCCAATCACATGAGAACTACTCATTTAGACTTGTTGACATGGTCAGCGTGACCTGCTGAAGTTCAAACTGAGCATCACAACGGTTAGAAGTTCATTTCGAGACTTCGAATGTTACACGGTATTTTAGAAAGTGCTGGTCTAATGTTTTTATTTTTCACTTATAACCATCCCTGCAGGGTTTACAGTTAATAGTTGGAAAAAGGAGAGAATATCCTTTGATGAGCAGTTCTCTGGGCAAACGTGATGATGTCAGAGGTCAGAGGAGAAGGACCAGTCTGATTCGAGATGCTAGAAAGCAAACATACAGACATCTCTGAACACACAGCATATTGATCCTTAAAAGACATGAGTTATTGTTTCATTAATTTACACTGTGACAAAAAGAACAGAAGGTCAAGATTGATTATTTCATTAATCTGTCTTTAACAGGGTAGCACATACGCAATGTTTGAAGTGATATTTCAACAACCTCATTTGAGACACAATGTTTCCTTAGTAATAACCAAACACACATGGATGAAGGTTTGACAACAGAGTCTCTTTGTGTGATTTAATTTATACATTTATTATTAGGTTTGCAGTCATTTATTTTATATTTACTTATTTCTCTTTTTATTTCTGTTTTTATTTATTTATTTCTCATTTTATTTATTTATGTATTTATCTTTTTATTTATTTATTTAATTTTGAATGAGATGGCTCTCCATAAAAAAGGACCCTCAGTTCCTTATGCATAATATGTCCTATGTTATGTTGCCTTCACGTGCTATCGGAAAGATGACACTTCCCACGTGTGAAATCGGAACTCCGAGTGTGTTAGGTTCAAGTGCTTTTGTTGTTGGAGCGAATTAAAAGAGTACTTACAGAGACGTTTCTAAAAATCATTTTTAATAGTTAATTCAGGAGAAGGAAGGTGCAGATAAACGTAAACGGTGAGTTTTTTTTTTTTTTTTTTTACCCTCCGCCATCTTGAAATGTCAACGGTTGCCTCACATCTTCAGTCCACTTGTGTGTCAAATTATCTCCGAATTTCCCACGAGAAAACACGACGTGGAGGAGGGGGGCGTTCATGTGCATTTTGTATTTATTTACCACACTCCCGACAGCACGTGAACGCACCACATTAAACGTTTAAACGGACGTTTGTTTTCTTCCCCTCCTTCCTGCTCTGTGATTGGTCAGAGTGGACCAGCACCCACCCCCTGAACTGACCACTCCGCGTCCGCGCTCCCTCCCCACGTGACTGCGCTGTGCTCGCTCCAGCAAAGTTAAAAACAGACTTTGTTTATCCAGCCTGTTCTTCTGTGTCTGATGAAATGCTCTCTTGCTAGTTGACCCGCTCCACTCGTGTGTTATTCTCCACTCTTCCCGGCCGTGGACGCTGAGAGGAGCTAAACTCCTGCAGCTCACGCCTCCTCAGTTTACATACGTGTTTCTTTGGTGTCTTTGTAATTTAAATTATATATATATATAGAAATATATTTTTTTGTTCTCTTCAGCTGCAGCTCAAACACACGAGGGTCCATAATAACGACTCGTGCGTTATCTATTTGTCAGTACGCTTGATTTTTTTTTTTTTGCACGACGTTGCTGTATCTCTGTGTGTGCAGACGTGTAAGTGTGTGCGTGGATTTGTTGCAGCTGAAAGAAGAAGAAGGAGGATTTTTTTTGTTAGTTTTTTTTTTTTAATCGAGCACTTGGAGCGCGCCATGGCGACTGAAGTGGATACGTGGCCCGCTGCTTCCAAAGCCGACGGTGAGTTGAGTGAATTCAGCCCCGTTACGTGCAGCCTGCCTCGGGTGCAGAGTCTCACTCACGAGGCCTGGTGGTGGTGTTGTTGATGTCGACGTGCTCCTACTGAGCCATTGTCCTCTTGTATGGGATGGGCTAACCATGTGCTCCGTTTAATCCTTACACACACACACTCAAAATTACAGGTTCTGCGTCTTGGTTGCACATTTGACGCAGTGTTGCACTCATGACACGGTGAACACACGCATATCTGCGTTTGCAATTTAAATCCCGCGTGTGTGTGTGTGTGTTGTTTTTTTTACGAGCTTTGTGTTTGTTGTCGAGCTGCTTTCACGTTTTAACCCTTTCGCGTTTCTGATTGGACGAGGCGACAACGCTTACTTCCGCTTTGACAAGTCTCGTTCTGACTGTGCAGATGAAACGCCAATAAAAACACAACCATGCTTTTAAACAAAGGCAAACCTGACATCACTGACGTTTTAAAGGTATATTATATATAGTATACGATACAATGCGTTTAATTGTGTGTCTCTGTGTTTGTTTTAATCGTTTTTTAAAGCCTAATTGGGGTCAATGCCTGTAAATAATCTACAGTTAGACGCCTCATGTGGTGTCTGTTATGTTATTAAAATGAACCAACGCGTATATATGTCGCCTCTTTCGAATAAGTCGACAAAAATAGATTTAAAAACACAAAATAATCACGCTTCCTGTTTATTTTTTCCTCGTCGTTCTCGCGATAGTTTACATGCCAGCGCTTCGAAAGCTTAACATCGTATAAATATTGATTTAGACGCTCGCGCGACTCTGTTTACTGCAGTGTTTTTTTAATCAGTGTTTAATCATGAACGATAAGGAGACTAAATATGGTTTAATCCACTCGTGTGTTTTCTTTACTTCGTGTACTTCTCGTTTCACATGTCGCCTCGTGTGTGTGTGTGTGGTTTTTTTTTTTTTTTAGCTAATGGTATTTGAGCTCGTGGGCTTCGTGCTCTCCTCGCGCTGTCTGGCAGTGACGTATGTATGGTCTACTATAGTTAGTATAAGAGCCAAGTGCAAATGGCTTCCTTACATAATCTCGGCTCTGCTGTGTGTTTAAAGCTTATATAAGAAATGCACACAATGTTCTATTCATCATAAACATGAAGGAGATAAAGCTTTGATTGGGGCGTTTACATCAATTTATATTAATGATTGAGCTTCAATGTCAATTACAATGGTAAGGAAAAACTACCAGGAAAAAAAAAAACCCTTTCCCACTTTTAACCAGTTCCTCAAAAGTGAGGATCATCTGGTTTCCATTCAGTGCAATTCAAAGAATTAGTCCCCAGGGGGCAATTTAAGGTAAAATTACTCTATTTACATAGGGGCAAGATGCAATGGGGAGTATATGGAGAGTCAGCAGTGCAATGGCCAATCAGAGTGGAAGAAGACGTTGTGCAAACATTGTTTACATAAGGTGCAGGAGAGTTGAGATTGAGGTCGATCAGAGACTGTATAGTCGCATATTGAGGACTTGCAAACCCGCGAGGACAAATGGTCCTGAAAAAGTCTGTTTTATACCAGAAATAGGTCCAAAGAGGAAGTGAGAACGAGTACTCACACACACACACGCACTGTTTTCCATGACTTCAGAGGACATTGCATTGACTTGCATTAATTTCCCTACCTCGGCCTACCCTTAAGACATGTCTTCACCTTTAAAATTTAGTAATTTAGTCCCCATAATTTGACCGTGTAAACAGATTTAGGTCCCCACAACATAAGGAATACCCGTGCACACACACACACACACACCCTGTACAGTTGATTTACCTGTGGTTGCATAGGGGACAATCTGTGCACGGTTTGTTATGGTTTTGTGTGTAAAAGTAGCACAGATGGTTTGTATGAACTTGACTGAGGTGGGTCAGTTGCGCTTGATTGAGCAGCCTCTTGTTGATGAGGTGCATGGACACAATAGACCTATTATTGGAGCTGGAGAAACACAGCGTCTTTGCGTTGTTGTGGGTCGGACTGGACACTGAACTTGCACACTGCCCAATGTATTTTTTTCCCGCTCGATGTAAACAAAAGTAGCCCAATTGGGTGGAAAACACCCAATCTGCCATATATGAACAAGCTGAAAAGAGGCATATCACCACCTAGTGTAGGGGAGGTCAATAAATGATTTCCCTTTTTTCTGCTTGGATAGAATTGACCCTATCCACACAAATGTAGGTGACGTGAAACATGTTTTTAAGCAGTGTCTTGTTGAGGGGAATGACAGTTAAACTCGTTTGACGTCCTCCCTCTGATTATAGATAATATAACCACGTGGACATATACTGCTGGGCCCGCACCATTTGTTCCCTATATCACAATGCCGATGTTTATTTTGACCTGAGAGTTGATTACACATGGTTTTGTGGTTTGTATCATTGTGCTCAGGAGATGCGTCTCTTGCAGATTTGATTTATTTAAGGCAATATTCCAATTTTTTACGACAGAAATGAATGGAATTAAACGTTACAGCAGCAAGTTTTACAACATAAACGTGTTGGTCTGTTTGTGTTGGATCATCCGCCTCCACCCTTTAACCAAACAGTGGCCTCAGAAGTTAATGCAGCATATAAATTACTGGCAGTATTGTAAACGTTGCAGTACAGAGATATTTAAGTGAGCAAATTTCCTCCAAATTTTGATTAAGACCATTTTTTTGGAAAAAAAATTGGTCCAAAATTTGAGAAATACGTCATACTATACTATGATACTATGATCGTTCAGCCCTAGTTTCCACATTACACATAGTAGTAGTTGCACACAGAACAATACCTGCTCTGAAACTCAACATAGTATTAATCCTTCTGCATAGTAACACATTCAAATTGTGAATAAAGAGTGAATTTGCTTATTTGGAGAGACCTTATTAGTTTTGAGAAGTGGGTGCATCCTGAGGGAGTTGTGAGAAATCCCTGCTCTACTGACCTGCTCATTCATAAACGGTGCAAGTGCACAGATTGCTAAAAACCAAACATGTCAACACTGATGCTCAGGCTCACTGGCTGTGTGCAGCTCACACACACACACACACACACACACACACACACACACACACACACACACACACACACACACACACACACACACACACACACACACACACACACACACACACACACACACACACACAGCATGAAGGGTCAGAGGTTCTTCTGCTGACCCGCATCTGGATGTGTGTTTAAACTGTGGGGACAGACTGTCTCGAGTGGTTTGGGTTTTCGTTCTGGTACAATCTAGTTAGTTTGTTTGCACCTTTACACGCAGGACTGACGGTGACGCATAGACCTTCTGTTGTTGACAACAGCAGCTCTTAAAAGAGTTACAGTAGACCGTCGTCTTTTTCAAACAGGGAAGTTTATCATGATTGTTTTGCAACTCTGTTAAAGTCCTTTCTACATCTTTTCCAGTTGGCCGGTCGTATGTTTGGCGCGCTGCCATGGTTTAGTTCCTAATTT
This sequence comes from Microchirus variegatus, assembly GCF_963457635.1. Lineage (NCBI taxonomy): Eukaryota > Metazoa > Chordata > Actinopteri > Pleuronectiformes > Soleidae > Microchirus > Microchirus variegatus. The sequence continues at coordinate 9,833,347 of NC_139824.1, forward strand.
ACAGCCCTGGCAGAGGCCTTGTGGCCTGTGCATGAGGCAGGGAGGAGGAGCAGCAGCAGGAGGAGGAGATGACACATGGTTGGCTGTTGACAGATTTCTGAAGGCCAGGGGTGCGGCGCTGCTCCTTTCCACAACAGGTTAATTCAGGGAGGTGACCTGTTTCTGCTCAAAGGAGCTTCCTTTTTAATGTGTTGTTCTCATTCTTAAAACAACGGAAGAGGATTAGGGCCACACAGGAAAAAAAAATTTGAGTTCTGACTTTATTCTCAGAATTCTGACTGTTCTCAGAATTCAGAGTTTTCTGCGTATTAAAGTCAGAATTCTGAGGTTTGAAGTCCAAATTCTTAGTTTGAAGTGCAAATTCTTAGTTTTAAAGTCGAGATTCTGAGGTTTAAAGTCGAGATTCTGAGGTTTAAAGTCGACATTCTGAGGTTTAAAGTCGAGATTCTGAGGTTTAAAGTCAAGAATTCTGAGGTTTAAAGTCGAGATTCTGAGGTTTAAATTAAGTCAGAATTCTGAGATTTAAAGTCAAAATTCTGAGATTAAAAGTCAAAATTCTGAGGTTTTAAAGTCAGGAATTCTGAGAATAAAATCCGAACTCAAATATTTTTTTCCCGTGTGGCCCTCATCCTCATCCGTATAAAACAGACTGTTGTTTTGAGGACATATGAGCTCGAGTTCAGTCCGTTTGCAGCACAAACTTCTGCTGAGGTTTAGATTGGTAGTTGTATCTGTGGCTTGGACATTTTTTTTTCCACCTCGCCTCCAATCTGTTCCCTCCATGTCCTGTAATCTATAGGGATAGAACTCCTCAAACTGCCATTTGGACACATGCACATTCGGGGATCCCAAGTGTTCATTACACCCTCACACATTCCACCTCCCCACTTTCCTACAGCCCCGTCATGTGACCCAGTCATGGACCTAACCACACCATATGTAGTCAGGTCCCCTCGAGTTGCTGCAAAATCATCGCGAGAACACGCAGAAATAAAAAAATATACTGGTGTCAGCATTTCTTCAGCACGTGTTGTTCCCCTTTGCCCTCCCTCCTCTCCTGATCCACAGAAGTACTCCACTCTCTCTCTCTCTCTCTCTCTCTCTCTCTCTCTCTCTCTCTCTCACACACGTCCTAGAAAGAATTTGATATTTGATTCCTAAAGTGATGGCTTGTTTTGCCCACAGACAAACGATACTGTATGTTAAACAATTTTCACACAGAGACCCATGTTATATCTGCAAACGAGGCCGTGCGAGTGTGTCACAAGAAAGGGTCTTCCCTTGTTGTTTTGCCTTTGGCCTTGTTGTGTAAAGCAGCCACAGGGCTGCACCGAGGTGGGTGCAGCACATGCAACGCTTTAAAGCTCTCGCGTGTAGTTTGCTGAATTCACACTGGATAGTTGTGCTAGTTCAGAGATGTTCAGAGCATAATATATATATTAAGAGTTGTTTTTAAGCAGTAATTTGCAGAACAAGCTGTATAGTTTGTTGTCTTTGAGAATCAAATGTTATCCCCAAGTGCAAAACAAATAACCTGAATAGAGCCGAAACAATTAATCGTTTTATTAAATTAATCATCAACTATTTTGATAATCGGTTTGAAGCTTTTTTCATGATTTCGGATAGTTTTAGCTTCTTAAATGTGAATATTTTCTTGTTTCTTTGCTTCATATAACAAAGAAATCATTGAAAACAAAACAAGGCATTCAAGAACATCATCATTTCCAGGTATGACATTTTATGGACTAAACCATGCGTGTCAAACTCAAGGCCCGGGGGCCAGGTGTGGCCCGCCACGTCATTTTATGTGGCCCACGAGTGATTAATTGGTCTTAAAAACCTGTGTTAAAATAGGTCTATGCTGCTTTAAGGCGTGCGTTGACCATAAACTGCATTTCCCACAATGCATGGAGATTGTGTTACCCCCAAAGTGACGGCACCGCCACAAGATTGCAGTGTATCATAGTATATGCATCATGCAACAAGTGATATTGAAGTAATAAATACAGAAAGTTACATTTATTCTGTATGAGGGTTACATCTGGCCCTTTGAGGGTAACCATTATGCTGATGTGGACCTCAGTGAAAATACTCAGTGAGCTTAAACCGTTAATTGAGGCCTTGTGATTGACCTTAATTGTCAAAGGTCAAAATTCAAGTCCTCATAAATTGCCCAATCGTCGAGTGACTCGTGTCATTTGCTGCCCTTATTACTGGAAAATTCAGACTCAAGGCCAATCGTCTCCAACTCTCTCATCACAGGGATGCCGTCTTGCGATGGCCGCCCGGCTAACCACCCCTGCAGCGACGACGAAGACGCGCTGATCGAGGCCGAGCTGAACGGCAACTGGACGCCCCAGGAGAAGGCGCTCCACGAGGCGCGGCTCAAAGCCAAGGCCAAGCGACGCCTGCGCAAGAACTCGTCCCGCAACTCGACCAGCGACTCCTTTTCCGAGTCTGGAGACGTGGCGGGAAGCGATCCGAACAGTCCAAAAGGCAAAGTCGCTACCAGTGACCGCAAATCCAGGATGGGGAAGGGCAGAGGCCTGCCAAAAAAAGGTAGGTCCTGGAATATATATTATCTTCAGGACCCTTTTTTTTTGTAAATGTAGACAAGGATAAGAAACTATATTGGTGAGTTGTCCTTATGGTTCATCTGCTGGTTGTCTGTAGGTGGGGCAGGCGGTAAAGGAGTTTGGGGGGCTGCTGGGATGGTTTATGAAGTGGAGGAACCAGATGCACGGGACCCAAACTATGACGAAGCTGCTCAGGTGAGACTTTATGTTGGTGCAGTTCATCATCACAGCGGAGGATTCGCCTCATAAAGCACAAGATGTTTTGTGCCTGTAGTGAAACGGTGAGAAAACTGAATACCTTAATGGTTAGATTATACAGAACATCAAGAGGCAAAATAGAATAGTAGTGGAACCATTTATTTTCAGTGTTGAATAATGCATTTAGCAATTATAATCTTAATTGATCGCCTGTATTACTGTGCAAAATGTAGGATTCTGGATTTTTCCGGGTCAGTCGTCATGCATGACAATGTTGACACCATTAATGCGTTAAAGTGCATTATACTGGATTGGTCAAAGTCATGTATTCACACAAAAAGTTTTTCAAACAGCATTTTTTTAATGATTGTAACACGTGGTAGTTGATATAGTTAAAATGCAGCACTGTACAGTGTTTAATTTAACAATATCTAAGTGGACTATTGCATCTTTCTGGCCGTTTGCACAATGGTTGCCCTGTTCACAGAACACCTCGATCCAAGTATTTCTTACAATCGAACCAGAGTTGATAACAACTATTGAAATTAGGTCAGATCCAGCTCCAGTCAGATGGGAGTTTCACGCCTGTAAAACGCCTCTCACTGCAGGTTTGTTTGTCAAGATCAGCCCATGTGAGGTAACGCCCCTGTGATTGTCAGCTGGAGTGTATCAGACCATAAATCGGGCCCGACTGGCCAACCTTTGTCCACATGATTTGTCCAAACATGTCGGTTTCCTCCAGGTGGCTCGTTCCCATTAACAGTCAACAGTGTTTTTTTTTCAATCTTTAACTCGGTTATCGAGCTAAAAACGCTACGTTAGGTGCTGAAGGCTGGGGGTTTGCCTCCTGTTGGCTCAGCACAGAGTGGGAATGCAGCCTCTGTCAAGTTGATAACAACTCCACACTGGGAACTCGGTGTGATTTGGCCTTGGGTGGAAAGATGTGTGTGTGTGTTAAAAGGTAACTGGGACAGGCTGATGGGGCATGTGCAGCGTCATGGGCTTATCTGAATGGAATGGGTGCAAATCTACTGTTTAGACAGAATGTAAACACTATCCAATTAAAGGCCCATTGTGCAGACATTTAAAGATTTCATATGTAAGAATGTGGCCAAAAACAGTTACTACATTCAAATTCAAAATACCGAGGTCTTTTAGGTTTCGTTTTCTGACGTAACTGGCAACCCGTGTTGCTCGACAGATGAGACTCTACTGACTGCAATGATTGGTAGACGGCGGTAGGTGGCGCCACATGCCAAACTAAACATAAACATGATTTGCAGTCTTTTTAATGCAAATATTTTGTCTGTACTGTTGTTGTTGGTGAGTTCAGTTTGTTATATGAACATTATTCCTGAGTCTCTGTGACATATTAGGAGGATTTTATGGCCAGTTGCTTTAGATTTATTACATAATGCACCTTTAAGATAAAATCATTAAAATAACCTGATCGTATGGATTGTTTTTCATCATGCCAGAACATTTTTTATTTCGGCTGCTAATTTGGACTGCTATTTTTCTCAATAGCCTACAAAACTATGTGTTTTGAACCTAAGGCTACATGGGTTCTTCAGCACACTTGTCGGGAAAGGTGAAGTGCACCATGTGACATTCACTTTCTAAACCACACCTTTTATAATCCCTGTAATGGGGTAATGGATGATGTTTGTGTCCCCTTAAATTTTTTGCCTTTTTGTTCCTGTACTGGGCCCAAAAAAATGATTGTTTTGTCACTTTCAACAATAACACAGCCTCTTAACATAAGTGGAAAACAGGAAAATGAGTCACCGTGTTGAACTTTTGGCTCTAAATTCACTTGTTTGTAAAAAAAAAAAAAATGGCAGAAGTAGAAAGTGCTTGAGCTAAGATTATTTTACCAGCGCTTATGATTGTTCTCGCATTGAAGCGACGTTCTGCTTCAAAAGCGGCACGACGTGTTTTCATAGATGTGCAGCAAGGGAAACAAAAGAGATGTTTGTTTTTTTGACAAATTCCACTCCAAACTATTCAAACCTGGTTTAACAAGTATTTAAAGATTGGACTGTGCACATGTGTGCTGAATTGTGATGTGTAGTACACTATTGTTCAAAAGTTTGGGGTCACCTATTCAATTTTTTTTGTGTTTTCCATTAAAAGTCACACTTTTATTCATCTAAAGAGTTGCAAAATGAATAGAAAATATACTCAAGACATTGACGAGATTAGAAATAATGATTTTTATTCCAAGTAATAAAGTTTGCTTTCGTGACGTCAAAGAACCAGCAAAACTGTTTTCAGCTGTGCTAACATTGCACAAGGGTTTTCTAATCGTCCAATAGCCTTCTAACGCGATTACCAAACACAATGTACCATTAGAACACTGGAAATGGGCCTCTATACACCTATGTGCATATTCCATTAAAAATCAGACGTTTGCAGCTAGAATAGTCGTTTACCACATTAACAATGTATAGAGTGTATTTCTGATTCATTTAATGTTATATTCATTGAAAAAAGTGCCTTTCCTTTCCAAAAATAAGGACATTTCTAAGTGACCCCAAACTTTTGAATGGTAGTGTATATCTAAAAAAAAAAAAAAATTACATCCACTTTGTTATGCATATCGCTGATGATTTGTGTGTCTGCTGTTGTTCAGGGAGACACCGTTTATGCAACAGTTGTGCCAGAGGTGGATGAGAAGAACCTGGAGAAAATGGTCAACCCCATTGTGCAGGAGTACTTTGAACATGGAGACACTAAAGAGGTCCAGGTAAGTAAAAGACTTTGAAAAGTCCATCTCTTGTTGCGTGCTGGCGCTATACAATTAAATACTTCCAAGATCAGTTGACTCCTCGGTAACCTTTTCGTGTTTTTGTTGTTCTGGTCTTCATCCCTCCAGTTGTTGCTGAAGGAGCTCAACCTTGGTCACCACAGGTACGAGTTCTCCTCCCTGGCTGTGTCTCTGGCCCTTGAAGGCAAGGCCAGCCACAGAGAGCTGACCTCCCGCCTGCTGTCTGATCTGGCGGGGAAGCCGCTGTCGCAGAGCGAAATGGCCCGTGCCTTCGACAAGATCCTGAAAGAGCTGCCGGACCTCATACTGGACACACCGGAGGCTCCGCAGGTAAAACTGTTGCACTGACTGAAGAGAGAGCTGTTTGGATCTATATCAGGGGTGTCAAACTCATTTTCACTGAGGGTCACATCAGCATAATGGTTACCCTCAAAGGGCCAGATGTAACTGTTATACAGAATAAATGTAACCAAATATAATGTAAAATAAAGGTAATTACTACGTAACATATTGCTAAATAACTTTCTGTATTTATTACTTATTCAATTTCACTCGTCGTATGATGCATATACAATGATACACTGCGATCTAGTGGCGGTGCCGTCACTTTGCGGGTAACGCAGTCGCCATGAATTGTGGGAAATGTAGTTTATAGTCAACACACTCCTTAAAGCAGCATAGACCTATTTTAACACAGATTTTTAAGACCAATTAATCACTCACGGGCCACATAAAATGACGTGGCGGGCCAAATCTGGCCCTCAGACCTTGAGTTTGACACGTGATCTATATAGAGAGTATACCTGCTTTGTGTGCAAGTAGCTAAAGAGACACCACTGTAGGGCTTTTCCACATGATTATTTTCATTACGTATGGCACATGCATCCAGTAATCCCTTTTTTTTGCACAACGCACACACAACTCTCATGCCGTTCTTGGTCGTGTTACACAAAAATGTACTGAACCCACTTAATAAGTCAGCAAACCACACTTATGTTAATGAAAGACTAGTTCCTGCAACATGATTTTCAGCGTGGTTTTTCCCACAACACTTCATCAAAGGAGATGTTTGAGGGAAAAGAAACGCAACATCTGAATTTGTGGCCTCAGTAAAATTTCTGTCGACCTGGAGACATGAAACTTAGTTGATGGGCATATTTAATCCTCGTTTCACCGATCATTCCCAAATTTCATCTTGGTGATTTAGCACTTTTAACTTCCTGGACGTCATTTACTCCACAGTTTGAATGTGTCCATCTTGTATCCTCCTCAGCTATTCTCTGGTTAGTTTTACTTTCTGAAAAGAAAAGTCTTTGCCATCTTTTACCTGCATAGGTGAATTGTTCTCCCCAATTCATTTGGAGGCACATCAGCGGCACTTTCCCCCGATCTTACCGTTGTTGCTTCATTACTCGTACACTTTTTATTCTCAAGAAATGTTTTATGGCACTTCCTGTGTCACTTCTCACATCTGTTTTGTGATGACACCTGCTTTGTTTGCAGTTCCTCCCACTAGTAGTAGTAGTAGTAGTGTGAACTCCGTCGTAGTGTGTGTGGCATGTGTAATGTGAGAAAGTTGTGTGGTGTGAAATTGTCGTCCTCCACCTGGAAACTGTGCATTTTCATTTGCACTTGCAGAGTTTCGAGCGTTAACTAAAATGTTATTCAACTCTGTGCTGCCGTGTATTTGCATGCAGTCTCATAGGACTTCAAAATGTGATTTAAAGGGGAATTGTTTCCTTTCAGATGTTGGGCCAGTTCATAGCCAGAGCCATAGCAGACCACGTTCTCCCCATGTCTTTCCTGGACTGTTACAAAGGCAAAGTGGACTGTGATCATGCCAGGTGAGCAAAGACAATGCACACATTTACTTTTCTTACATGCAATCTCAAAGATATTCATTTAAATGTGGCTTTCAAACCAATAAATATATATACATATATATGTGTATGTATGTGTATATGTGTGTATGTATGTATATGTATGTATGTTTATATGTAAATATATGTATGTATGTAGACATATTATGTCTATGTATGTATGTATGTATGTATGTATGTATATATGTATCCATGCATGTATATGTGTATATATATATATGTTCATGTATACATATTTTTATCTACATATTTTTTGGGGATATATAATGTATATATATTTTGGACCTCTAGTCTTGTTTTTCAGTGAATGAAGAAGCTCCGCCCCCTTCCCTTCAAATAAACAACATGTAACGGTTATTATTCTTATTCAGAGTTGCTTTGGATCGCGCCGCAGTGCTGCTGACAATGAAGAGGCAGATGGTTCGTTTGGATAATGTGTGGGGCGTGGGTGGAGGCCTGAGACCTGTCAAACATCTTGTCAAAGAGGTAAATCTCAAAGACACATAGGGGGGAATAATACCTTAAAATAAGAAAAAAAAATGTAGTGGAGAAATATCTTTTTCATATTCAAAATCAATAATCGCTGCAGTGCTTTGTCTTGCTCGGCTCTGCTCCTTTGTTGTCATTATGTAAACAGAAGGCAGCGATGCATGCTGGGTAGAGAGAGCCACAGGCCAGCACTGCTATGTTGCTGCATCAGCAGATTTAAAAAAAATTCTCCCCCGAGAGTTGGCAATTGCAAAAAATGAGGGTGCAGAAGGTGACACAGATATACACCCAGTTTCCTCACATTTAGTCTTTGTTTACACGCCACGATTTTAATTTATGTATGCTAATGTGGTAAGTATGGGAGTTTGTCAAATTCTAAGTTATGCAACATTTCAAGTCAAGTGTGAGTATGTTTAAAAAAAGGAGAGTTGTTTACCAGTGTGTCCTCAGTCATGCAGCATCCCTCCAGTTCAGATTTGGTGTCACAAAGCCTCTTTTCCTCACTGCTTTCTATTGTCCGTTTAAACTTGCATGTTTTTCTTATCCTTTTAATTTCCTCATCCCCCTTTTTGCTGCATCCATATCCTCTTAAAGCATCGCTAATGCTCAGACGTCCACACTCTCCCTCAGCATGGCAAATTAGACCCCGAGTCGACTCTAAAGTGTTGGTTTACCCTCGAGAGGTTTTCCCTTGTTGCGTCAATCATGTCCCTCTCAAACTTGAAGTGGCACGATAAATTGGTTTAAGTAAAGCACTTCATGCAACCCCAGCAGTGAGAGTGACCGAGCTGACTTAAAAAATTAAAAAATCAACCCCAGGCTAAAAGATTCATGTACAGTTCCAAAGAGACAGAACAGGCAATTTGTCAAAAAGAGAACAATAATGGTTTTATTTCCATGTGTTTCTACCAGATGAACCTCCTCCTCAAAGAGTACCTGATATCAGGAGATGTGCTGGAGGCAGAGCACTGTCTGCGGGATCTGGAAGTCCCTCACTTCCACCATGAGCTGGTCTATGAGGTACTGTAGTGTAGACCTGATGTTTGTCTAATGACTTGAATGTTACCTTTTATTTATTTATTTATTTATTTATTTATTTATTTATTTATTTATTCCTTCATGAAAACATTTTTGTCAAACAGTCCTGGGTTATGAGCGAAAAAGAGAGGGAAAAAAAAGTTATTTATTCTATACAAATGTAAAGTATATTATTTATGCCTTTTAGTTCAAAGCCTTTATTCTGTAAAAAAAAATAAAATGTGTGTATATATATATATATATATATGCGTGTGTGTGTGTATATATACGTACATATGTAAAAGTATGTGTATGTATATACCTGTGTGTGTGTGTGTGTGTGTATATATATGTGTGTGTGTATGTATGTATGTATGTATATACCTATATATGTGTACGTGTGTGTGTGTGTGTGTGTGTGTGTGTGTATATATATATATACACACAAGGTTGTTTTATTATACAAACAAACAAACAAACAAACATTTACAATCATGAACTATCTGAAATCTAAATGGACTGGTGTGAAAATGCATGCTGCTTTATCATGTCAGTCCAAACACTGCCACCATGTGGTGAAATGTGCAACTTTCACATGTCTGGGGAATATATATATATATGATATATTATAAGTGATGCTCTATGGGCTCTATGTCTTTCAGACCATAGTGATGGTGCTGGAGTCTACAGGCGACACTGCCAGTCACATGATGATAAAGCTGCTTCAGTCCTTCTGGAAAACAGGCCTCATCACTGTGGATCAGATGAACAGGGTCAGTCCCTCTTTTTCTGGCTTAAATATTTTTTTATCCATGAAGTAATGATTCTAATATTGTCCATGTTTACCATGCAGGGCTTCCAGCGTGTTTACGACGAACTCCAGGAAATCAGCCTGGATGCGCCACATGCTCACTCTATCATGGAGACGTTTGTGGACCTTTGCTACCAGGATTCTATCATCACCAAACCGCTGAGGGATGCCTGTCCCTCCAGGTCAGTTGAGCAAAAATTACCTATTTACTTCATTATTTACGCAAGATTACCTGCGTTATAAAGGGTCAGAAATGCAATTTCATTATAAAAGGTTCAGGAAAATCCTAAAACAACTGGGAACTACATGTTTTGTGAACACTAGAAGATAGAAAAGCTAGTGCGTTTTAACTGTAGACGGGGAAGAATGAAGAACCAGTGGAAACTCCAGTAATACATGATGATTGACATCAGTAGCACTGAGAATAGAAGAATACATTTCTTTTCCTGTTGGTTTTGGTTCTTAAACAGAATTTATTTTCTTAGGGAAACTACAACACGCTTATCCTTAACATTTAATGCAAATATACAAACATGTCTCTCAACAATGTTTCTTTACCAGAGGAAGAAAGCGTTTTGTCAGCGAAGGAGATGGAGGAGTGATCAAGAACTAGAGCTGGAGGAAGAAGAAAAAGAAGAAGAGGAGGAGGAGGAGTGCAGTTTGTGGCACCCTGTTTCTGCTCCAGCATGTTTTCCTAAAATTGGGCATGCAGGTGGTGTAAAGTTCCCTCGTTCCTCGACTCCATCATAATGTTGTTGTCACTCAAACCAGCGTTGACGTTCGGTGAAAGTAGACTGAAGAGTGCCCTGGGCGTTCAGTTCCCTTCATCTTGTTAATCACTGTTTTTGACATTTTCTAAGAATATTCTTTATTTGGGGGGTTGATGCCCCCCCCCCCCACTGCCTTAGTCTTTGTCCCTGTTTGTCAAGAATAATTCAAGTTGGAGCGGCAGAAGATGGGAGTCTCGACGGGGATGGGCTTTTTGGGACATGAGTTTGGGTGATTTGTCTCTTGCTTTGCTTCACCTGTTGCTACGTTTTTTTCCCTCATGTTATGCGCTATATATATATATAAAAAAAAAAAGGCACTTAAAAGGCAGAGCCAACTGCACATTCAACAAGCACTTGGTAAATTAGCTCAACAAGGATCTAAACCTGCAATATATATAAAAAAAAAAAAAAAAGAAGTGCCATACTTTTTTTCACTGCTTCTATTGTTCCTTTTGTGAACAGTGTTTCTTGTTTTTGTTTTTCCTGAGATCAAATGTTCCACTTACAGCACAGTTATCAAAGCAAGAAGTGTTTGGGCACGGTTTGGGTGTTGTATTGCTTTTGCCCTTCATTAGAATAAAAGAAACTGGGGTTAATGTGTTTCTAAATTTAAAAAACAAAACAATTTAATAGGCAATAATTTGCTTTAAACTAATGTATCAGCAGTCACGTAGTCAGCTGTGGACTTCGGACAGGTATCCTTATGTGAAGGCAAACTTGCTCTGGGTTCATCTCAAATGTTTCTTTTCATTACATCATACATTTGTTTGATATGTCTGTGGAAAAAGGCAACTCAACTACATCTGTTCAGACTTCACTGCCACTGTCAAACTGTAAGAGTTTTACATATTGACCAGTTAATAATGTGGATAAGAAATATATTTCATTCATTAAAAAGGCATCAAAATACACTTTATGTGTGTTTTTATTCTTAAACACAGCAGTGTGAAATTAACATAGTTCAATGTCGCAGTTTAAAGTTCTGCACCTCAAGATACGCAGCCATGGAACCTTTGATGTCAGCAGATGTTGGCCGTTTCTCAATATCCATACGTGTCCGTACTTGCTTACTCAACGTACTTGTCGAGTATGTGCTCCTGTCGTACTTCTCAAGTACGTACTTCCCCAAATACTACCCAATACATTGGTATTGAGAAAGGGTAATTTTCTCTACTCCGACGTTACGTGAACGCATCACAAGGAGCTCAGCACACGTCAGCGGAAGCGAGCGCTCACTGACCAGGAAGTGGCTAGTTAGTTAGCTAGCAGCAGCAGCGGAGAATGAGCAGCTGAGACTTTTGACAGGTGGGTAATCATTTGCTCTCTAAAAATTAAGATGTAAATATGTTCCGGGAGCTTATTTTACTAGCAGATAACACATTTATATTCACGTTATATTGCGAGAGTCGTTAGTTGTTGCACAAACTGCCGTAGCGTTGCTTTACCGGGTTGTACCGAAGTGAACCTACTGAATGTGCTGAGGGTAAAACAGGTGTAGGAGATGCTAACTGGAGACGTTTTGCATACTACTAGCTAATAAATTATCATAATTTGTAAATGTCTGTGATTAAGACTGCTTTTAATGTTTGCATATACAAACGTGGGTTAGCATTTACCTTGCTTTTTAATTGTAAGTCATTGCACTTCAATACAAACATTCCTGTGGTGACTAATAATGAAGTCGCCCCATGTTGATTTTAACTTAAACTTGACTAGTTAAAGGGACCGGTGAGCACCATGGTGAGCATTCATCTAAATGTTTTATAGAGGGTTTTCACGGCGCGTCATCGAACCGGAAGTCGCCGTGTTGTAGGTACTCCGCAGGTAAACAAAGCGCACTCAAGCAGACCCCAGGAAATTATGAATTATTGCCATGTTTTTTGCTGTACCAATTGGTCATTTGGAAAAGCATTTGGAGTTTTATAGACTACCAAAAGTTATCAGGGAGAACAATGTCAAAAGTTATCAGAGGAAAGGAGGCATATGTGCTTAATGGCAAAAATCTGGATATCCTAACGTTAAACCTTGGGTATTCATGATATCATACAGTTACGGTTAGGTTGAATAAAGACGTTACGCAATAGATGGAAGACTCTCCGGGTAGTCATTGATCCAAGACGAGGGAGCCAACTCTTATGGATCTGCACCACCAATAGACCGTAACTTTTCCAAATATCGTGCCCTTTCCTGCAGACCAAGTCCTTCCCTGTATGCCTTTGCACCTATAACGTGTTTTGAGGAGCTTTTCTGTGGTTTCGGACATTTATCCATCAGTTTTTAGCTCCGAGCAGCCTCCGAGTACCTCCAACATGGAGACTTCCGGTTTGATGACGCGCCGTGAAAACCCTCTATGTGACGCAACTCCACACAGATCAAAGTTATAATATCCATGTATCTTGTCCTGTGTTCCCCTGCAGTTTCAGAGTGCATCATGGGAAGGCAGAGGAAGAGGGTGGTGACCAGTGAAGCATCTCCAATACCAAGGAAAGATGAGAAGCCCTCTGCATTTCATCGCAAGGAGAAGAAAAAGAAAGCCGATATTGGCAAAATCTTCATCAACATCTCCATCGGCCTTTGTATATTCAGTTTGATATGGTTCTTTTATGCCCTCTACATGCAGTCCCGCCTGGCCAAACGGGTGGCGACTTTGCACCCATCACCTCCTGTCCTGGACGCAAACAGCAGCAGTGCTAAGGTTTCCCCAGATAGGTTCTGGGGTTCATACAGGCCACAGGTCTACTTTGGCATGAAAACCAGGACTCCCAGGTCCATTGTGACAGGTTGGCATACACATTCAATTTCAAGCTGAAGCAAGGGCTGGATGATTTGGGCAAAACTATTAACATGTGTAAAAGTTTGAAATAACTAATTATTGCAACGAACGAAGAATAACTTTAGGTTATTGCATTTCAGTGAGTGTTGAAGAAACCAGTTAATGTTAAACAGAAACTTTTCACTCATCTGATTTACATATACACACGAACTGGAGGTAATCTTAATCATAACATCTATCACATACAGTTGCTTATTTACAGTATGTATTATTGAGTAATTGCTCAGCCCTTGTTGAAGCTGTTATCTATTCTAATATTTCCGGTGGGATATCTAAGGGACAACCCTGAAATATGAAAATGATTTAAATTTCATTGACATATCTCCCCCAGGCATGATGTGGATGCAGCAGTTGTCTGACATGGACATAAACCTGAGGCACACCTGTGAGCAGAGGGACCGTTTGAAAGGCTATGGCTGGCTGATGCATGATGGGATCACCTTTGGTGTTCAGGAAATCCGAGACAATGATTTCACCTTAACCACAGAGTTTGTCAAGAGGATGGGAGGGGATCATGGAGGAGACTGGACCTGGAGGATCACTGCCAAGCAGCATGTGAGTTCTGACTGTGTGTATTGAGCTTTACCGTGGTGTTTAATTGTCATGGATGTTGCAGTAAATGGTTGTAATTGTTGTCTTCATGATGCAAATTTCTTTCTTTACCCACCACTAGAGCTCTGTCCCTCAAGCACCAGTGATCTCCCTGATGTTTTACGCCGCAGCGGACACACAGGGCTCCCTCGAGGCTCACGTCGAGGATAGAAACCGCCTTGCGTCCATCACTGGTTTTTCAGAGGAGCTAGGAAACTTCAAGATCACGTTCAGGAAACCTGTCACCGGGGAATTATCCAGTGCAAAATATTCCAGGTAAATTAACAAAATCGAAGGTCTAAATATTAAATAATCAAATGAATTATGGCTGAGTTCTCTTTAGCTTCCTCAGCTTTAGGGCAAATGCAAGTTTCATCATTAAAGTGATCAGTAATATCCACGCTCTTCCTGCTGAAATGTATCAAAATGGCTGTTGTTCAAAGGGCCATTGATCATAATGAAGGCGATTAGAAGAGCTGACATTATGAACAAGTGCTCAGTTTTTAGGATTTAAGAAAGTGTGCAGTGAAACTTTATAGGAATTATTATCGGGACATTTTGAGTAACCACTTACAGTATTATGTTTTGGATCACTGATTCATATAGTTCACTTATATTAATCGAAGGAAAAGAGATAAATCTTAATACAGAGAAAGGAAAGCATTGTTCATCTCACACTTTTTCATTACAAAAGCAAAAAGAGTGACCCTGAAATCGTACAATGTGTAGATTCTCAGCAACACGTGTATGGTCTTTTACTCCTTGCATGACATCATGTTGTGAAATCCTCACTGCTGATGTTTAATTGGTTTGAAAACGGGACAATTAACAAGATGTTTGTCCTTTTTTTTAGTTTTAACTATCTTCAGACTGTGTCTCCTGGCTTGGAGAAGCTGACTGAGATTGTGGAGCACAGTCTGAACCGCAGGTCTGTCTACACCTTTCCCTCTGGTGAGAAGAGGCATTACATTGCTGTCGACACCTACAAGCCTCCCCATCGCCAAAACCAACAGAAACCTGCCGACACAAGGAAGGAGGGTGACTTTGTGCTTCACCAGGTGACTGTCCAGATGCCTTTCCAGATCGAGGTTCTGTTCGAGTCTGGAAGCTTCCACAATCGCCCTAACCAACTTGTGGGCTCGATCATGACCCAGGAGCTGGAGAAGAGAAAAGCTGAGTTTGATGCAAAGTTTGAGAAGACTTTTGGTCTTCAGAAAAAAGGTTCTAGTCAAGCACATATTCGGTTTGCCAAGGCAGCGCTCAGCAACATGTTGGGTGGAATGGGCTACTTTTATGGTCAGTCAGTGGTGCAGTCAGTCTACAATGAGTACCCACTTTTATACCCTGAAGGGGCTCTATTCACTGCAGTACCATCACGCTCTTTCTTCCCAAGAGGATTCCTCTGGGACGAAGGCTTTCACCAGCTGCTGCTCAGTAAGTGGGATCCCCAGTTGACAAGGGAGGCCATTTCCCACTGGATAGACCTGATGAACATTGAGGGCTGGATTCCTCGTGAGCAAATTCTGGGAGATGAGGCACGCAGTAAGGTGCCAGCTGAGTTTGTAGTTCAGCAGAATGAGAATGCCAACCCACCAACTCTTTTCCTAGCTCTTCGGGAACTTATTGACCAACTCTCTGCAAATCAAGGCGATGCAGTTCTTCACCCAACTTTGCCTTTCCTCCGACGTCTCTTCCCCAGACTGAAAACCTGGTTTGAATGGTACAACACCACGCAAACGGGGCCGTTGTCTAACTCCTACCGTTGGCGCGGACGGGACAAGGCCACAAACCTCTTCCTCAATCCCAAGACCTTGACTTCTGGGTTGGATGACTACCCACGAGCGTCACACCCTTCAACCGACGAGAGGCACGTGGATTTACACTGCTGGATGGCCTTGGCCTCCAGTGTAATGTCTCGTGTAGCTCGGCTTTTAGATGAGCCCTATCAGGACTATGAATTCTCCCACCAAGTTCTCAGTGATAACAACTTACTGGATGAGCTCCACTGGTCGGAGCACCACCGTGCCTTTAGCGACTTTGGCAACCACACCCAGGCTGTGTCTTTGCAGCAGGAAGTGTACGTACCTCCTGGACAACCGCATCAGTACCCCATCACTCGGCTCGTGCGCTCGGTCCGCAAGGCTCCCAAGATGCAGTATGTCAATGCTTTGGGTTACGTTAGCTTGTTTCCCTTTTTACTGCACATCCTCCAACCTGACTCGCCTAAACTAGAACACATCTTCCGAGACATGAGAGACCCCGACAAGCTGTGGACGCCGTATGGCCTGCGTTCGCTCTCCAAGTCTGATCCCATGTATATGAAGCGAAATACGGAACATGACGCCCCCTACTGGAGGGGCCCAATTTGGATTAACATCAACTATTTGGCAGTTAGAGCCCTGCATCACTACAGGGACACAGAAGGTCCATACCAAAAAAAGGCAGCTGCTCTTTATGAGGAACTCAGGACTAATATCATCAACAATGTTTACAGACAGTATGTGGACACAGGATATATCTGGGAACAGTACAATGACAGCACTGGCAGGGGCCAAGGAAGCCACCCCTTCACTGGATGGTCAGCGTTGACAGTATTAATCATGGCTGAACAGGACTGATGCTGTCGATTTCATCTCGTGTTTTCTAAGATACTGGCCTTCATTTATTCAGATGTGATTGAAACCACACCATTATCAGGTGTTAAAGCCCTACAATGAAGTTTCAGCTGGAAAAAATAGGCATTACTGCTCTCACAACACTGAGTCTTTATAAATGAAATAACATACTTTTTACATATTTGATTTTTACTCATCTGGCGACCTATCATGACCTTTCGCACTATGTCAGCTGGGATTGGTACCAGCAACCTTGTGACCAGGGATAAATCATGGATGAGTTTTTACTCGTGCCATTTTTTTGTCTTTGTTATCTTCCGCTGCCAAAATAACCAATCGTGGATTTTAAGACTTATAGAGTTTTTGCTCAACATTTTTCAAATCGCTGCCTCAGAAAGGAAAGTTAAGTTGTAGAGAAAAAAATAATAAAATAAGGAGACCTATTTTGTACACATTGTCAGGTTTGATTGGCAGGGAATACAACATTGACTGTGACATTTGTGTCTTTTGATGAAAACAATAAATAAATGTTAATATTTTTTTTGTCATATTTTGCTTTTTGTTTTTTAGGTAATGTTCAAAGTTTAAAAAACTTAAAATTTAATCAAAAGTTGATAAATCAATTTGGGGAAAATTTTGGCCTTTAAAAAGTCTTAATCGCAATTTCATGAGGTATTAAAATATGTCCAGTATGCACAAATGTATGAATTTTCCTGCCCAAGTTTGTTAAAAACAACGATGCGCAGGCATGATTGCCTCGGGGGCCACGTGCGTACATGTGAAGTTACGCATCTTGCGACAGCGAATGCGCTCCTCCTGGTGCTAAATAATATCTGAAATTGTGCTCTATAGATATAATTGCAAACTAAAACTGTTTCGTAAGTTAAATGTGTTGCTGATTACAGCTCGAAGTGGCGATAAGGTCTTGAAAAAGTCTTAAAAAGGTATTGAAATTAACCTCAGGAATCCTGTGGGGGGAAAAAATTCACTAAAGATTTGCATTAATAAATAAAAATGTGATTTTTTTCAGAATATGAATATCAGCTTTTATCTCCTCTAATAAATAAAATATATGAAATGTGTTTGCATTTGTTGTTGAAGTGATGAACTGTCATGGAAGAAAAACGAGTCACTTTGAAGCCGATTAAAATGGATAATATTGATCTGAGCCATTGTACAAACATTGGGAATAGGCAAAACAGGTCAGAAAAGGACAACAATAGCTCAACAATTAGTCACAGGCCTGAATCAAGACATATGCAACCAAATATTTAAAGAAAAGACATGGCCAGTCCAAACCAAAACCAATCACTTTGCTTTTTCCAGTTGTTTTCAACGGCACCTTGATTTTGTCTTGCTTTCACAAACAAAAACAATGACTTGCTGAAGTCTGCCAGGATAGATTCTCTATACATTTTCTCTGTCAAAGATCATGGCCTCCTCTTTATGTAAATACAGTCTAGACAGGCTTTTTCAATTCTTAGGGGACATCAGACATTGCTGTAATAAAGGGCCAGGATGCTCTAAGATACTAAATATCAATGTTTTTTCCTCTGGATTCAACATTATTTGATGCTTTCTGTTTTCAGTTAGTGACATAGACTGTCCCTATTTTGTACAGACGGTATTTATACATTTTTCTGTAGTTACAGCCCAGTTATAGCTGCTCACGTGTTCAGCACCGACAGTCAGTCAAAGCAGACAGTAGCTTTGACGCTCCGTGACCTTAAGTACTGCAGCCTGGTGCTCACCCTTTTGTCAGATGGCACATTTGAAGGCCTCAAGCTGACGTCAATCTGCTGCAAGTTTTTTTTTTTTTTTTGTGGTTTCCATGGAGCACCGTTGTTGTGAGGTAGCTCTGTGCTTAATTAGCCGACATGAAAAGACACGGCGGAGTGCATAGATAGCAAATTCTTTTCACTCCTTGTCATATGATGGCATATATTCACAGACCAGGTCACGCAGTCTTTATTAATACTTTGACACGGACTATAAAACCGTTGGTTGTGAGAGCGCTGATACTGGCTCTCTTTTCTGTGTGCATGACCACTGGTTTCCAGCCCTTGAATGGGGGGGATCACAGTTGTGCAGAGAAAGGCTTTAGCACGGTGCATTAAGGTTGCGTGACTAAAAATAGTGTACGCAGAATAGCAGATATGCTGCATATTGGTAGTCGCACATTTACCGGTTTGTCTCGTTTAACTGGAGATGCAGCGTGGCAGTTGAATCCTCGCTCACTTTTTACGATTGTAGTGCGAATTTTACGTTCATCGATCAGCATTTGTTGTGAGTTTCGTGTTCCAAAATCAGCACATGCATGTGGAACGATGCCTTCGGGCTCAGTCGTCAGAAACAGAAAAGCTCCATCATCTGACCCTTTGACTTAGTAACGCAAAACACTGTATCGAGGGATTTGGACACAGATGAGCCATATCCTCTGCCTTTTTGCTGTTTCTCTCAGAGGAAATGGATTCCACATCCCCTCAATGCAACTCCAGTCTAAAATGCATTTATTTCTTTGAAGAGTGCTGACAATCTGTGTGACTAAAGCACTCACTGCGCAATTCATCCCCCTCACCCAAGACCCTTTTTTCACAGTGAGATGGGATAATAGCCAAACGGCATCAGAGCTAACTAATGTGACTGCATAATAAACAGATGAGTCAGGGAGTGTTCATTTGCATACCATCCCAACTTTATCAGAGCCGTCTATAGACACATTGATTTTGTGTGTGAACCTGAGAGTTGGCAGCGGGAAATGGACTGAGTGCACTGTCCAAATGGCTGCAGATTAGCGTTAAAATCAGCATACATCTGCATCGAGTGAATGCAAAGTTGTCCCGACTGTTGTTTTCGACATAAACCACACCGCACCAGCCTCCTCCTATAGCACCCACTGCTGTAGTGAATGCAATTACTGGGAACTTATGCTAGAGGGAGCTAATTAATAAGGCATTTGTGAGAGAGGAAAAGAGGCTTTTTGAATACAGCTTAGCTATCATTTTACTCACAATGGAGAGCTACTTGGAATTAAAGCAGTATAAGTGGATAATTATGCTAATGGATCAATTTGGATTTAAGATATGGTGGCAGGCGTTATTTCAGCAGGATCGCTGCTTTCGCATGAGAGCGATCCTCACACAGGTCTCACTGTGCGTATGTGGTATGTTGTATGCTGATATCATCTCAGTGGAGATGTCAGATGTTTTTTGTCCCGAGGCCACACAGTAATACATCTGTGTGTGTGTGTGTGTGTGTCTTTTCTTTTATACCTCTCCCACAATTAACCAAGACGTGAACTTCTTCCTGTGACGTCTTGCACATTCCTTTAACCCCATAGCTGTGAAGTGTTTAATGAATCATTTTTTTTATGATCTAATTGCACGTTAATGTAGGTCATGCTCCTGTGGCTTTGACATCACTGCCCTTCCAGGACAGCGTAATAGTGTTTGCGTCCTCTGGACATCAAGACAGCAAGTCCTCTCCTCTAATTGCTGTTTATTCCTCTCGTCTTAGTAAGAAAGGCCCTCCAGGATCTTGCATATCCTGTACTCTCACCACCCTGCCTTTGGCCCCTGGAAGCTTACTTTTGAGCACCAAACTTGCCTCAGCCAACATAGGTCTATGTATGTTATGTAAGGCTCACTATAAATAGGTTCACCCGCGATCTTTTGTCTTTACCTGATTCGCTCTTAGCCCAACAGTTTTTATTTCTGGAGAGAGCTAGTGCAATGTAGAGCTGGCCGTTTCCATAGTTACTTTTGTTAGCTGCAAGCTCTTCACATTCTTCATCTGTTTCCTCACATGTCTGCTGTAAGCTAGGTTGTGCGTTTTGAATCAGTTTTTTTTTTGCGTCGATAAAGCGGCGATGCTTTCTAATTATTAACAGTCGTATCTCTTCATACACGCCGTGGTGTCAGTGGATGGAAGAAAGAGCAACAAATAGAAATCAGTGTGGGTGCAGATGAGTCAGAGACTAGAATATGTAGACATATTACCTTCTGTTGGTCAAATGTACGGGCAATTAGTTCCATGTTGCATGATAGTGATTTTTTGTTTCATGGAAGTTATTGAGCTAAGGGGATTGATGTTGTTGTTGTTGTGTGTGTGCTTATTTACATTTTGACACTAACTACAGTTCAGTTGTGCAGTTATTAAAGAAAATGATAAAAGATCACTATTTTGTGCCATGGATTTTTCCTGAAAATGCACAGTTAGGTAACAGCAGGTGCAGTAGTTGGATCAGGCCCAAGAGTCGGACTGTCAAGAGTGCTGCAAGCATGGATTCGGCAGAATAGAGGTGGCAGGGTGGGGAGCCATCCGAGTGCAGCCAGTGTGTGTGGAGGAGTCTGGGGGCACGGTTGGAGAATCACTGGGGCATTCCGCAATCACGATTGGAGAGCCGAGTGTGCTTCTCACCCATCCCTGTTGTAGAACCAGAGAATACAGGCGGCTGGGGACCGAGGTGGGCGAGAGCAAAAGTATTTTTGGATCGCACGGGAAACCTGCCACACCAACAGCAGCAGCAGCGGCAGCGGCAGCAGCATTGGGGCCTGGTACCGGGCTTCCCTTACCCACTCCCACTCTCAGAGGAAGAGCAGGAGGGAGATGCTCCTTCAGAAAAGAAGAACTACGCTTCCGCTGCCTTTTACTTTTCTTATTTGTGCCGGGTTTTTTTTTTTCCCTTCAATTGCCCATCGTTTGAAGCATGATGTAGTATATATAACTAAGCAGAGCCCAACATGACAGAGTAAGAGAGAGAGAGAGAGAGAAAATAACAAACTTGGCAGCTGAGGCGAGTATCTTGTATTTATAGAAAGTCGTGTTTCCGGCAGAGGTTTCTGTGGTTTTAGCTTTCCCAATCCATTTTGCGGTCTCTTACAGGCCCTATTGTGTCCAGGTTTAGATTTAAGATGTTCCTTAATCTTGCGCCTTGGGGGGAGATTTGACTGTGAAACCTGTCAGAGTGTGAATTTGGGGGAGGCAGATGGATTTGAGCAGCTCTCGCTTTTGTAGGAATGCTCCGACGAATCTGTTTTGCATCAACAAACTTAAAAAAAAAAAAAAAAAGAAGAAGAGAAAAAGGCATTAGTTCATAGTAGAGCACGGTTAATGCATGTGTGCTTGGATGATATTGTGTACATCATCGCTGCAGGTATAGCCTTATCTTTAAATCACAGTTTGTTTCCTATATATTTGATATAGCGCTGTATGCATTTACCTTTCCAGAGAAGCCAAGGTTTAAGTGTTCTTTTATGTCAAACAGCAATTACAGCATCTCTTCATCTCACTGGATTTCCTGGTATAGATCAGGTCCTTCTATTATTTACTTTCAAACAGTGTGGGTTGCATACTTGGTTGACAGAGTGCCAAGGCATTGAGATTCCAAGGAGCTACACTCTAACTCAAGTCAGACACATTGAAGTAAGATTTATGAGTGTTAAAATAAAACCCTCTTCAATTTTTTTTTATATCATTTTAAATGGATAGAATTGAAAGAGAGTGTGGCGACACTAAATTTAGAAGTAGCATTGGAAAGACTGATTTTCAATAACCGGTAAACCATATCTAAAAGAATAGCAAGAGGCACACGTGAGGATTTAAGGACCTTAAGTTGGACATGGGGTTCATCGATGTGCCTTAAAGGTTTTGTCAATAGCTCGGTTGCAAAAATCAGGACGGCGCATAGCTTTTAAAGGTTTGCCCTAAGACCTGCGTCGCAGTTGTCAGGGTGAAACACAGAGTAATGTCTCGTGAAAGGTTATGCTTCTGTCTTCAGAGGTTGTGTGTTGTCGTCGTTATTATTGTTTTAACACTGAGGAATAGTGCATCAAAAACCAATGTTTCTCAACCCTGGTGCCCTGCATGTTTTTAGGTGTTGCCGCACTCCAACGCACCTTTCATTTGAATCAGGTGTGCAGGAGCCAGGGAACTTCTAAAAAAAACATGCAGGACAGTGGATCTCCAGGAGCAGGTTTGAGAAACACCGATCTACAGTATGTCACTTACCTTTTGAGGGTCACGTATGAGCAGGAGAAAGAATATGATACCGACTCAAAATAGAAGAATATAGAACAGACATTGCCGTGCAATCTGTCCCTCAGCTCGCAGGTGGTGATCTCAGAGGGCAGTCACTATACTCCCCACACGCCATGTCAACTCCACCTGCGAGCAAAACTCCCACACTCTGTCCAGGAGTGAGCCTGAAAATAACACGACCGTGTACAAATATCTTAAGAAACATATCACGGGTTGAAAAAATCCTTGATGAACACCTTGATGTTTAACCTTCACGCATGTTAGAAATTGCTGTTTGTGTGCATGAGTCGGTAGTTGTCAGGAGACTGGGATTTTAATGGTGTATGCTGTGAAAAAAATGAACATATATATATATGTATGTGTATATATATATATATATATATGTATGTATATGTTTATGTATGTGTATATATATATGCATGTATATGTATGTATATGTGTATATATATGTATATATATAGGTGTGTATGTATATATATGTATATATATGTGTGTATGTATATATATGTATATATATATGTATGTATATATATATATATGTATATATGTATGTATGTATATATATATGTATATATATATGTATGTATGTATGTATATATGTATGTATATATATATGTATATATATGTATATATATATATGTATACATATATATATATATACATATGAATGTATATGTGTATATATATGAATGTATAATATACATTCATATATACACATATACATACACATATGTGTATGTCTATATATATATATATATATGTATATGTATATATGTATATATATGTACAATTTCTAACATGTGTATATATATGTACATATGTATATATTGCTGGTTAAAATCCAGACAGATCAAGGGCTGAGCAATTTACATTGATCCCCATTGATTGGGTTAATTGTGCACATTCATTGTTCTTAATCTAATAATAATCTGGCATAAATGCATGTGATTCGCTGTGGTGACTCCTAGAGAGGGAGAAGCCAAACATAAATAATAATAATATTATTAATAAGCATGTTCAGCTAAGTGGAGTTTGCATTTGTTAGAAATATGTTTTAATCTTTATATTCATTCTAATTCTAATTATTTATGCTTATGTATTGTGTTCTGTAGAGAGAGACTGGCAAAGTAAGACTTTAATGCATGGTTTGAATCTCTCGTGTGTGAAATATGGTTTTGTTTAATTATTAAAATGCATATGCATTAAAGACATAATGACAGCACAGTGTAATGAGCTGAAGTAAATGGTTGGACAAGTGGATTGATTCGTTTTGAACTTGTACAATCACAGATAAATACACTATATAATAAATAGACAATACAATAAAAAATAAAAATACGTACTCCAAGGTGAGCCTGTTCCAGGTCAAGTCTACATCAAAGCGTCTTTTACTACATTGCTTCACAAAAACTATCCGTTCACACCATGTGCAAAGATATCCTTTCATTATAGAGCCACGTTTCATCTTTTCCTCAGCCAGTAACATCCTTGTTAAAACACAGCAGCAACTTTTACAACGCTCTGCAAATAGAGAATAACTCTATACTTACCGAGCCATTTAGCATTTAGAAACGCGAGCGTTTTGTCTCGCCGAGCTCAGAAGTGAGAGGAATAAAACAAAAGCTTTCATTTAACTTCCTCAGGTATGGACTTACCTCAGTGCTATAATGTCAGTAAGTGCTACCATTACATAAATCCATTACTTAGTCCCTGTGCTGTGGCATTTTATGGAGGAGAGAGGTTAGTCACACTGCAGTTATCATAACAGCATCCTGTGATCTGAACTCTGTGTGATCAGATTGGTTTTAATAGACTCTGGATTACTTGAAGGCAGTTCCTCAAAGCTAAACATCTCTGGGCCTAGAATTAGAGTGCACATCTGAGGTGAAAACGATTTGTTCCGGAGAATGTCACTGCGGCAATGAAAGAGCTTACATGCTATTATCATACACTAACATGAAAAGATGACAGGGAAGCGACTTGGAGATCCTTTGATTCTTTGTCCGCTGCTCAGTATTGACGGGGGATAACAGTAAATTTGAGTCGTCTGGTACAACCAGGCTGTTTATTATGTCTAATAGCCACTTTGCGTCTGTGCTGCAAGACATTTTGTTCCATGTGGCTTATAAGCTTCTTATCCTGAGTTAATTTTGTCCATAACAAAGCATATACTATTCGTATGAAGCGAGATCTGAGCTCATGGGAGCACTTTGAAAATGAAAAAAACGTACAATACAGTCAGAAGCAATGTGAAATTAATTATTTTCTGGTTTGATCCGCATGCCTCACAGTATGTTTATTGGTATAAATCATGTGCAGGATTGGCACAGATGCCGTGGCTATTCTGAAAAGATTATTTATTTATTAATTTTTTTAAGTAAATTAAATAGTAAAAAAAAAAGGCTCTCTGTAGATGCTAAGATGTCAATTTTACTCTAAAGTAAAGTAGTACTCTGGTTTTAGTCCTGAATATGTTTTGTTTTTAAATAAAAGCACAATTAATTATTATCAACAAAATATACTTTAGAGTTTAAGTTGATCACTCTAAGTGTATCTTAACAATACTTTCATGTTTTTGTGCTAGACTCAGCTAAATCGAGCATAACTATCTTAAAAATAGTGGTGGATTTTTTGCTGTCGCGCTAAAAGTGACAATGTAAATATTTTACTACAAAAATCACCGTTAGTCTATAATGATTAAGAAGCTTTTTCTAGCATCCTTAAAAAGACTTGATCGTAATTTTAGTATATAACCATATTGTCATATCTCCATATATGTACATATGTGTATATGTGTATATGTGTATATATGTATATATATATTTATGTGTATATATGTATATTTATATATGTGTATATGTATATATATGTGCTTATATGTATATATATATTGATTAATGTGTATATATATATATATGTGCATATGTGTATATATATGTGTGTATATATGTATATATATATATTTATATATGTGTATATGTATATATGTGTGTGTGTGTATATATGTATATATGTATATGTATATTTTTAAATGTATATATACAGTATAGTATTTTATTACTACGAAAAGCATGACTCCAGCTAATGTTGCAGCTCCAAGATCGTTGTTGTAATTCTGTCGACCATTGCTCCTGCAAAAAAAGGGAATGCACCACATGTTTAGGGCAAAAAAAATCATTACTGTCGTAGTGACTTGAATTTCCCAGAGTCCTCTAGGGTTTAAATGGATGCAAAAAAAAAAAAAAAATCTCATTCACACACAGGAACCACTCAGTGCAGGTGTAACAAGTAAAAGGTTTCTGTGCTGCCTGGTTCATGTGTGATTCACAGCACCGTCGCTGTCCGTGGTCCTGAACCAGAGGTCTGCTGCACACTGCATCGTCCTATGAAAGAGTATTGACTTTTTGTAATAGGAAATGTGACCATGGAGTGCACCCGGCAACAGATGCAAACACCGAGAAAAAAAAAAAAAAAAGCTTTGGGGTTGAAATGTCATGTGAACAGTTGGGTTCAACCACTGAACACCTCGGGGGTGTTATTGACTCCCTTCAATGCTTTTAAAGGCCAAGAGTTCTTTCAGACTGGGCTTTGCAGTTATTCACCCTGACAGTGTAAGTGACCATAATATCCAGCAGCCACACGACACTGAGGGATTCTGTGAGAGTAAATCAAAGCAATGGACTGTCTGGGATAAATGCTCAGTTTTATCTGCTGAACACAGACCCAGATCTCTGCGTCTGGACCAAGTGAAAGGAAAGCGACACGAGAGACACCAGTTGAACGAGTTCATCTTTATAAAAGATAGAATTGAGAAGGAGAGAGCGTATTGTAATCGTTTTATAATATGGTTTTAGGGGTTGACGGTGGATTAGTGGTAGTGTGAGTCGTCTTTCAACTGGAAGGGTTCATTTCCCAGCTCCAGTAGCTGCCCTCATGCCGATATGTCACTGGGCGAGACACTTATTGCTCCTGATGGCCGTGCCAGCAGTGTGCGAATGAGTATGAAAGATGTGTGATGTGTTGTATGAATGTGTGAGTGAATGGCAAAAACTGTACAGCGTGGTCATCGCTATATAAATACAGAACGTTTTAGGCAGCGGTGGGAAGTAATGAGTTACATTTACTCGCTTTGGTGTAATTGAGTAGGTTTTTTGTGTACTAAATGTTGGCCTGAATTTGAAAAATAGTCATACAGTAAAATTCACGCACTGGAATCTTTGGCCTTGAGTGAGAAAGTTGACGTGACCTTTGACCCATTTTGACCGACACATTTATGTGGTTTACATATTTTATTTCGTCAACACTTTAATTTGTAAAGGTTTTGGCTTTTAATTTAAAGCTCACATACAGTGGTCCTGTTGCACATATATGTGAGCTATGGAGGTCTACTTACATACATTAACTTGTTTTTATGGTCAAAAACCTCCTAGTTGCTGTAAACGAGCCGATAGAAATCTCTCCTTACTGACGCTGTCCTCAGCCGCGGTGTTTCAGTCTGAAATATCATCCCCAGAAGACAGAGTGTGTTGTGATTGGCCAGCCAGCGTAGAGCCTTCCCAACTGTCTTGTGATTGGCCAATACACCGGAAGTGACATAATCAGCACACCAGCTCTCAGAAGCGCAGCTCCCCCCTCTGGAACGGTGGATGCACGGCTACTCATTATCAAAACATTGTTTTAACAATGTTTAAAAATAGCTTTGTCACAACTCCCCACCGCAGTCCCTTTTCTGACTTTGACCCAGAGTCAGAAGACACTGCCGCTCGTGAAACACCTCCACAACGGACGTTATTCTTCTTCTGCGGTTCAATTTATGCAAACCGGATGTGCCCGGAGCAGGAGGATCTGCTCTTCAGGAGAACCGCAGTTTACGTAACCGGACCAGGTTTTTTTCAGAGATCTCACTGAGCCTGATATTACAATAAAACACATCGTTCTCAGCAATGGCTGAACTGTTTGTTTCAAAACTTCAGGGCTTCTTAAACGAGGTAGATACACACTAAACAACGGCGTTAATTGGAATTTCCGGTCTGGGTCCGCATTAAAACATTTCCTGTGAGATTTGCGTCCCTCAGTAACTTTGACTCTGAGTAAAACCTATTTTTTTTACTTTAAAGGTGCATTATGTAATAAACTGAACTCACCAACAACAACAGTACAGCCAAAATATTTGCATCAAAAAAAATATTTTGCAGACTGCACATCATGTTTATGTTTTGAATTCATGTTTTTGTATGTGGCGCCACCTACCGCCGTCTACCAATCATTGCAGTCAGTAGAGTCTCAGCTGCCGAGCAACCATGGGTTGCCAGTTACTTCAGAAAACAAAACATAAAAGACCTCGGTATTTGAATGTAGTAACTGTTTTTGGCCACATTCTTACATATGGCACCTTTGACTTGAGTATATTTTCATGTCAGTACTTTTACTTGTACTTAAGTACAAAATAGTGGTACTTTTACTCTTTGATTCAAACCCTTACCCAGTCAGAACTAAGGATTCTTAGATTAAAGATACAGATTATGGTTTTATTCAAATCACTTTTGTATCAGTAAAGTCATTTTTGTGTTTTTATATTCATTTATATTTATCCTAAATAATTATTTCATCCTGTATGTATCTTATGTCGTGCTATACCTTTATATCATATATTCCAAATGCTTACACTGAACATGAATTTGTACAGGTCTGCCTTAGAGCCATAACACCGAGATATAAGAACAATATAATTCCTTCTCGTTAACAAACACTGGTCTATCCTCACTGTAAATGCTGTAAATCATCTTGTCTCTGTGTTTTGGGGATAAAGCACCTTTACAGACATGTTTGGAGGGATGAAGGTCTGCGGGGAGACTCCACACAAAACACAACAGCTGCTTCATATTGTCTTTATAGCTCCGGGTTTTTAATGTCACGTTTAATTAAAACGATAAATCGTTAATGTGCCGAAAAAAAAAAAAAAACGTTTTCACCTCCTAACGCTGGTCGCCACTTGTTGAAACGTCAGTCTCCATCTCTCCTGTATAGGAGCGGGGAGGGGAGGGTGGTAGAGGTGGGGACTCCGTCACATCCTCTGTCCATATATGGGCATGAAGTTTACACGCAGCGGGGAATCCTCTCACTGGAGCTGATGAATGGGGAGGAGGGCCGAGGGAGCTGCCAAAGTGTATATAAGGAGAGAGAGGGGAAGTCGCTGATGTGAAAATCCACAGCAAGCAAATAGCCTTCCAACCGAGGAGCAGAGACGAACACGGATTACCTTTAATTGCTTTTTTTTGTTGTTTTTGTTTGTACATATATACCTTTTTGACAAAGCACCACTTTTGGGATCATTTGTTGAACACTAGAGGGGTTGGAACAGAGCAGTGATCTGCATCGTTTGTTTTTTCTTCACGTCTTCCCTTTTTATTTATTATTATTTATTTTTTATATATACATACATATATATTTTTCCTCCTGAGAGAGACGCGGACTTCTAAGTGCATCATTATGTTGAACAATATGGATTTGAATGCGAAAGATTCCTTTTACCCTCAGTTTGACAATTGCAACAGTTCTTCCCTGGGAATGGAAAACAGCGCACGGAAAGAGAACCAGGAGGTGTATGTCGACGCAGAGCGGGGGGTACCTGCCCAGTTTGGCCACGGTGAGTTCGCATCTCTCTGCACAGTCGATGAATAATTATGTGCATGCATGACTTTTATTTTTGCGTTAAAAATGAACCGCGCACACGAAATAAGATGTCACTTTTCTCTGCCACCCCGCTGCCAAATACGCACGAAGGTTTATGTAACGCAGATTTTTTTTTTTTCTTCGTTGTCCATGCACTGTAATTCTCCCCCAAATATAAAACAATGTCCTTGACAAAAGTTTTGTGTCTTTCTGCTCCAACAGAAGGAGCACCTGCGACCCTCAAAACCGAAGCTTCCAACTCAGAATTCGCTTTCAACCCTTGCGAGTGCCCAAAAGACACCTACACCCCCTCATCGCTCGCCTACTCCGGCAGTTTCTATGTGGAGGCATCTCAGGGAGCGCCGTGCAGCACCGAAACGCTCCTCAACATGATCACTGAGATCGTGGGTATATCTACAATGCCAATTTCAGAAGTGCAACAGAGCGGCAACAGTCGGGGAACTTATCCATCCCCTGCGCCGATGGACAGCAGCAATGGCAATTTTGGAGACGTCAAAAGGCAGCCCTACATCTGCACACCCGGACCTTCTCCTCCTGTATACTCTCCGGAGCAGACGTGCCAGAGATATGCTGATGATCAGGCCGCCAGTCAGGCCCAAGACCCGACCACTTCCCAGCTCAGCTTCACCTCCTCGGGGGCTCCAAACCAGAAGAAGGCTGAGCCAAAGTCTGAGGCCGCTTCCTTCCCCGTGGTGGTCAAGAATGAGTTCGAAAGCAGCTGCTACGAATGGGGGACATTTAACAAGTCCGGCTGCTTGGAGACAAGTTTCCAGACAGAAACCTTCCCGATGTCGAGCGACTTCCCCCCCGACCAGCAAATGGATGTAAAGGAACTTTTAGACACGTTCCCCCCGATTTGTCCCAACCCAGAGATGGAGTTTAAAGTGGAGGGAGGGATCAAGCAGGAGCCGTGTTTCTCTGACACCTGCTCCCAGAGCTACTCCAGTCCTCTGTATAATAATTACCTCCCCCCACCGCCCATGGGCCTCTCCTCAAACCTCAAACCCTTCCCTGAACCAGCGCAGCCATCTAACCAGTGTGACCCCTTGTACGCGTCACCAGCTTTGCCCAGCACCATAGATTCCATCCTGTACTCTTCCTTGTTGCCAGATTCTTTTGCGCAAAGTTACACGCCCCGCGTGACCAAGACCCCCAGGGCCAGAAAGAGCCCCGCCGCCTCTCACGGCCCAGCCAAAGAGAAGCCTTTCACCTGCCCCATGGAGAGCTGCGACCGGCGTTTCTCGCGCTCGGACGAACTCAACCGGCACATCCGCATCCACACGGGCCACAAACCTTTCCAGTGCCGCATCTGTTTGCGCAGCTTCAGCCGTAGCGACCACCTCACCACCCACACCAGGACTCACACGGGCGAGAAGCCGTTTTCCTGCGACGTGTGCGGCAAGCGGTTTGCGCGCAGCGACGAGAGGAAGCGGCACGGGCGCGTTCACCTGAAACAGAAGGAGAAAATGGAACTAAAGCCTCAGGTGAGCGCCGCTCCGTGGCCCTTCGTTCTTCCCGAGGGGATTTGAAGACAACTCCACGTGATCTTTCCGTCTTGGAAGATAAGTCAGCTTGACTACAACTTGATGTCTGAGTTGGTCTGACTTCATGGCGAGCCAATGACCTGCAGACTGAGGAGGTGGTTGTTGTTTTTTTTTTTTTTTTTTTTTTTGGGAGGAGCAGAGAGTTGCAGAAGACTTCAGGCAAACATGCATAAGTTGTAAAAGTCGGTAAAGAGATGAACAGACTGAGACTGGTACCTGTGTGGCACAGTCTGGTGGAGCCAAACCTCTTCTGTGTGCATTTGCATGACTGCTGTTCAGCACCTCTTCACGTGGACAGCTCCACTGAGCCTCTGGATGGATTGCACTTATTAAATATCGCCGTTTAAGATTCTTATTTTCTGCTTTTAGCATTCCTAGAGCAATGGTTTGGACTATGTTTCTTGACAAAAATAAAAAAAAATTGCATGTTTATGTCAGTGTTTTACTTTTCCTTTAATCGGAATAATCAACCACTGTCAAGGTGCACGCCTTCGCTCAACAGTGAGGGCGATTGACATGAATGTAACATATTTATGGATCTGACCATAAAGCTGTCCATCTTTGATCAAATTTAGTGTTTGTTTAACTCCTTATCATTTCGATGTCGGGTGTTTTTTTGTCATTTGGTCCTTGTGCTGTGTTAACGATTGTTTGGACTATTACAGTTGTGAAAGCTATATCATAAATGGGAAATAAATATATTTGTATGACTGTACTTCTTTGTATTTTTATAGATAAGTGTATATTTTGCATTTGCCACATTTGAGTGTCCTTTCTAACGTGGAATATATTCAAAATCATGAATAATGTCTTGTTTTTTGAGGGCTATTATCCAGTAACACGATATTTTAAACGTTACAAATTTGATATCGGATACATTTTCACACTTCATCCCAGTGTTGCTGTGATGACAACATGAGTTTAATTTAGATCTGAAGGGGGACCAGAGTGTGTGTGAGTTGTCGTACAGATTTCCTTTTTTTTTTTTTTGCAAAAATGATTTTACAATATGTACATATGTTGATTTTAGTTAGAAATGACCAGTATATGGTTAACACATTGCTTTTGAGTAATCAGGTAGCACACATTGCTGCAAGTTTCTGTGGACTTTACCTACAATGAAAGGGTTTTTTGACGACTGATCACTTTTACTGGAATAAATGCTGAAATGTTCATTTTAAAACCTATAAAAGAAGAAGAAAAAAAAAAAAAAAGATGCTGAGAGTTTGGTGAAATTGTCGCCAACAGGCTACTGCAAAAAGTGTAATTTTACTCGCCTTAAGTTATATTAACTGTTACAGATTTTTGTACATACACAGTTTCTACAATACTTTAAATTAATATTGATGTTGTTATTTTTATGAAAAGTTTATGAACAAAATAAACACTTTCTGGAAGCAGCAAGTTTCTTGTGCATGCTTCACATGGATCAAACAACAATTTTTATTTATTTATCCCTTTTTCCCACTTTGCCCAATCTGTTTCATATAACATTAAGACCCCCCCCCCCCCCCCCACTGCCCACTGATGGGTGCCCCTAACATTAGAAGCTTACAGTTGTGCCCCTGTGGCTCACGAGGCTTTTGACTCGAGCACATTAATAACGTGAATACCCCGATTACTCAGTGGCGCGAGTCTGAATCCACTTTTCTAACGCAGTGATGTCAGTGTGGAGACGAAACACACCGAGAATACGCCATAATGATAATAATACTCTCCACGTGAAACCTGTGAAACGGGGAATTTTCTTGCCATGTCAGTGAGATGATCTGATGCTCTCACTTCATTCATTCCTTTGTTCATTCACTCATCCATTCTTGCAATAAAAAAATATTAATTCCGATTCAATCTCACAATGCTATTATTATTATTATTATTATTATTATTATTTTATATCTCAAAGAAGTCTCCTCTTGTCAAAAATGCCTGTGCATTCTTGTACGAGCATTTCGTGCATTTCCATGATATGAAGTTGTAAAATCCATCCACTTAACAAGAGCTTTGGGGTTTGACTGTGACTTTTTTATGACTCCATGTTGATACATACATGTGCCCATGACGCAGTCGACTGGCAGCACACAGGCCTGCTTGCCCACGGCAGTGCATAAGTGCCTGCGTTTGTCTGTGGCTGACAAACATACTGTACCAGTGTGAAGCTGCCACATGGAGCACTGTGAATAGTGTGTGTGTGTGTGTGTGTGTGTGCCCTTATCCTCCCCTGTCTATCACTCACTTTCACTTTACAGTGGTCAGACACCACCGCGCGCTCGCTTATCCGTGTTGTTTTTCCCGAGGCAAACGTTGTCCGGTGATGGGTAGTCGAGGTTTTTGAATTGCGGCGGGTGTGTAGCAGTGCAGCCACAGTGACCATTATTCAAACACTTGAAGACTGAAGAGTTATTGAACTCTGGCCATTGATGGAATTTCTGCGTTTAGAAGCTCAAATTTCACATTTGCATACTGTAGATGGTCCTTGATATATCTGCAGCATGTGAACACGGTTTCCACTTATCAAACATGGTTTCACATGGTGTCGCAAACCTGCTTTGATACAGAATAGTTGTTGTTTTTTTTTCTTCCAGTATACACTCTTGGTTCTACCTGAGGTTCTACCTGGAACCATTTGCTTCTGAAAAACCCTTTCCCGAAAAAAGGGTTTTTCAAGGGTTCTTGGTAACACTAGTTCCAGTAAGAACCATTTTGATCCAGAGAACCCTTTAAAACCCCATTTCCTGAATTAAAGGGTTTTAAAGGGGTTCTTGGTGGAACCCTCCAAAAGGGTTCTCCTATGAGGAAAAGCCAAAGAACCTTATATGGTTCTACTTAGCTCTTTTATTTATAAGAGTGTAAAGACTGAAAACGGTGATCTGATCTTATTTTTAATGTAAAAAATATGGCTTGATGATGCACTGGAGCCATTATTAGCATAAAGGCCCATTTATACTCTACATCACGTGTCAAACTTAAGGCCTGGGGGCCAGATGTGGCACGCCACGTCATTTTATGTGGCCCCCGAGTGATTAATTGGTCTTAAAAATCTGTGTTAAAATAGGTCTATGCTGCTTTAAGGCGTGCGTTGTTTCCCACAATGCATAGCGATTGCGTTACCCGCAAAGTGATGGCATCCAAAAGGGTTCCAGGTGGAACCTTTATAAAACGGTTCTACCTGGAGCCAAAAAGGGTTCTCCTATGAGGACAAGCCGAAAAACCTTATATGGTTCTACTTAGCACTTTTATTTCTAAGTGTAGTACGAGTATTTGCTGAAGCCGTAGTGTATAGTTGTGTAGCGAGGGCGCACAAGTGCCACTGACATCCCAACCTTCCCAGAACATGGACCTCTGCTGTGAATGTTTTCCCATTAAGTGCATTAAATCCTTACCACGCTGGGCCATTACTAATGCAGATATGTTAATATTAGGAAACGGCAGCATTGGATGGATTTATCTAAGGTAGAGTTTTCTGTGTGACTAATGTATTCCATATGTAACTGGAGAGAAAAACCATGAACAAATGTGCTTTCACATCTTTATTGTCTCTTCCAATTAATCACTCGATGCAGCAATGCTTCCGGATAAGTCACTTGTGATTATTTATCTGCTTCGCCAAACCAGTATTTTGGCTCGGGATTAAAAAAAAAAAAAAAAAAAAAAAAGAATCCTGAAAATGTGACAGTGAAGGATTAGTGAAGTGTCTCCCCGCAGAATGATTTGTACTTACACGTTTATCACTGACTTGTGACTGGCACACAATCACAAGACATCTGTTTTACATCATACATAAGCAAACGTGGGGGGAATTTTGAGGCGCTCTTATGTGAGATATTCTTACAAATGGAGCCCTCCTCAGTGTCAAGCCCATCCAAAATATGTGGCACAATTAAACGTCTGAAGCCCACCTCAAGAGGGACGAGTACAACCCCAGTTGTCTCTGAAGAGCCCAGCGTCCCTTTTATCCATGCTTGAACTCCAAACAGTTCTACCCCTACAACAATAATCCAATAATGACTTTCAGAGGGTATGAAAATGAATTTATTTGCTTCTATGAAGGATCTGAGGCAGTTTCTGTGGTTCAGGCTTCAGGTATCAGGTCACCTCAAGTACTTATTAATAATCACAGTACCACTTGAGACTGTCTATATGGCCACGCGGTCTCATTTTGCTTGTGGATTGATCTATTGTGGGGTAATCACCGCGTAATTTTATGCACCTTTAAAATGTGCATATGGGCACGTCATTGTCCTTGGGGTGGACTCAGTAATCAAGGTGCATAATCACACAGCGGTAATGGCAATCAGGCTTAGCGGATTAATTCCTCGGATCATACATCAACCCGTCAGTCGTGTATCTGATCATGAAGAAGGGTGTAGGTGGTCTGGAGAGTGCAGGTGATTAAAACAAAGGGAGCCGTCGCGGCCAGAAGGAGCTCGTTATGCAAACATTTTTAAAGTGCCTAATTCTTTCCATTGTTACGGCTCCGGGGAAATTCTCCACGGGCGTTACTGATCAGGAGCGAAAGCGCGCGAGACGTGGAAAATAAAAAAGGGGAACTTTTTTTTTTTTTTTCTTCGCTTCTTCGTGAATTACATGTCAACTCAGGGTCAAGGACCCCAGTCGACCACTTTTATCCACTGCATAACATCTCTATGGTAACTATGTCAAAGGACATATACAGTGTATGCTGCACCTTAAGTGAATGGATAGCGGTGAGCATCCCCCTGCTGCCCGCTCAATGACTTCATAGCAATGCAGTTACACAAGGAAAATTTACAGCTTTCCCTCGTAACGTTTTTTTTCAGGTTTGAGCTCTGCAGCCTTGTTGCTGCAGCCTTGAGGAATCTGAACAAATTAATGTCAGACCAAACAAACAGCCTTTTAACCTGCCAGTCTGAAATCCCAGTGTGCTGCTGCATGATTTTTTGGGTTCTGGTTTGTGCAAGAATGTAAAAATCTGATGTTTTTATATGTAGTGCTGAATCACAAGTGCATTTTACATAGTGAGGTTGAGACCTAACAGTATTATAGAGAGAGAGAGACCCAACCGTGTATAAAATAATTGGGTTTTTGTAGCTTTTTTTTACAGGTTAGACACGACCCTTGCTTGATGGAGGCCACCATTTCTATATTTATACAGCAAAAAGCACCCAGGGCATGCATTTCATGTACTGAAGTGAAGGATTAAATGTTCACACAAACAAGGAGGACGATGCTTTATATATGTGATGTCCACTGTGTCAAGATAAGCCCCCGAGACGTGTGTTTAAACGCACGATGCTGCTACAATTATTATCGCATTTACACCCGAAAATGTGCGTTCGTACCCGAATTCTAACTCGACTCCATTTTGACCCGATGACACTCGGGAGCTGGAATTAATACGCCCCAAGCTCCAAGCGTCCACATTTAACTGAGAAGAAGTGACGGCTGAGCCTCGGCTCATGTCACATCTTTCAGAATAGTTTCCTCTCTCTCTCTCCGAGGAAAGTCTGTTTTTGTGTGTTTGCTTTCCGCTATAATGGTCTCGCCATCACTCCTTCCACAACTGTCTTCTGTGTGTAACTTCCAGAGCCCTTCAGTGTTTACTGGTTAATAAGTGGTTGCCTATTGGCTATTGCCTTGCAGGTTTTGGAGCGGTCACATGCGATTATTGCTGCCCATGTGGCTTGTTCACCTGTATCATGTGGTCAAACATGGCTGTGAATGAAGTGGTTTAGTGTTGTCACCTGAGTCTATTTCCCCCCCCTAACTTTTTTATTGTTGTTACCTGATTAGCTCCTCTACCTCTCTTCCCACTCTGACGGAGGTCCAGCGCAGCTAGGATGGTGCTGTGACAGCGGCTTGTTGTGACAACAGGATGAAATGTTAACCATTAACCCGATCAGCTGGTGGCGGTGTAGTACAGCTTCCTCTGACAGTGAATGATCATTGAAATCAATCATGATATCCTGTATATGTCTGAAGCTAAGTGGGCACGCGGAGAAAAATAAGAGGAGAAGAAAATCTCCACCTATGTTCTCATCACTTTTGTTCTTCAATCAAAATGCTGTTAACAATGAACTGTCAAGCACACACTGTATACTTTGACATGTGTGGAGGAAGGAAATAAGCTTCAGGTGCATATATAGCAGAATATGGTTGAAAGCACTCCTGGATTGACAGTAATGACACTGAAGGAAGTTCTGCTTGTTGCAAATGTCTGGGAAAAACCTGCTGTCACATTAGGATGCAGCCATTTTTTTTTCCACAAACCATCTCGCACCTAAGAAATGTGTAAAATCCCGAACGCATCTACATAACATCACTGGAGACGCTCACAACTGTTAACCCCTCTTCCCGTGAAATAAATTACCGCGTGACCGTGTTGTCCAGTCGAGGTGTGAGTGATTACTTTAGTGCTTTGACATTTTGCAACAGCAGTAATGAGGCATGTCTGTGACAGCTGTGTCACCACCACCAGCAGCAGCAGCAGCCTATGCCGAGGCTGTTCAGTTCGGCGCCGCGAAGGAAAGGCATACTATGGCCAAACACTGGCACTCTCTCTCTGGAGATAATGATGGCTCAGCCATAGAGCGGCAGCGAGGATGTGTTGAAGTCTGAGGGAAACTGTGCACATGTGTGCGTTTCAGTCAGAGGAAAGAAGTGAGTGAGGGAGGCCGATTGAAAGTGTACGTGAAGAGTGTTTGTGTGTGTGTGTGTGTGTGTGTGTGTCTGTCATTGCCAAGATGGAATCAGAGGCAGGGGAGAGGAGGCTGGGCTGGGACATAAAGACTAGTAGTATAAAAATGAGTGGGTTGAACACGCTCCGCTCACACAGTTGCACCCTCCCATCAAGCAGGGGGCGACGATTTGCATGTGCACACCAGCCTCGGTGCCGGGTTACAGTATATATTCTGCATCTAAATGAACCATCAAAATCAAGCGTCGGGAGCCCCCCGTGAAATGTATGCAAAATGCATCTACTTCAGCATTAGCGGTCCTCCTCCTGCTCTCTCTCTCTCCCTCTGCCGCAACAGTTTGTTTTAATGGCGGCTGGATTCTGACAGAAGTGAAGTGAAGCCATTAGTAAAGAACAGCACAGAGAACAGAGAGCCTCATTATAGTCTGGACAGGTACATGATTGACCCAAATCACACGCAGAGAGAGAGTCGCACAGTGCTGGTTTAAGATCACTTCATTTATGTATGACTGTATTTCACACATACACGCTATTATTTGATGTTTTTGAATTAGAATATGGCTTTTTTTTTTTATTTGAGAATTTTGAATAGTTATATTCAGTAATTGTGTTCCCTCTGTTATTGTTTCATGGTCGCTATTCTGTTCCATCCTGGTCAATTCTGTTATTTTCTATTCTATTCTATTCTATACAATGTCCTGATATATTTCATTATAGATAAATCTTAAAATAACTTTTAGGGGGAAAAAAACAACCCGTACTTTTCTTATTGTAAGTCTAACAACAGTGTTTTACAGAATGCTGTGATCTGTCTCAGTCATTGCCATTATATGTATACGTATATATGTATATATATGTATATATGTCTATATATGTATATGTATTTATATACATGTATGCACATATATAGACACATACATATATATACATATACATGTATATATATGTGTGCATATATATATATATATATATATATATATATATAAATATATATATGTGTATATATATGCTTTTGTTCATTTTTCCAAAATAGCATTCAGTTATTTACAATTTGCTGCATGTTAAAATGATGTATTAACAATTTAAAATGAAGAAAGAATTGAAGAAAAAAAACGCCAAACAACAATAACACTGTAGCTAGCTGTACACAAACACCATATTTTGCATGCTAACTTTGAAATATGAAGAGTATAAAACACATTTAATCAAAATAACTCATTTTGTTTTTGTCTCAGTGTCCAAAAACAGGGCCGACAAAAAAAGAGGAAACTACGCACAGGCGCTTTCCCCCACTTTTTTCCCTCTCTGGCGACAAAGGCGCCGATTCGCCGGCTTCCTGCGACAGCGTGAGTAAAGTCACCGTAATAATCACACTTTGGCTTTGACGTGCATTTTCAGGAACCGTCGCAATTTTTCCTGATAGCACGAACCGTTGCGTAATTATGCTAATGCTAACGTGTTAAAGGGCATGTTGTCATTTTAAAACATAATATAATGCATTTCTTACATACAGCTCCTTTAAGGTAGATGAGTTGAATGTAGTGCATTGTAGATTAAAAAAAAGCATCACAGATTTATAGTTAAACAGTACCTGAGTAAATGTACTTTGACTACTGTGGGTCTGTAGGTCATCTTGTAATGTGGCCTCCTCTCTCCTGATATCCTCATTGCTCTATGTTACCCCTTGGCGGTGCATAATGGTCAGGTCTGCACCCCTCCCCAGCCCCCGGTGGCTTTTAGCCGGTGACGAACCGTCACTTTCACTGGGGGTGGCTGCACAGAGAGTGACGTCTCTCCTTGTCTGAGTGTATAGGAGCCATGCTGGGGTCGCACGGGGATGTATGCAGTACAGTATGTTTCCCAAGCCTTAAAAGCCCCGACCGTAAATCACGCCGAAGCTGTCTCTGATCTCAAACCTGTAGAGTGTTTGCAAGCCCGAGGAGACCCGAGTTGTGTCCCCCTCCTGTGATTCTTGGAGCCTTAAATGGGAGCTTTCATATGCATGAGTCAGCACGGCAGTACGCATTTAAAAATCAAAACACTCTCTCTCACACACACCATAGGTCCCCAAATTCCCTTGTCTTGTGTCTTCACTTAATGATGTGATTGTAGTTGTTGTCAAATCTACTAAAAAGGTATAAAACACATCTATTCAGTCAGCATAGCCTGTTATCAGTTGGAATTTTTCCGATTTAAGAGCTGTTCTGACTTGAAATAAATGCTAAATTCAGCTGGAGGAATTAGCAGCACAAATGCTTTTTTTTCGCGAGGAAACAGAAGAGGTTGCCGTTAGTCATCTGTGAACCTGTCACTCAGTGCTGTGGCGGCATAGGGTCCGCTTCCTGTTAACAAGATATGTTTACGGCGTCAGCACCGAGCTCCCACCGTCTGTGTATTTGTGCCTTTATCCTACGTGTCGCTCCTCGTGGATTGACGCTTCCTCGCGGCCTGTTAACCATTAACTGACCGCAAAGCGTCCATCTTTGGGGAGACGGATAGTGACCGGCTTCCCCGGTCCTCCACAGCACACAGTGGCTGAGGCAGGGCCTTTCCTTTGTTATGGAGCCAGAATGATAAACAAGTGGCAGGATGCTGTGTGTAACCATTAACTAGATCCCTGGCACTGGGACTTGCCACTGAGGTGACAAATAGCAGTGTTCCCCCAAGAACTTAGCCTGGAGAATATTAACCCCAACCCAGCTGGGTCTCTTCCTCCATCGTCCTGCAGATACATGAATAGATGCTGATCCTTCCATCACTATCAGCTTCTCCTTCCTCCTACTCATCCGCTCTGTGTTTGTGTCTCTTTTGGCACCACCGGCAGTGGTTTGTTGAGAAGAGAGTGATATGATGAGAGGTAGATGTGCTGCTTCCTGCCTCTGGATGATTAAAAGATCATTTTCATTTATGGATTCGTCACTTTGGCACTCCTGAAAACAGCATAATTTCAACAAAAAAAAGAATAACCCTCAAATAAATTGTCATTATGAACAAATCCAGAAGCGTGATTGAAGTTGAACAATCACTTAAACAGTGGAAGAGCTTCGACAATCAAGGGCTTTAATTTATGTAGCAGATTCTCCTCATTTGTGATCTTCAGGATGCCTCTGCTGTAGGAAGTCGTTTTTTTAATTTGAACATGTTTCGGTGCATGTGGCTCATTCATCATGCCCTCAGATGTCGTAGGTCTCCTTGTGTTTTAACACCTCTGAAATATTTTTCTCCCTCCGCCCAAGAGAAAGTTAAAAGCGGGGCGACAGATTTCGCCGTCGCCACCATCATTAAATCCCGTGCCCCTTCGTGAATCCAGCAGACCTCCGCGGTGTCTCGGGCCTGGTGCTGTAATGGCCGCTCATGGTCCAAATGAACTGGAGAGCTTTCATGTGTCCTGAACAGTCTACTCCTCTCATTACGGCCCGTAGTGGTCTCACATCAAACAGCCTCATTATTTTCAATGAGGGGAGAAATCGCATGCATGTGACGAGTTGGTAGGTACAAAGTGACTACCCGGTTCAAATAAAGCTGCCCCCTTTTTTGTTTCAAGCCATGCAAAAACACAGCAGAGATCAGAGTTAAGGCCTATTGTGTGTCTGCAGACTGTTGACACGAGACTTCACGTCACCATAGTTTCACTCATATTTGCACAGAATTAAGTCCAATTCTTGTTCTAATAATAAAATGCTTCTGCAGCAGGAGAAGAAGAAGAAAAAACTGCAGAGATCTGCATCATACGTGCTGCGCCAGCATAGTCCTAAATCCACAGTATGCTTATACTGACGACTCAAATTGACAGTCAACATAATATCCCAGCATCACCACCTGACACACGCTCTTATTAATAGTGTTTTGTTTTTTTTGAAGCCTTTCACATTATTTACTCTGCTAGTGGCCGGGAAAATAACATCATCCGACAACAAACGTGACGAGGCGAGATCAAAAAGGTGAGGCCCGTTAAAGTCGATTAACATGGAAATGAATGCAACAACTCAACAGCCTGTTGTCATACCTACAGTGAAACAGCCTAAATAAGTTGCAATGGGAGAAAAAAAAAAAAAAAAAAAAAAATCACAAGGGCTGTACTTGATAAGACATACTCGTGTTACTATGGCAACATCCGTGGCTCAAGCTAAGAATGCAGAGATCTGGATAACCGTTGTCATTGTGATACAGCGAGGACCTATCGCTGCGAGACGACTGACTGTGTTGGGACATGAATGCTGTGAGCAGGATTAGTTTTCATGCACAGGTCAACAACAATAACGATGGCCCGGTGCAGTGCATGCACAAGCTGTCATAAACCAGTGTCTTTTTTTTTTTTTTTTTTTTTTTGCACAAAAACCACTGTTTTCCACTGAGGAGAAAGACACGTAGCACCCGGTTATATATATATATGGATAAAGAGTGCACACATTACAGCACTGACCCTCTTGAAAGCTTTCCTGTTGTGACATTTAAAAAAAGTCAATTCTTCCCCCCCCCCACCTTTTTAAATGTCCATTAATGTCAAGGTGCACAAACACGTCCTTACAAAGTGAATATATCTATAGAGGCTTATTTAATTATTGTTGGCGTAAGTTTGTGATCATTTGCTGACTTTTTGGAACGCGCGCAGGAATGTGATTTGATTTATCTTGAGTTACTGGCTTTGTGTGTTCCACAAAACACGTTTTTAAGTGCCAAATATAACAGCGCTGTAACGCGCTTTGCCAAAATGATTTGAATAATTTTTAAGGTGATTTCCAAGTGCTTTTTATTGCACCACACACACATATATTTTTTTTCATATCTGCTCAATGG
Organism: Microchirus variegatus; assembly: GCF_963457635.1. Classification (NCBI taxonomy): domain Eukaryota; kingdom Metazoa; phylum Chordata; class Actinopteri; order Pleuronectiformes; family Soleidae; genus Microchirus; species Microchirus variegatus. The sequence continues at coordinate 9,875,643 of NC_139824.1, forward strand.
CAAACGGCACACTTCGAGCATTGTCAGGAAGTGAGATGCTTAGGTGTTTTTTGTCAACTGTTGATCTTAGATTTGTGTCACTTTGTAATGATTTAGTGGCTGATTACATGCAATTCTGTTGTGTTTACAGGGTCAGTTTGCGAGTGTATTGATTTGTGGTGTCTACATGGAGCCAATTAGCACACTGTACATGTGGAAGTATTTTTCTTTTGAACATGATTTACATTGAAAATGATGATTGTCATTAATAATGACCCTAATATAAAAAAAAACCCATAACATTTCTCTTAGTAACTGTTATAATTTCCAGTACATGAGTGGAATCCTTGCATGTTACTGATGCCCCCTGCTGTTCAAAGCTTTATCTGCATCCTGTCTCTTTAAATCGACATATTGATCACATAGCCGTGGCCTATTGATGTGTTTTAAATGGGCTTATTTGACCTATTGAATTAGAGTGACCTTACGGTCAGTTAGACATAATATTTAGATGTTTTTGGGGCCAATAATAAAAGTGTAGGCTTTACTGTTTGACGGATCCAACGTGTGATTCACAAATGTCGACAAAAGAGCTTAAAACATACCTAATGATTCATGTGAGATTCTCCTCCATCTTTCATCACCCTTTTTCCGATCCTAAGGAGAATAAAATAAACTCTAGGGCAAAAATGTAAAAAAAAAAAAAAATGTCAGACATGTGTTGTGGTTGCTAAGCAAACAGTGACTAATAATATCTACATGGGAGAGGTTTGCATTAGTGCAGCAAGCCAAAGCGCGGCACGTCTCAGTCTCCACCAGTCTAAAGACAATGAAGGTTCACCACACTGTAATTAGCCGACAATGAGTTTGTCAGTCACGTCTCATAAATATGAATAAGGAGGGATGGATTAAGGTGTTTGGTCTAAATTTGCCACGGTTTTTGACGCGAGAACGAGGGAAAAAAACGGCCCAGCGTCATATTCATCCTATCAAATCAGCCAAAAGAGAGAGTTTTCAGGCTTTTGTGTGTCAGTCTTTTCCTGTCATGACTGGATGAGTGCAGCTTGTAGAGGGCGTAGAGGGGTAGAGATTGATGTAACAGGTTTGGGCTTTTACTTTTTAAACGATGAAAAGGAGGTGTTTTCTTTTCTGTTTTTTTTTTTGCAGGGACATTTCAAGGATGGAGTGGACAGTATGTAATGTTGATGGTTTTATGCACTGCTTAATATAAATGTTAATGCCTATATGAAAAGCACCTCTTGTACTGCTGTGGGTCTCATTTAACAGCCATGGAGAGCACTCTTGGCGACACCAGCGAAGGCTTGATCATAATTGTCGCCGTTCAATTGTGTTTCAAGGTTTATTCTGACATCAGACACAATGGCAGTTGCACACAGTATATAGAAGACTGTGTAAAGTCCACTTTATCTGTCTGCTTCCATGTTATAGTGATAATAAAGAAATAGAACAAAGGAGTCAAAGTCACGGCACGCAGGCCACTTACGGTCCTCCAGTTGATTTAATGTGGCCCTGATAATTCATATCGTTATAATGAGTTATTTCTGTTTACTTTATTTATTAATAGATTTATTTTGAATTTAAATATATGTTTTTATTGTGACTGATATATCATTTCAGAGTTTTTTTTCCACTGGCCAGACTAGATACAAGATAGTGGCCCCGAGATCATTTTGGAGGGTTCCACCAAGAACCCTTTTGAAACCCTTAATTCAGGAAAGGGGTTTTAAAGGGTTCTCTGGATCAAAATGGTTCTTACTGGAACCATTAGTGTTACCAAGAACCCTTTCAGGAGCAAATGATTCCAGGTAGAACCTCAGCCCTTGTAGAAGAACATTTTTGGAACCCTTATTTCTAAGAGGCTCCAGGTAGAACCTTTTCATAAAGGTTCCACCTGGAACCCTTTTGGAGGGTTCCACCAAGAACCCTTTTAAAACCCTTTATTCAGGAAAGGGGTTTTAAAGGGTTCTCTGGAACACAATGGTTCTTACTGGAACCATTAGTGTTACCAAGAACCCTTGAAAAACCCTCTCTTCAGGAAAGGGTTTTTCAGAAGCAAATGATTCCAGGTAGAACCTCAGCCCTTGTAGAAGAACCTTTTTTGGAACCCTTATTTGTAAGAGTGTACACTCTTAGAAATAAAAGTGCTAAGTAGAACCATATAAGGTTCTTCTTGCTTGTCCTTATAGGAGAACCCTTTTTGGCTTCAGGTAGAACCTTTATATAAAGGTTCCACCTGGAACCCTTTTAGAGGGTTCCACCAAGAACCCTTTTAAAACACTTTATTCAGGAAATAGGTTTTAAAGGGTTCTCTGGATCAAAATGGTTCTTACTGGAACCATTAGTGTTACCAAGAACCCTTGAAAAACCCTTTCTTTCAGGGGAAAGGGTTTTTCAGAAGCAAATGATTCCAGGTAGAACCTCAGCCCTTGTAGAAGAACCATTTTGGAACCCTTATTTCTAAGAGTGTAGAGAGATCTACGGTTCTGCAAAAACTGTGGCTTTTATGTCAGATGTTGGGAAAAATAAATCCACATTATTAATGCACCAATAATTATCTTCTAAACAGTTATTAAGAAAAACAACAAGTCACAAATGGGCAGTTAATCACTTGAGATAAATACACTGATACAATGAGTTGTTTTTCACAGTAACAAAGTATCAGGGAAAGATTTGCCACAATTATGATTTGTGTTGATTTTTCTCTACTGTTTAATGACTGCATTTGCAGTTTTCAATAAATACTCAGTGTATAGCATTGGAGACAAACTAATACATGCATTTAAATCATTCAGCTTAACCTCCTGATGCAACACACAATCAAAATAATTAGGAAAAAAAAAGGGTATAATCAACAACTTGTATTTAAATGTGTCATAGTGTAATTCCCTGCCCTGGCCAGTAAGTGGTGCTTCAGCTCCTGAGTGAGATTTCTGGGCATCATTCAGTTTAAAAAAAATCCAGTTTTTGCCAAAGCAAAAGATTACATTTGAATTCAACGACTATAACACGTTATGTTCTGTATCAGAGGTTTACAGCCTTTTTTCTTCAATGTTTAACAGCAAGTTTAGGTTTTTTGTTTCTATTCTCACTGTGTGTACACTCTTATAAATAAAAGTGCTAAGCAGAACCATATATGGTTCTTCGGGCTTGTCCACATAGGAGAACCCTTTTTGGCTCCAGATGGAACCTTTTTTTTTTGTTCCGCCTGGAACCCTTTTGGAGGGTTCCACCAAGAACACTTTTAAAAACCCTTTACTCAGGAAAGGGGTTTTAAAGGGTTCTCTGGATCAAAATGGTTCTTACTGGAACCATTAGTGTTACCAAGAACCCTTGAAAAACCCTTTCTTTCGGGAAGCTAATGGTTCCAGTTAGAACCTCAGCTCTTGTAGAAGGACCCTTTTGGAACCCTTATTTCTAAGAGTGAAGACTCTTAGAAATAAAAGTGCAAAGTAGAACCATATAAGGTTCTTCAGACTTGTCCTCATAGGAGAACCCTTTTGGAGGGTCCTAGCAAGAACCCTTTTAAAACCCTTTATTCAGGAAAGGGGTGTATGTGTAGTCTATATATTTACGGTACACATAAACATCCTGCGCCGCAGTGTTCTCAAACCCTGTGATGTCAAATACACTCGGTGAAATAAGCAGCATGTGTCTGACGCATTATCTTTAGAGTGTTTTGTCGTGGATGTGACTGTGAGCTTTTATCACAGTTGGAAAAAGAACAGTGGAAGAGATAAGAAATCTGACTGAGTACAGTACAGCAGCACATGGTTACCGTGAAATGAACGGCAAATTCTCAGAAGAAAAGGCTCAGTCCTCATTGACCTCATTGAATACTTCTACTACTTATTATAATAATAATAATAATAGTAACTACAGAAAGAACTCAAGGCTTCTCAGTCTCCTGCAGTGTCAATAACATCCAATCCCATATTTTGCAACCGTTTTATATCACGATCGCCTCACCTGTCGTTTGCTTTTTTTAGTTATGCTGCTCATAAACAGAAAGACAGTCTAACGTATAATCAAACTGACAAACGAATACGGATTTAGCCGTCTTTCGAGGAAGGCGTCTAACGTTGACTCAATAATGTAAAGGTGTTAAAAACACCATTATGTTCAATTTTGTAGTCATTTCATGAAATGCACCTTTATCTTACTTGTCGGAGAATGCATAGTGAGAGCACAATATAAACACATGCAATAAAGACATAGAGTCGTAGTGGTGATTTAGGATTAAAGTATATTAAAAAAGCATGCTCACTCATGCAATCACCTTAAAGGTGCATTATGTAATAAATCTAAAGCAACTGGCCATAAAATCCTCCTAATATGTCACAGAGACTCAGGAATAATGTTCATATAACAAACTGAACTCACCAACAACAACAGTACAACAAAAATATTTGCATTAAAAAATATATTTTGCAGACCGCAAATCATGTTTATGTTTTGAAATCATGTTTTGGCATGTGGCGCCACCTACAGCCGTCTACCAATCATTGCAGTCAGTAGGGTATCAGGTGCCGAGCAACCACGGGTTGCCAGTTACGTCAGAAAACGAAACCTAAAAGACCTCGGTATTTTGAATTTGAATGTAGTAATCGGGCTACAATTTAGCCCAACATGCTAACTCTCTCATGGAGTCCACCATGTTAAACAGGGCATTTGATGTTCCTACACTTCCTGAAGGTCGCCATGTCTATCCTTTTCTTTGGTAGGAATGCGTCCTATTCAATGCGTTCAGACTTGCACTGCCACCCGATGGTGAAATGAGATACTACAGGACCCTGATGCGCGAGTATAGCAATGCCTTTAGTATGCAACTTCACTGTTTGATGCTTTGAAATCACACACACACTGGTCCTTTAAAATCAAAAGTAAACCAAGTCTATGGGGCCTCTGGAGTTTGAACGCCCCTCTATTCTTTTATAAAACAGAGGAAAAACTGCCTATCCTTGATTTGAAGATGCCAGACAGACGTAGCATCTATAGCTTTCAGAGTCAAATAATTCTCGCCCCCCAAAATAACACCACGAACACTGTGACCTGCATCTGATCTACTGAGGATCCACAACAACAAAATCCACCAGGAAAAGAGCCAGAGTCAGAGAAAGCACTCTCTTTCAAGGTCTGCGTAAGGTAAGTGTAAGTAATGAATCCCTGTTAATGATGAACAGAACGTCTTGTACCTGCTCGAGTTTTACAGTTTATGTGTGCAGAGGACGTCCGGAGCCGTGTCTTCAGTTTACAGAAGGATGTTGGTCAATGGCACAGTAGAGTTCACCCATTACCACCCATTAATGCTGCGTTCCAAGCTTCTTTGTTTTTATTTTATAGACACAATTTCTTCTGTTTTTGTCTTTACCATCATTGCCAAGTGTATGCTCATTGTGTTCCTGTTGGGTTTTCTCTGAAATGTAAGGCCTTGATCAACTTTGGATCAACTTGGGGCCACACGGTTTCTTGCCTTTGCAGCAAGAATACCCGGATTCATGACCCCAGAGTTTCCATGTTCTCCTTGTATCTGTACGTGGGTTTGCTCCAGGTTCTCTGGTTTCCTCCCACAGTTTAAACACATGCAAATTTTAGCGATTGAACTGTGATGGACTTGCAACCTGGTCCATGAGCCTCATGTGGAGGATAAAGCCGTAGAACACGTAGGGTCTCAAACTTAAATGACCTGGGGACCAATGATGATATCACACATTTACTTAATAATACTATTTATGATGCAAAATTAACGTATTAATATCAAAAACAGACATTTATTTTAAATTACATAAATAATAGTGTGGACAACTGTAATTAAAGTTTGTATCAGGAGCTGTTTCGGCCACTGGCTCGGGCCCCATATTTATGTAATGTTGTATATGATATATTTAATAATGGGATAATTATGACCAAATGTCTTTTTATTACTGTTATAAAAAACATTGCTAGCAAACATATTATATTCTATCACGTCGCTGGCAGCTGTGCCTCAGCTACACACTGTGTTTAAAAGACGCTGAGGTCGTGGGCCATGTTTTCAGTATAACATGATATTAAGTGAGGAGCCACATATAATCGATTGGGGGGGCCGCCAGTTTGAGACCCCTGCCGTAGAAGATGGATTGCCTAATTTTGGCATATTTATTCCAGGTGTTCCACATTGTGGTGCATGGTATTGAAAGTGAGTTTGTTTTTGGTTGACTGGTGAGTTGTGAGGCAGTGAAAGCTGTGAAAGCTGTGACACCTGCGTGATGATTCTCAGAGCTGAGCAGCAGCTGGCAGGAGTGGACCACACTCTGTAAGAATGGAATGAATGGAGACATGTAGTCTGTCTCTGTCCTCCACACACACACAAACAGGTACAGTAATGTCTCCTTAATGAGAAGATAGAAGGATTTTTTTTTTATTCACGTTTGCTTTTTTGTTTTTTCTCCCGGATCTCCCTCCCTCTCACTCACTCACTCTCTCCCTTCCTTCCTTCCTCTCTCCTCCCTGCTCGTCCTCTGCAGGCCCTGCTGCTGCAGAGAGGAGCTGCGTGACGTCAGAGGAGGCTGCTGGAGCGGTTCCTTGTTGGAGCTGAAAAAAAAAAATGGGGAGACGATTGCGAGGTGAGTGAGACGCACATTTCTTTCTTTTTTTCACCCACCCCGTCCTTTAAGCCTCCGCTTACGATTACGCATTTGTGCGCCAGTGCGCGCGAGTATTTATGCATGGCATGCATGCGTTTTCCATTGTCGCTTCATAAAACGCCGCTGTCGCTCCTGTGTGTGCAAACGATTTAAAAGGCAGTGTCGGGGGGTGTGGAGAGAGGGGAGGGGGGAACACGGTCCAGCTACGAGCCAGTGCTAGTGCTGGTGGTGCTGCTGTGGAAACAGGAGAGGGAAATCGGGCAAAAGCCAAGCTGTCGCCCTTTCCTCCTCCGGTGCCAGTGGAACCGACTTTCAGGCCCATTCGTCAAACATCATCACACACAGTGGCTTCTTCCACCGCTGAGAGATGACATTCGCTCGTCCACACCCACATGACACGCGCTGCTCGTGATCCATGTGCAGCGCAGATTACCCACAATGATGCGTTTTTGCAGAGCCAAACGTCTGCTGACATTTGATGGTCATTCATTACACTTGCTTGATCGAGAACCTCAGGCGACACTAAATGGGCCTGTTTGGCCTGGATGTACCTGGGTATCTGTGGCCACTTTCATATAGATGTCCTGTGTACCTAATAAAGTGGCACTTTGTGTTGTAGCACTGTTGTAGCTTAAAGAGATGGTCCTCTTGTCTTGTTGTCATGATGTGGTGGTTATGTGAGTTACAAACCAGTCTGGTCATTTTTGCATTTTCTCACAGAGAGCAGGTGCTCCTGGAGTAACTGTCCAAAAATAACAGTACAACTTTAGCAATAAAGTGGCTTTAATTTGCGAGCATTGGGATCCATTTGAAAACAAAAGTCCTGTAATGGCAGAAAGAACACAATGGGGGTCGACAGAGGCGATTCTAGAGTCTGTAGGGGCCCTAAGCAAAAACTCCCAGGGTGCCCTTCCAACCAGTGTTCATCACCATTATTATACAAATAATTTCTAGAGTTTAAAATATATTTTTTTCAAAATTAATGAAATAACATGGAAAAACCTTGTAATTAAAAAGTATGTGAAAATATAAATGTAACAACAAAAAAACTATATAAACTTAGTAAAAAATATACATTACACTGTACAGAACCCACATTATAAAACAATATAAATATATAGACCAATAAAATACTGTAAATAACTGAGAAAAACATATAAACTGAAAAAAAATGCATTACACTGTAAATAATCTTCAACTTCACAGAGGTTAAAGTGAGGTGGGGCCCCTTTAGGGAGGTTTCGGTGGGGGGCCCCCAAGCATTTGCCTGCCTTGCCTGTTTACAAGCTGCGCCTCTGGTGGTCCGTTAGCCTCGCGCAGAGCAGTACACCGGCGACGCACGGACATCACCATGTTGTCGATCGTGGAATGGCGCACGTTCAGTTGTGTTGCTACAGCTGTAACTCTCAACCCAGCACTCAGCATGCCAATGGCACGCTCCCTCGTGATTTGTGACATCTTCGGCATACATATTGACAAGTGACAAAAGACCACATTTTGGTGTGCCCTTTTATTGACCAGACCATAAGGAAGTGTCTGTGTACTGGTCACGCATACTGACCACCACTCCTGCCATGCTCCATGACTCTCGTGAGTTGAAATACTATATCTGAGATTATAGCCCCCCCCCCCCCCCCCAGACCATTCTCCGAAACCCTTAGAGATGGCTGTGTTGTGGTTTTGCGGTTTCTCAAATGCACACACAGACCAAGTGAATCTTATACTCTATCTGAACTCCGGCTTATCAAATACTTAAAGCAGTCGGACATGTGTACTTAATAAAGTGGCTGCTCTGTGTTTAAGCGTTAACATGGAAAAAGTGGGTTTGTTTGCATTCGAAGCTGCAACCCTGGTCCTAATGAGCCGATAGGATTTCCAATATTGGTGTTGGTCAGATGAAAAACATGTATATAAAAATCCAGTATGATCCCCAAACCCTGTTAATATCACTTGAAAGTTTGACTAAGCCCAGGCTTTAGAGAGAGTGATGTGACCAGACTGAGTGAGGGCTGCACATTTCTGCCATGCTGCAGCTGCATGGACAGGGTGATTTTTGGACCGTACCGGACTGGTATCTTGTGCCGAGTAAAAACTGGTCAGGTCTGTAGCTGCATGGTGCCTGTGATTTGTTTTTTATATATATATTAAATAGAATATTTTCATTGTTTCTCTGAGCATTCAAGAGTTAAGCACCATGAGGAAATCATGACTCCGTAATATTCACACTCTAATAATAATATCCCCACAGGGCTCCTCTAACTCTCCTGGTAGGTAAAGTGTCACGTGGAAACAGTGCATGAGAAAATCTGAGTCAGAGTTGTTGCCTGTAGCTGCTGTGTTTGTACAGTCAGATGTGTCAAAAGTTGGGAGAACAAACAGAGGCACAAGATATAAAATAAAAAAAAGCCTGAAAACAATAATGTTTGTTCCTCTGCAGAATGAGATTAGTTTCCCAGCGTGGCAAGATAACGGCAGCTTTAAGTCCTTTTCTTTAGATAGTTGTGTTCTGTGGTCTGCACTGCAGCGCCGGAGGACATGCATGTACGACAGCCTGCTTCACTCGCTCGGTCACGACTGGGCTAGTTTCCAGCAGTAAAAATGTAAACATCACAGCAGACACAGGTGGTTTCCTAAATCACCGCATGTCAGCGATGACTCGCACAGAACAGTTGCACAGTCCTTGACGTTAAGTATTCCTGCTCGTCAGTTTGTACGTTTTTCTTGCATTAGGGAATCCATTATTCATGTACCATTTGTGCTGTTGAGAGAAGATGGGTTTTGTTGACATTTCAGGGATACAGATACATGGAGGACCTGTTAGGAGGCTGTCAAACAGTCACTTTATGCATTCTTTTTTTAAAAGACTCGTTGAGATTGAGAATCGCTTTTTTACAAGCGAGAGTCCTGGCCAAGACGGGAAAGCAGCACAATTTGCAACTTACAGACCTTTATGACATCTACAGCCAGACGTTTGTGCCTCCTAGTCATTCACTTGCCCTTTAAAAGTGTTCAGTTTTCGGTCATTTTGCAGTCACAGGGAGCAGCAAACTGAAAATAAATCGTTCCACGTTCAGTTCTGACTAATGGAACTGACAGTAAAAAAAACAAATCCTGTGACCTAAGACCATGCAAACTTGCTTTTTCACTCATAAAAACCCATTGATTTTCAAATGTTCAGCTCATCAATAAGCTCTGCAGAAGCCTGATAATTTGAATCAGGTGTGTTGGAGCAAGGAAACTTCTAAAACATGCAAGGAAGTGGGTCCCTAGGACCAGGATTTAGGAACCCTGTGGTAGGGGATGGATGGATGGATGTAGTGAAGGACTACCGCGTTATCCTCCACATGAGGGTCGTGGGAGTCACTGGTGCCAGTCCCAGCTGACATAGGGGTACACAGTCCATCACAGGGCCACATGAAGACAAACAACCATTCACTGTCACACTCACACGCATTACGGTCATTGCCTAATCCCCAAATCTGCATGTTTTTGGACTGTGGGAGGAAATGACCAATGTTTTTACGTCTGTGCCACGTCAATCAAACCAACTATGGCGATGTAAGAAGCAATGGTCAGTGTGGACAGACTATTCTAGGGAGCATTTCTACAAATAATATAATTCAAGACTAAATTCTAGAATAAATCCCAGCTTCAATTTTAGCTTCTTTACCAAAGTGAAGGAGACACAGACCTACAATAAAATCCCAAGGTATTTTGCGCTGTAACACCTTCTCAATCAGCGCACTGCGTCGTGATAATGGCTTTCAAATCCTTTTGGCTTCATCTTTGCGATTGAGAAACAACAATCAATTTGGGTTTTATCAGATTTGAAAACAAACCGGATCATAAAAATTCCACTGCAAAGTGTCAAAAGTGTTTTTCGAGTATAACTCCACTTAAAGCTCCACTGTGTCACATTAAAGAGGGTTTACTGGCTGACACTACCCATAACTTTGTTTGCAACATGTGCTTTAAGATATAATACTCTTGTTTCCATTGCCTTCTGTAGACAGAATGAGTGAGGATCTTGCTTTATGGAGGCTGCCATTGTGCCCTGATGTTCTACGGAAACCAGTCAGCGTATACTTACGTTTGAAGTGTAAGCTTAATTTGTAAATTAAAAAGATGTGCATTGTTTCTGGTAGGACCTGCTTGGGACAGAGTTGTCACTATTGGCGATATTCCATTATACAGTTCTAGCGTGACTTGGTTCGGCATGGCTCGATTTATTTAGCTTTTCTATTAGGGATAGCACCTGGTACCTGGTACTTTTTTTACTAGCTGTTTGATGAGGTTCCAAGCGACCTGAGCCAATACTAAAATGTGACATCAACAGACTGCCGGCCACTGGATGGCGGCACTTCCTGCATGACCATAGTTTAGTACTTCCTGGTCATGCAGGAAGTACTAAACTCATCTTTTTTAATGATTCAGTTACACTGAAATCAACTGCTTTTGCTCGTCCATAGTTTGTGTGTTTGTGTGTGTGCCCGTGTTGAGTAGGTACCATAGTAATGGTATGCACCAACGTGCCTGGTACCCAAACCGTGTAGAGTTGAGCCGAGCCGAGTAGTGCTAAAACTCCGCCTATGTATCTCCGCCTTGCTTGACCTTTGATTTCAACTAATGGTTTTTGAAATACAATAGGCCGCAACACTCTAATCTGGGTTAGCCAGTGTTTTGGCCCTTGTAGGAGGCGCCTGTCAATCATCTATTGGACACCACAATCACCCTGGGACCCTTGAGAAACTGGAGATATTGTGTATTTCTGTTGCTGTCAACAAATGACATAGAAATACTTATCTAACAATGCCTCTAGTATTCAATCCTGGTCCTGAGCACCCACTGCCCTGCATGTATAGAAGTTTTCCTTGCTCCAACACACCTGATTCAAATTATCAGGCTTCTGCAGAGTTTGTTGATGAGCTGAACATTTGAATCAGGTGTGTTGGAGCAAGGAAACTTCTAAAACATGGAGGGCAGTGGGTCCCCAGGACCAGGATTGAAGAACTCTGCTCTAGCCCAAGCGTCTAATCTTCAGAACTGTCCAATCTGCTAGCCTACATGCGCTGTAAGTGCAGTGAAGGCAAATCTTCAGGTCTGGCTTACAATTATAAAATCCTATTGTTAAAATTCTCTTTTATTTTTTTTTATATAATGCTGGACTTTTTACTCACAAGCACAAAGTAAATTTTTTCCGCTATTTTCAGTTGTAGATTGACAATTTACTCAAAATTAACTACAGGGCTTCTTATAGTCGTCATAATGGGAAAAGCCAGTGCCACAGTTTGGATGATAGTTTTGAGATCGTAGCACAGAGATTTACACTGACTCACTGTGTTTGGCTACACAAAGAGTGCCTGCCAGATCAATTCAGAGTCAAAGTCGATGTCTTAAAATTACTTGTTTTGGTGTAAAAACCTGTTACGTCATTGTTTTCCAGTGTTGCACACACTGTAAGTAGCAATTCTCTCGCGACCAGACTAATCTTTAATTGATGGCTAATTCTGAATATTACATTCTGCATTAACAGTGTGCACAGCTGCTTCAAACATCCTCCTGGCCTTTCTGTTATTGTTGGTGCTCATTCAACCATCGCTCAGAGATCAAGGATCAGGCTGAGGATTTTGGCCTTGGGACATTTTCTGACAGCTCATGTCTGTCTGACTCTACTAAATACTGATATAAACTCGTTCTGTTAACGTTTACTTACTCATCTTTAGTTTTAAGGTTCTTCAACCCACCTGGAATCACACTGTGATTGACATGCTCTCAAATGCTGCTAAATGCTCCCTCTCTTTTCTGTCCGCATTAGGCCGAGAGCTCTATTGGAATATGAAACATTTAATCTTAAGCAGCAATACGAATATGGTGCCTCCACAGGCTCAGGATTAATGAGTATAAAAAGGACCTCAGACTAGACTGTCCAAATGCGGCCACATATCATGGAAGCCATATTCTGCGTCATTTCCCACAGACGTCCTCTGACGAAAAGCTTCATGCCCAGAATTGTTTGGCGACCGCAGAGGCTTCATCATGTATGTAGTCAAGTAGCTCTCTCATGTTCTTTTTAGAGGATACAAATGGTGAATTCCAATTCCTTGCTTAACCCTCAATCTCAAAAATACTCGCTCCCGCTAGCGCAAGTGCTGTCCCGATTCTCAGAAAAATTAAGTTGAGGGGCAAGTTTAAGGGCTGTATCGCCCTCAATATTGAGATTTTCCACCACCCTTGGGAGTAAGGGCTACCCAGAATGCATTGCGTGTTTTGACATAACAAAGATGGCGCCGAAAGCAGCGAAACGAGTACACTACAAATTAAGTATTATCTTTGTTAATAGAGATATAAAAAAAATTATGAAAACCATTGTATTATCTTAGTTTAGACCCATATTATGGATTACTGACGTCATTGTTGCGTAACATTTATTTTTATTTTACGGCCGGTGCGGACAAGCGATCGTTTGCTATCGTTTGCTATTGTTTACTTTTCAATAAGCCGTGACGTGTGGTAACTGTCAGCTGAATATGTCCATGGTTGTGGTATTTGTATGAGTATCATCTTATAACTAACTGACAACCTAATAACTTGACTGACAAACGGATCGTAATAAATAATCGGGACATAAATGTGTTCTTCTTCTTCTTTTTGAGTTGACAGACTGGACGCAGCTTTTGCGTTATTCTGCCCCCTACAGTCTGAGGACGTATCTGCATAAGGGGTGTCCCATTTCTAAGTGACAACATAACCCTCAACACTTGGTTTTGAGGGCCAGTTAAGATTAAAGGTTGAGCTTGAGGGTTAAGATAGGAATTGGAATTGGCCCAAAATCCTGAGGAAGTATTGTGCTCTTATCCCGCTATGATTGAATAAGCGAACTGACCGAGTGGCATAGATTCATGTGTAAACACTCACTGTGACTTATCGATTGGTTGTATTAGCTCTCGGGGTGGACTGCGAGATCGGTTAGACGTTTGACATTCTTTCATTCACACGTCAGCATCGCGTTTTCGTCGGTAACGACGGACGTGGAGCAGTTACCATGTTCCAAAACAACTTCCTGGCATGCATTACCCAAGGATAACTGCTTCACTTAACAGCCACGTGGATCGATAGCAGACAGTGGTGAACTGGGGGGGAACGAGTCCGTCCATCAGCTCACGTTTGTGAAAGTCATTCTAGTCTCGTTCGCGATCTCAGCCTCGTCCTGATTTGATCCACTTTTTAATGATGCTCATTCGGTGTTGCCGCACTGTGCAGCTTTAGCTTTTCTTGTTGGCTTCAGTCTCTCCATGCATGGTCACTTGAATGCTAATATGGCTTCAGTGTCTGCTGTTCGGGGCCATGTCATAAAATATGAAAGAGCATAATCATGTTGTCTTCCGTTGCCCTTGTGTTAATGAAGTAATGGCTGAATGACGGGCACCAGTTGAAAACTTTTAACAAGAAGTTTTTGCTTGGAGGCTTTAAGTGTGTCTGTGTGTATTTTTTTATTTAACAGGCTTAATGATTATGAAATCACTAGAAAGCTGTACTCAGTGGTCACTGGTTCCTGCTGAAGAGACAAAGTCGAAGACAAAAACCTGCAATAATGGGGTTTATTTGCAACATTGGGACATTTTTACTTGATATTGCAAACATGTTATTGTTAGGAGTGTGTAACTGTCAGAATACAGAATAAATGTAACTAAATGTAACCAAATATAATGTAAAATAAAAGTAACAACTCCGTAACATATTGCTAAATAACTTTCTGTATTTATTACTTATTCAATTTCACTCGTCGCATGATGCATATACAATGATACACTGCAATCTAGTGGCGGTGCAGTCACATTGTGGGTAACGCAATCGCCGTGCATTATGGGAAATGTAGTTTATGGTCAACGCACGCCTTAAAGCAGCATAGACCTATTTTAACACAGATTTTTAAGACCAATTAATCACTCGTGTGGCCACATAAAATGACATGGCGGGCCACTTCTGGAACCCGGGCCTTGAGTTCGACACATGTGGAAACTTTAACTTAGAACACAGAACATTAAGGCTGCGACAGAAAGTGAAATATAGAGTGGTAATCTGATGAAAAATGTATATATTTTTTTTCATTTTCACCAACGATATAAATACACTTGAGCAAAAACTACTCAAGATTATTTTAAAAATTCAATTGAATTTGTGATATTTGGAAAAACGTCACAGCTCAAAGATCGCTTGGCTCGTTTCTAGGAACAAAAACAAAAGAAAAACGGTTTAAAATGAATCATAACTGACTCAACAGCTCATAAGAAGATGAGAAAATGCATTTTTAATTCCCTTGGCATAGATCTGTGCTGTTTGAGCACTAAGGGTTAATGTTGACTTTCATTAGAATAAGCCAGATCTATCATAGTTTACCTTCAAATGGACCAGATAATCTTATGCATTTTTTTAAATTATTATTTAAGGACACAAATAATGCACTGCAGTTTCACAGTTAAGAACATCATTTATTTCAGAATTGTCCACCTGTTGGTGAGTTTAGTCACAGTTCCAGACTAAAAACTAAGGCCTAAAGTATCAACAAACACTTTTTATCAATGTAAATATAAAGTAAAGTTTGTCTGATGATTCTAGGCTCATGCATAGTCTTCATAGTTACTTCATAATTTCTTAAGTGCTTCAGGCAAATAATTTAAACTTGGGAAGTAAAGTCACCTGACAGTTATATACAAATCTCTAAAGCATACAGTGAATCTTGTGAGACTCTTTTATGAGGGTTTGAAGTGATGCAACGAGGAAGTAACCGCACAGCAGCAGCAGCAGCTTCATAAAACCGTTTCCTGACATTAAAAAACGGACGTTTGATTGGTTCATAGCACATTTAGATCGAGACAGTAGTCTGTGTGTCTTTTGACTTTATTACCTGTTAAGCAATCGTATCGGTTGCTTTTTAGAAAATAGAATTCAATAGTGCTATATGTATATATATATATATACATATATATATATATATATATATATATATATATATATATATATATATATAAGAACTCATTCTGTCTGCAGAAGGCGATGAAAACTTTTAGAATGTAAAGCAAGGATAAGAACTGAAAGACAGACATTGTAGCACAATGACCAAAGTGCAGCCTTTGAGATTTGATAATTGGGCTCTTTCAAATTGCAATGTTATCTTTAAAAATGATTAGTCATTCAGCTCTAGTTAATAGCTACTTAATGCATTTATATGCCTAGGTTGAATGTGACCCACTAGAAAGGATAATGAGCGTCATGTTCTCGTCGGAGCCTAGAAGTCATTAGCATTGTTTTAATGGAGTGTCGTGTAGGTTCTCCACCTGGGAAACATTTCAAATCCGTCTTATTTTTCTTCTAAGCCGGCTGTTGTCAGGAATTGAGGTGAATACAGTACGACATCATTTACTTTGATGCTATAAAGGGGGCAAACAGGGAAAGGTACGGGGATTATTTTTACTGCATTGTTTTCTCCATATTTACATTTCTTCCACCATTGACTATAAATGTAATACCATGGCAGTGGATGAAGCGCATGAGGAACACCAGCAGTGATGACAACTTCATCGTTAAAGTGTAGGAGGATGCTCGTGTCACACCTCTCGCGTAGTCTTGGCGCCTCCGGCACCGCGTACAGAATAATGCTAAGAGCCCGTTTGAGTTCAGTGCTGCAGCATCTCTGGGTGGAGCTTTCGCAGAGGACAGGCAAAACAAAAATGTTTATCAGAGAGGACAGGCAGGCACACAGGAATAAATCTCACCTGGCGGTGATGATGGTCTGCCGAGCCGTGATTGTGTGAAACTCTGTGGCGTTTTGCTTACATGTGAGTTAGTTTTATTATTTTCTGAATTAATTCAGGCTCATTTGATCAATTGTTGTTCAACCTTTAACGGGCTCATCGTTGATGTTGCCTGAGGGCGGCTGTGGCTTTGGTGCAAAGGCCTCAGCACAGGTGCGGACTGGAGTCACTTGACTTGGACTTAAGCCAATCAAAAAAGACTTCAATGTTATTTTATGAGCTATGAGATCAGTTACGACGCCGATACGTGAGTATGTTCCCCTCAGTCGCTCGAGTTGAAGTATTTGAATTTGACGAAAAAATTATCTTAAGTACGTTTTTTATTTGTTTTGAATGAATAAATGTTAACTTTTGTCTTAAGTTTGCCTTTGTGTGATCACATTATCACATTATCTTATACAAGTATTGTTTTGATGCCATAATTTGCCTTAACACACTATGCATTGTATCAATATTTGAATCGAGAATCTTATGAGTCGAATCAGGTGAATCGAGAGTCGATTTTGAATCGAATCGTGAGCCAACCAAAGATTCACATCCCTACTGGAAACGTTAGCGGCGGTTAACGTTAACGCATGACGACTGACCGGGAAAAGACGTCATGTTTACGTGACTCCCGAGTCTCTAAAGTAACTCTAAATTTTAAAAACAGAGACACACATACGCAGTACACAGGTACGCTAGTTTTTTCTAGCGCTTTTCGTTTAAAAAACAGCCCACTCTAGTTCGACTGTAGGCGTGCTAACGGCGCTAAAGGAGCTAACGCAGCTAACTGGTAAACGGTGCCTGGAGTCCGGTGCTGCGGCACTTAAACATGAAGTCTTGTGTTAAAGTTGCATTAATATGTGTAAACATTACTGTAACCACAGCATACAGACATAGAGATGTTTAAAATTAAAGGTGCCATATGTAAGAATGTGGCCAAAATTGGTTACTACATTCAAATTCAAAATACTGAGGTCTTTTGGGTTTCGTTTTCTGACGTAACTGGCAACCCATGGTTGCTCGGCAGCTGAGATGATTGGTAGACGGCGGTAGGTGGCGCCACATGCCAAAACATGATTTCAAAACATAAACATAATTTGCAGCCTGCAAAATATTTTTTTTTAATGCAAATATTTTGGCTGTACTGTTGTTGTTGGTGAGTTCAGTTTGTTATATGAATATATGTATTAGTCTCTGTGACATATTAGGAGGACTTTATAGCCAGTTGCTTTAGATTTATAACATAATGCACCTTTAACATAGAATACAGTTTTTGTTGTTGTATTAATACAGATTAGCATATGTAAAGTCATTGGAGGATCACCCTCTGAGCTGGCTTAGCATGTGGTGGAGTGCTAAAATAAAATATTAATCCGTCTATTAACATGGATGTGAAAAAAGCTTGCGATGTGAAACTGATGTCACTGGTGTTTTTGCTCTTTAGCGCATAAAAAGAGCTGCAGCAGCACAGCAGCTACAACAAGGTTGTTTATTTGCAGCAGCACCATAATAGAGCATCCCATTCCTCTGACCTATAATTAAAACTTCTTAAATACCATGGTGCACACAGTGTGTTTACGCCGTGACCACGTACCTGTGGTGTTTATGGGACAGTAATTTAAGGTCGTAGATGTGTTGCCGTTCTCTTTCGGGCTGAAATAGAGACGGGCGTGACAGCGGTAAGATTTGTATGTTCACGTTCCACCCCGGCCATGCCCTCCAGGCTTTGATGCATTCAAACATAATCACGTCAGCCATTACATTTTTATTTATTATATGAAATAAATTGAATTTCTAGGAGACAGGGGTGAGATAATGTAGGAGGTATCTCTGTGATTTTATTTGTATCCTGAAAAATGATGAACTCTCTCTCTCTGATCAGAGCTATTGATTCAAACTTCATGGGATTCTCGCTGTTCACGATCATAAACTTCACAGCTCAATGTCAGTTTTGTCAGTTAGTGAATGCATTTTCTGTGAGGACACTTTTCATCATCTAAAATGTCGATATTAAGGTCTCTTGATTAGAGATAGACCGATATGGTTTGTTCAGTGCCGATACCAGTTATTAGTAGTCAAGGAGGCCGATGACCGATATTTGGAGATATTTTGCAGTAAGTGTAAATATCACCGTCAAAATTTTGAACACTTAACTTAAAGGTGCAATACGTAATAAATCTAAAGCAACTGGCCATAAAATCCTCCTAAAATGTCACAGAGACTCAGGAATAATGTTCATATAACAAACTGAACTCACCAACAACAACAGTACAGACAAAATATTTGCATAAAAAAAAAAATCTTTTGCAGACTGCAAATCATGTTTATGTTTTGAAATCATGTTTTGGCATGTGGCGCCACCTACCGCCGTCTACCAATCATTGCAGTCAGTAGAGTCTCAGCTGCCAAGCAACCACGGGTTGCCAGTTATGTCAGAAAACGAAACCTAAAAGACCTCTGTATTTTGAATTTGAATGTAGTAACCGTTTTTGGCCACATTCTTAAATATGGCATCTTTAATATATATATATATGTATAATTTAGTTATATGCTATTTTGTCTTTCATTTATCTTTGTTTTTGGTTCAAACAAAAACAAAAAGTGCAGGGTCAGCAGCATCTCTTATCTCTTAGCATCTCGCTAAGTGAAATTTTAAATAATAAATAAATTGATCTCTTATCGGCCGTCAGATTTAAAAAAAAAAGGCAGATGCGCTTCAAAATGCAGAATATCGGCGCCAATTATTGGCCCGGCCAATAATCCTTTATCACCTTTAATACCTTTTCATGATCTATCCTCCTGACCAATGAAATAATTCACCCAAACATTTCCACTCTTCATTCTCAACCATCATTCCTCTATCCCTTTATTCTCTCTTTGTATTTGAGCCTCCCTCCCTCCTGATTTTATATTCATAATATTATAATCTTCCATAATTTCTCTAGGAGTTGCCAACCTTTTATTAACCAGTGTCTATTTTTAAACACCTCGAGATCAGGCTCCTGTCCTCATGTTAAAAAGCAAAATAAATGGAGCTTTTTTTTTTTGTCCTGATACCATCTGTCTCACTAATGATGCAAGAAGGAAAGCAGAGACTGGAGCGTTTTCTCTGTTTAATGTAGGTCTGTATACTTTCATGACCATTAAAAAGTCAAAAAGATAGCTAGAAATGAAAGATTATTGATATTGGTGTAATATACTGTATATATTTTTTCATAATGTAAATTTTTTTTTTTTTTGAAGTGCAATATATTGTCATTTTTCATACTGTCAAATTTTTTATACTGTAGTTTTCTCATCAGTGCAATATCCTTATCCTTATTTATTATCCTTATTTAATAGCTCAGCCTTGTTTCCTTACACTATAAATACCATGTGCATACTGTGTATATTCTGCAGACCGGTTGTAATGTACATTCTATTTTTAAACCTATTTTTATAGTCAGTGTTAATATCTTTATATATTGTACTTTATATATTCTATTTCTTTTTGGTAATGCATGTTTATTATTTATTATCCTTATCCTTACTGTCTTGCTGCTGTAACACTGTAAATTTCCCCACTGCGGGACGAATAAAGGACTTCTTATCTTATCTTATCTTATCTTATAACAGAAATGGAAATAAAGCTACCAATTCTATTTTGATGGTGATATTTCAAGGCCGTGGTCATGAAACCTTAACTAATGCATCTGTATTCCAATCAGTCATCAGATATTCAGTCCACATTAGGTATATTCATGATAACCACACTACCATTCACTGTTTTCACACAGCACTTTTATCAATGGAGAGACATTATAGGTGTTGTTGATTCTGCAACTTTTGCTGTATTTTTGCACACAACGAGATCTCCTGCTGCTGGTTGAAAGTGTGTGTGTGTGTGTCATATACACACCCACTATTCCACTGGTCCACGTTAACTGCCGTCCTCTGCGATGTCTCAGCTGAGCTGCATTGGCAGGATGTGACATGTGGCTACCGAGCAGCCTCACTTCCCTCCATTTCCTGCCTCGGTTAAATACCTCGCGTAGTAATTCTAAGCAGATGGGAGAGTGTGTGCTCTGTGTGCAGTGTAGTCACTGTAGAGTCTGTGAAAACCCTTTCTTTTAATAAGTGGGCATGACTTGCCAGGACTCTCCCTGATCCAGCCTCAGCAGACGTCTAATAACAGTCTCAGTGACTTGTGGGGATTTCCA
Source organism: Microchirus variegatus (assembly GCF_963457635.1). Classification (NCBI taxonomy): domain Eukaryota; kingdom Metazoa; phylum Chordata; class Actinopteri; order Pleuronectiformes; family Soleidae; genus Microchirus; species Microchirus variegatus. The sequence goes on from NC_139824.1 coordinate 9,896,262, forward strand.
GTGTCCGAGCCCTCGATGAAAAATGGCACGCACGGATGTGATTTGTGATTACGCGGCCGATGTCTTCGCCTACTGCTTTGCTCCTTAATGGCTGCTGAAAAACATTAAGGGAGTCGGGGGTTCCAGGGTTTCATTACTCGTGCTCCATTTCAATTAATAACACGTAAATTGTACACCTGTCATCCGCATTGCCCCAGCAGTTGGAAAACACTGCCGGCGTCTGGGCAGGTAGAAACAGACCTTTTAAAAGAGATGCCACAGTTACCCACGTTTGCCTCAATTAAGATTCTTATTGGAACATTATTGTACTTTCTGAAACTAAGTAAACTTCAGCTTCGTGTTTACACGACACTCTTAGAAATAAGGGTTCCAAAAGGGTTCTTCTACAAGGGCTGAGGTTCTACCTGGAATCATTTGCTTCTGAAATACCCTTTCCTGAAGAAAGGGTTCTTGGTAACACTAATGGTTACAGTGAGAACCATATTGATCCAGAGAACCCTTTAAAACCCCTTTCCTTTTAAAAGGGTTCTTGGTGGAACCCTCCAAAAGGGTTCTCCTATGAGGACCAACCGAAGAACCTTATATGGTTCTACTTAGCACTTTTATTTCTAAGAGTGTAGTGTGTGCATCCTCTCTGTACCTGAAAGGTCATGAATGGACGTTTTCAGTGATGTTAGCATGGATGTATTTCCCGTCTGAAACTGTGCTGAAACACTTGCCTGGATGTTTGTTTTTATTTGGAAACACTCTGGGGTTGGAGACACCACAATACGATATCACGCATAGAGCTGAAACAGTTAATCGATTCATCGATTGCTAAATTAATCGTCAACTATTTTGATAATCGATTAATGGGGTTTGAAGCTTTTTTTCATAATTTAAACAAGATTTCTGATCGTTTTAGCTTCTTAAATGTGAATATTTCCACTGTGATCTGTAAGTTGGAATACATGTTTGTAAATGGTAAATTTATGCATAATATTGTTGAAATTTGACTTATTTTTTGTCAAGAAAGTTCAGGTTGTAACAGAAAACTAATTAAATGTCTAGAATTGCAGGCTTCCTATTTTCTTTAATGGTACAAGGAGATAAAACCAAATATAACAATACAGTCATAAACTGCTGAATATTTCTGCAGAAAAACTCTTTTAAGCACCTGTTCTCATTATAATGTTCATAGTTTAATTGGATGAGTCATTGTTGTTCTCTGTTAAACTGTAAAACTCATCATGTTTCCTTTATATTCCAGGGCCTGAGCGAGGGGAAAGGCTATGAAAGATGAAGTGAAAAACACCAATCGATAGTTGCCGCAATGTGTGGTCATGTGACTGAGCCGGGCTCCCCCACTGCACACGGGCTCTCTCTTCTTAATGACTTTCCTTAGCTGTCCTGTTTTCACCATGAGAGGATCTGTCAGAAGCTCCATTTCTGTGACCTCATACTGGCGCTGCCGTTGTGCCGCGTGAGCGCCCCCTCCTCCTCCGGCAGTTACTGCACGGAATGGCCTCTCTGGACCTGCCATATCGCTGTCCTCGCTGCGGGGAGCACAAGCGCTTCCGAAGCCTGTCGTCCTTACGCGCCCACCTGGAGTACAACCACACGTACGAGACGCTCTACGTCCTCTCCAAGTCCAACAGTGTGTGCGACGCCGCTGCTTTGCTGCCCCTAGTGGCCGAGGGAGCTCTCCTCGCACCTGCCAACAACAACGACCCCTTTGAGCCGCTGCGGCCTTCGGCTTTAAAGGAACGCCGCTTCCCTTGCCGCGAACTTCCTTGTGCGGACGACCTGAGCTTGACCCCGGCTAACTCTAGCACGTCAGCTCGGTATATTCCCAATGTGGAGTTTCCCCTCGGGGAGATTTTTATGAAGAAAGCCATGACATCTGCAGACCCGGGCACCCATGGAAACCCCAGCACGGCTGTAGCTGTGGCTGCTAACGTAGCAGCCAGCGCAGTGGAGGCGGCCTACGAGGAAGGCCTGGCCAGGCTTAAGGCGCGGGCCTTTGAACGTCTGGAGCTGGACGAGAGGCTGGAGAAGTTGTCTGAAGAGGTAATTATGAACATCTCACTTATTAAAAATGAGACATGAGGCTCCTACAATTTTCATTTTATAGACCAGTGTTTCCACAATCCTGGTTCTCGGGGACCCACTGTCCTCCATGTTTTAGATGTTTCCCTGCTCCAACACACCTGATTCAAATAAGTGAGTTGTTGTCAGGCTTTTCCAGAGCTTGATGATGAGCTGACTATTTGAATCCGGTGGGTTGGAACAGGGAAACATCTAAAACATGGAGGACAGTGGGTCCCTGAGGACCTGGATTGGGAAACAATGTTATAGATTATAGATTTCAACCATTTCTGACATTGGTGTTCACCAAGGCTTGTGTCAGTAAGTATATATATATATATATATATATATATGTGTACATGTATATATACATATATATGTGTGTATATACATACGTGTGTGTGTGTGTATATATACATATATGTGTGTGTATATATATATATATATATACATATATGTGTGTATATATATATATATACATATGTGTGTATATGTGTGTATATACATATGTGTGTAAATATGTGTATATGTGTGTATATATGTGTGTATATACATATATACATGGGTATATTATATATGTATATACACACATATATATACACACATATATGTATATATATATATGTGTATATATGTGTGTACATACATACATATATATATGTGTGTATATACATATATATGTGTGTATATATGTATATATATATTATGTATAAAGACATTTAGCATTTAAAGTGGTGACTGCACACCATATTCAAATCATTGCAGGCTAAATATGCAGTTCCACAGTGTTAATGCACAAACATAACTCTCCCACCATTTGTTTTATTTTTATAAACACTTTTGGTGTTTTACATTTATTAGAACAGTGTTAATTTAAGAGTTAAGAGTAAGAGTTGTGATAAAATTGAGTCATGTTTTCTGGAAATAAATTGAAAGATTTGAGGAAAAAACCTTTAAAGCCAGCGATGCCATCATTTCTTGCTTGGACATTAATTGCAGTGCTGCAGAGCAATTTGCTTCGCCTCGTAACTAACGAAGCTGTATTTGCAGCAACAATTCAGTGACACTGGATGAAAAACGTCATGTGTCATCTATATGCTGGAAGTGGAACCCTTGAAATCTATACGCTTGTATCTTCAATAGTCCGTTCCATTAAGTAACTTAATTTATAATGGCCGACTTGCTCAGATATCACCCCAGCACCATAAAACTTTTCAGCTGACAGATTGCTCTGCTCAAACTGGCTGCTGCTGCACGGTTTGCAGACGCTGAAGGAAAATAGCCATCTCCTTTTTTTTCTCTTTAATTTAGACGCAGGAAACAACCGGCATTACTCTTCCCAGTCTCCTCAGTTTGGTTTTGAGAGCGTTTAGCTCTGCAGCAGAGGGGGAATTAATGACCGTGTCCCAGACACACACTGAATCTGATCAGTTAAACGCTTACAGATGGGAATAACGCGTCGCAGACTCAGAGCCCGGCAGCCTCATGACCACGTTTTTTGGTATATAGTCAATAACATTCATCCAAAAATACAAGGCATCAACAATGTCAAAGTGTAAGACAGAAAATGCTTTCATTTGTCCCTGTTATGTTATATTGTGAAGGTCAAACCCTCATTAGCATATCTTGTTTTACATAACACGGTCGCATCGAGAAGCTCAATGTGCTCCGCGTCTTGTAGGTGGAGCAGAAAATAGCAGCGCGTGTAGGCCGTCTTCAGTCGGAGCTGGAGAGGAAGAGCTCCGAGCTGGAGCGGGCCAAGCAGGAGAGCGAGCGGCTGAGCCAGGAGAAGCAGGACCTGGAGGACAAGGCCTCTGAGCTCTCCAGACAGGTGGACGTCTCTGTGGAAATGCTCGCCAACCTCAAACAGGATCTGGTGAACAAGGAGGCGGAGCTCAACCACAAACAGCAGTAAGTGCATTTTATTGACTATAATGTGTCCCTGCGATGGACGAGTGATCTGTCTAGGGTGTTCCTCCACCTTTACCCCTATGTCAGCTGAGTTTGGCACAGTGCCCCCCGTGACCCTCCTGTGGAGGATAAAGCATTGGAAGATGGATAGATAATGATGGATAGATGTCACATGCACATTACATGATGCATCTTCACAGGTTTAATTAGCATGTAAGGTGTGTGTGCAAGTGTGTGCGAATGAGTGAGAGAACAAACACAAAAGATTGATTTTTTGTTTATTATCTATTTCTTAAAGTCACACAAAGGATATGTATATGTGTATATATGTATTTGTGTATATATATATGTATGTATATATATGTGTATGTGTATATGTGTATGTATATTTGTATATTTATACATATATATACACATACATACATACATATATACATACATATACATATGTATATATGTGTATATATATGTATATACATATATATAAGTATATATATATATATATATGTATGTATAAATACGTGTATATATATATATATATATATACATATACATATGTGTGTATATGTATGTATGTATATGTATATTATGTATATGTATATGTAATATACATATACATATACATATACATATACATATTATGTATATGTATGTATATATACATGTATGTATGTGCATATGTATATGTATGTGTATAAATATATATATGTATACATATATATATATATATATATGTATATATGTTTATATATACATATATATGTATATATGTTTATATATACATATATATATATATACTAAAATTAGCTATGGAGGACCACAGGTCCTACCTGTGATGCTTTTATTAAGCCCATTTAAAACGGATACAAACACTTTTCTCCCTCACCTCCACCGCTCCGTTAATAGCATAATCCTTATGATACCCAGCAGCCAGATGTGTTCTGCATCTGTCTCCCTCCGGGGACGACGAGCTGCTCGTGCAGCTGGGCATCGGTTGCCTCGTTCTTCATCTGCGTTGGCCCCGACACACTCGCTCAGACCGGTCTCACCGTAAAGCTGCCGCGCTGCTCGGTGAATTAGTGAAAAGTACAGCTGTAAATGGAAGGACATAAATCTCGCCGTGGTGATGTAAAGTTAATGGAGACTGTGAGTCTGTTGAGCGTGGCTCGCAGGTCTTCCACAGCATGACCCACATTTTTTATACAGTGTTTCAGTGGCATTTTATGCATAAAATGTTTTCCATTTAGTCCATTTATTATCCGGCATTATTTGCTCACACAGTGCTGATTAAGCCTGTCAGCTCCACATGACACTGTCTGTGTTTCTCAGTGTAGCTGTCTTTTTTCGTCTCTGGGCATGCGGCGATATTCCTGCGCTGCACACAGGAAGTGATTTGTTTTATGTCTGTCTATGACAGATGGCAAACAATTAGAATTTGTCTCAAAAAGTGTCCTCAAAAAGCGAATTCTACTGCTCGAAAAACCCAGTTGATTTAGTAGTTTGAAGACTAAATGCTTCGTACACACAGTATGCAGTCAGGTATGATAGTATTGCTTGACAGAGTCCGTTTTCAGATGAAGGTCGAAGATAATAAGGCAGACGAACATCATGCATTGCAGTACATTTCACAGCATCTTAAATCCTGCTGTATTTTCTTTCTCATATTGAAGTCCTGTGCTATCTGTGCTGTGTTTCTATCAGAGAGAAAGGTGAGTGTCATCTTTCTGCTCTCCTCTCGTTTTTTTTATTTTTTATTGCTTCTCCTCGCTCTCCTTATCAGGTCTGAATGTCAACAGTAGGTCAAAGACCGAAAGGCTTGTTCCCAGACTCTTTAATCTTTCATCGCAGACATACAGTACCAGTGACTAAAGGCACTCACAGGTTATACATGCACATTTAATCCCTAATATGTGTATTAACACAAAAACTAATGTAATGTCATTTTTGATATACATCTCTCCATGACTTCATGGGCTGCCATAGCCAAAAACACCAGGGCTGGAATAGGGGGGATTATGTATTTGTCACAATCCAACTGCATCATAATACTTCCAAGTGCCAATCTCATTTTCTTTTTCCTAGTTGAGATAATAACGTATAATAACCATATTTTACATTTTCAAAATAACGTCACTTAGTCTGACTTGTATGTGAATATTACAGCTGATATTACAACTGGTCATTTCATGGAAGTCAGGAAAACAAGCAGTGCATTTTAAAGGGGACATATTATGCAAAAATCAACTTTTTAATCATTTTAACTCTTATATTTGGGTCTCTGGAGGCCCTATGAGAAGGCAAAGTGTGGAAGTCACGTTTTTGTGGTCCGCCTCAGCAGAAGTTCTGGAGATAAAACACGCAATGTTGACTTCCGCACGCAATTTGACGTCACATTGTGCAAATTCCTGGAATTGTTGTCTCGCAGAGCTCCGCTTTGTCCCTAAAAACGCGACATTGATGGCGAGGGCAAAAGTATCCCGAAGAGCGGAAGTCTGTGAAGTGTTCTATTCTTGGCTGCACAGTGCAGCACAGAGTTCTACACAAACTTCCAGCCTCAGAGGATTTACATGTCCATTGGATACATTTTATATCTTCTGCCTAAATTCGACAAAGTATCACTTTTCCAAATGCTAACTCCTATTAGCTGCCGGAGCCTCAGTGATGCTGACGTAGTTTCCTGTGTCTCATTTGCATTTAAAGAAACAGGGCTGTTTTGGCAGGGTGATTGAACTGCTGTGGTGCTTCATCCTTATGGTATTTTGACCAAAGCATATCACAGACATGTTCATTAGGACACCAGGGAACTAGGCTAACTTGGAGAAATAGGATATAATATGAGTCCTTTAACAATTGTACTTCAGTTTCCAATGGTTTAAAACTGAGTTTCCCGTAATGTAATAACAAAATAATGTTTTAATGGTAAGTTTGTTAAAGGAACCTGGGATCCCAGTTTCTTGTTACAGTGGGTGTTTTATTTTCAGTCTTGGCCCACCTCACGAAAAGGTTTACCACACAAATCTAATTTCCACTGGTTAGATTCAAAGTAATCGTCATGCTCCGCTGTTTCTGCTTGTTCACGGCGACCTGTCAGCATCGATGTTGATCACGTTAAAACCTTTTGCTTGTGACTCGCCTTCTTTGCAGCTTTACCAGTCTCGCCCCTGACTTTTTTTTTTCCCTCCCCCCCTCCATCCCTGTTTCTCAGAGGAGAATCTGGCAGTCAAACAGTCGTCTCATTCAGAGTCGAGACGGAAAAAGAGTATCACACTCTGAATGTTCAGCAGCGTTGATGACTAAACAGTTGTTAACAAGGCACAGAGCAGCTTATTGGCTTAACCATGTCAGCCTAACAACCTTATACACTCTGTGTTTTTTTTCTACACTTACTATGGAGAGTTTTTAAAACTCTGTGTCCTTTCATCGAGATATTATGCATCAATCCTGTCAATGTTAAAGCATAAAGAGGAAGCTCATGCTGCCTTCAGTGTCCTGCATGAGAATGTGACACAGACCTGATTATTTATTCTGTGTGAATGATTTTGAAAATAGACCTGAAATATCTGGTTAAAGTGTCACATAATTTGTCATATATTGAGATTTCATCTGTCATATAATCATTTTATGACAACCTTCAGTTCAGTGTTCACTGTCACGCACTACTTCATTAATCATGATTAACGTGTTTACACTGACAGTTAAAAAAAAACAAAAAAAAAAACTTAAAGGTTAGGAAGTGATTCAAGTACTGAAACATTTGACTCACTCACAGACTTAAATTAATGCCAACTCACCTGTCCTCATTGTTCACCTGTCCTCGTCATTCGTTCACCTGCCCTCGTCGCTCACCTGTACTCATCGTTCACCTGTCCTTGTCGTTCCCCTGTCCTCATCATTCACCTGTCCTCGTCGTTCACCTGTACTCGTCGTTCAACTGTCCTTGTCGTTCCCCTGTCCTCATCATTCACCTGTCCTCGTCGTTCACCCGTCTTCTTCGTTCACCTGTACTCGTCGTTCAACTGTCCTTGTCGTTCCCCTGTCCTCATCATTCACCTGTCCTCATCGTTCACCTGTCTTCTTCGTTCACCTGTCTTCATCGTTCACCTGTCCCCATCGTTCACCTGTCCTCTTCATCATTCACCTGTCCTCGTTGTTCACCTGTCCTCGTTGTTCACCTGTCCTCTTCGTTCACCTGTCTTCATCGTTCACCTGTCCCCATCATTCACCTGTCTTCTTCATCATTCCACTGTCCTCGTCGTTCACCTGTCCTCTTCATTCACCTGTCTTCTTCGTTCACCTGTCTTCATCGTTCACCTGTCCCCATCATTCACCTGTCCTCGTCGTTCACCTGTCCTCGTCGTTCACATGTCCTCGTCGTTCATTCACATGTCCTCGTCATTCACATGTCCTCATCATTCATTCACCTGTCCTCATCATTCATTCACCTGTCCTCATCATTCATTCATCTGTCCTCGTCGTTCATCAGTCCCACCTGTCCTCATCATTCATTCACCTGTCCTCATCATTCATTCACATGTCCTCGTTGTTCACCTGTCCTCGTATCTCACCTGTCCTCAGTAACACAAGTAAATGTAATTCATTACTTTCCACCTCTGATTTTTACTTGGTATAAAACAGTCAAAAGTGGAATAAATAAACTGCAACTTTTTCAAATTGCGTCGTTTCAAAATTCTATTTCGATTTGAAAACGATAGTCTGTTCAGCCCCGTTCTGAAATACATTGAGCAGTTGTTTGGTTCAATCCAGTCTGCGTTATGATCTCAAAGTGCCGTTTAATGCACTCCATAATAAACACACACACACATGCTTCTACTCTAAGAGTCACTGACACAGCGTAATGATAAATATCACACTCCACTGGTCTCTGAAGCATGTGCTGTTAAGTGCTTTAACAGCAGCTGGAATAAAACAAGAGCAGCTGTAATCAGCAGAACCTGGAGCCTGAGGAGAAAATGATCGTCTGATGACGAGTTTTATTTGGTTGTTACAAAATGACTCCCGATTGCTCACGGGCTAATTTCTTATGATTGTTACAGTGGATCACTCTGAAGAGCTATTTGCTATTTACGCTGATCTAGTCTGTAGAATTCAATTCATACGTGGCCAACTGAGATGATGGTTATCGTCACAGAGTGCTCCTGCAGGAGGACGCAAACACCAGTGTCCTTCAAATACTTCATTATTTATATTCACAAGGGGAAATGTTTATGAGAGGCGCTGATACAGTATCATTAGACTTAATGTCACAATCTAATTCTAAAATAACCACAGGTTCAAATTAACCAAAAATCTAAGATTGTAATTTATATTTTCTTCTCTTATATCACTTATGTAAACTGAATGTTATTGTGTCTGGTCTGTTTTGAAGAAATCACCCATGGCTTTGGGAAATGTCTTTTTGAGACCAAAGAATCAAATCTGATTAATAGATCATGTATTATAATGAAGTTTGAGTTTCTTCCAGTAACAATTATTGCGTTATCAGGCTCTGCAAGCGGTCTGAAACTGCGATGGGGAGTTGTGACGAAGCTATTTTTAAACACTGTTAAAACAATGTTTTGATAATGAGTAGCAGTGCATCCACCGTTCCAGAGGGGGGAGCTGCGCTTCTGAGAGCTGACGTGCTTATTACGTCACTTCCAGCTACCTGGCCAATCACAACACAAGTTGGGAAAGCTCTCGTTGGCTGGGCAATCACAATGCAGTCAAGTCTTCTGGGGGTGAGATTTTTAGATTTTGGTCTGAAACAGCTTGGCTGACGAGAGCTTCAGTGAGGAGAGATTTTGATTTCTTCGTTTGCAGCAACTAGGAGGTTTTTGACCATAAAAACAAGTTAATGTATGTAAGTAGACCTTCATAACTCCACTCTATGGAGCTTTAAGTGACTTCTAACAAACTCTATTTATTTGTGGATGGGTCGTCTGGTTTTTTTTAGACAACATGAAATTTTCTTTACCTTTTGTTAACCAGTTCCTCAGAACTGATGTCAGGCGGTGACGTTCCTTATCAGCTGTTGTTGCCTAGGCGTGATCTTCCTGTCTGATTCGATGTCGCCCACGACCAGGTTTACTTATCTCCACTGCCTCCGTGATCCACCATGTCATTTGCAGTGGTTGACTTTTAAGTTTTCCTGGTTTGCTTTTCCTTTTTCGCATTCGTTCTGCCGTTCTTTTTTTTGCGTGTATGGGAGCGTCTTTCACCGATGTAAACTTTATTGCAAGAGCGGCAAGGGATTTCATAGACTGGAGCGTTGATGTGCTATTTTCTCATGTTCATGGATGGGTCATGTCATGTTTAATACCCATTGGTATCACGGCAGATATTGATTCAGAATATTGGACAACTGCATTTCTGATTGCAGATTCTCTCACTGCATTGAAAAGGGAAGAGGGTTTTTTGACAAACGGGCAGAAAACGATTTGATTTATTCCCACAAATAACTATGATAAAGTGTAAGTGTGAGTATACCCCGTGTAGCATAAGAAAACCGAAGGCTCTGAAAACAAACTCGCTCTTCGCCGAGCAGCAATCTTGAATGCAAAGTGAAGCTGTCAGGGCTGAGGGAAAGAGAAAAAAGGGCCTCGTTAACATCAGTGTCTGACAGACGAGAGCACACGGAGTTAGAATGGCAAGACTTGTGAAGACTTTCCAAGAAATCAGAGCGAGAACGTGATCGGCTCGGGATGAGATTGTAGAAAGATTAGGATCTGCCGTGAAGATGGACGTGACCAAGGGTTTTTGGCTGTAGGAGAGTTCATGTGCAGAGTTTCTCAAATAAAAGTCAAAATACACTGATAAAACACACATTTGCTGCAGTTAGATGATGTTATGGCTGTAATGTTCATTTGAATGAAGCAAGTTTATAGAGGATTATGCTCAAACACACAGAAAATCGTAGGGATGGGAATCGTTATCGGTCAGTATCAGTCCGATATCCGACACAGTGATATCGGACTGATACTGACCGATATCGATTCCCATCCCTACTATTTACTGTGTGTTTGAGCATAATCCTCTAGTAACTTGCTTTATTCGAAAATGAGAAATGTAAAATCTGATATGATCCAAAAATCCTATATATCGCATGCTTCACTATGACTACTAAAAATGTAGATTTAAAAAAAATCAGTAAAAACATTTTGGCCGAGTCATTTTTGGGCCTATTTCTACTTTTTGGGATAAATAATCTAAAATGACTATCAGACTAATATCAGTATCGAGTTTATGATATCGGTATCAGTATCGGACAAAAACAACGTGGTATGGTCCCATCTCTCGTAAATAGTCCGATACATTCAGACGCTAAGCCTAAGTAACGCATTCAAATGTGCCTTATTTTTTTTACAGTTATTCTATAGTTGACCTCTTTATTTAACTGTTAATACAATGTTATTTAAATACGGGCTCTGTCTGTTGTGTAATTCAGATTATGGTGTAATGCTGATCCTGTGGATGTTCGTACACAGTTGTAGGAGGATAATGACGGACAGTGGGCTGTTTATCTCCATCATTAGATGAAAGAAACTGACATGTTTGTCCTTGAGGCTGGATGAAACCGTTTGCTCGGGCAGAAAACGGTAAACAGGATGGATGATGCTGACAGTCTTTCAAAGAACATGTCTCGCTTTATATACGTATATTTATATATGTTTTTTTCGACATATATTAATGGAAAAAAGTTTGTACGAAATAAATCTGCAACAAGTGTGAGCATTGATGAGCTTAATCCCAAACTATTTGCGTTTTTCTATTCATAAACTCAACATCTCAGCAGTTTGAAATACTGATATGACATAAAATAAACAAAGTGGAGGATATACTTCAGATTTTAAGTAGCTCACGGATAGGATAAGTGATACTAAAAATAACAGTGAGCAGCATCTCTACTCTACGCATATTTGATATGAAAATTGCAAAATCATCACTTGCATTATTGCAGACAAAGATTTAAGCACAGATTCTGGAGCCTAACCTGAGTGCAGCTGACATTTTCCTGGCATAATGAACCAGTTTTTGTCTCTCATGCATTTTGAAATGCTTGTCATTTTTGTCCTGTCACTGTCTGATACGGAAGAGGATTAGGGCCACATGGGAAAATATATTTGAGTTTAAAGTCAATTTAAAGTTAAAGTCAAAAAATATTTGACAATAAAGTCAGAATTGTGAGTTTAAAGTCAGAATTCGTGGAGAAAAAGTCAGAATTCGGAGTTTGATGTCAGAAAATCTGAGAATAAAGTCAGAATTCTGATTTTAAAGTCCAAATTCTCAGTTTAAAATCAGAATTCTGAGAATAAAGTCAGAATTCTCATTTTTAAATTCAGATTTCTTAGTTTTAAAGTCACAATTCTCAGAATATAGTCAGAATTCTCAGAATAAAGTCAGAATTCTGAGTTTAGAGTCAGAATTCTCAGAATAAAGTCAGAATTCTGAGTTTAGAGTCAGAATTCTGAGTTTAAAGTCCGAATTCTAAAATTTAAGTCGGGATTTTGAGTTTTTAAGTTGGGATTTTGAGTTTTTAAGTTAGGATTCTCAGAATAAAGTCAGAATTCTGAGTTTAGAATTCTCAGAATAAAGTCAGAATTCTGGGTTTAAAGTCAGAACTAATCCTCTTCCATAGTCTGACACTCGCATCAAGTCAAACATTTTCAGGGGGTTGATTTTGAGCCATAATAAAATATTTTCTTTCCCCCTGATCGATTTGTGCCAAGACCTGGATTAGTGTGGTGTGATGGCGGGAAACCAGTCATGCACACTTTATTCCCGCGGGCTCTGAAAACAGCACATTCCTCTGCGTCTCTTTCATCATCCCTTCCCTCTCTCACCCTTTCATCCCCGGCCATCTCACGTCTCCACTCATGTCGTCGTACAGCTTCTTGCGCTGCCTTTCTTGCGGTGTGTTACGTGTGTGTGTGTGTGTGTGTGTGTGTGTGTGTGTGTGTGTGTGTGTGTGTGTGTGTGTGTGTGTGTAATGTATCCAGTTGTGTGACATTGTGACATGACAACACAATGTGCTGAACAAAAAAAAAAACACTGCGGGATCCAGGTGTCAAAACAGAGAGATGCACTTGAGAGACACATGAGCAGCTGTGCCTTTTGTTCAACTGGAAAAGCTTGTATTCATATCACACCATTGTTTTTCTTATACTGGCATTTCAGAATATTAATCAGGATTGTTTTTTTTAATCAATGGCCAGAAAGGACGACAAATGTGAATTCAAACAGAATCTTTCAGAACATCATACCCTACTGATCGTTTCTACTACTGATGGATGCATACAGCTCTCTCTCTGTTACGCTGTTAAGTAGAAGTGTTGTGAGACATGGTGTGTAGCACATAATTAAACATTTATTCAGGTTTTCAAAGCCAATTTTTTAATTCTGACTTTAAAGTCAGAATTCTGAGAATAAAGTCAGAAGTTCCCAGTTTAAAGTCAGAATTCTTCGTTTTAAAGTCAGAAATTTCGAGTGTATAATCAGACATTCTGAGTTTAAAGTCAGAATTCTGAGTTTTAAGTCAGAAATTCTGAGATTTAAAGTCAGACTTACTGAGTTTAATGTCAGAAATTCTGAGTTTTAAGTCAGAAATTCCAAATTTAGAGTCAGAATTATGAGTTTTAAGTCCGAAATTCTGAGTTTAAAGTCAGAATTCTGAGTTTTAAAGTCAGAATTTTTTGTTTTTAAGTCAGAATTCTTCGTTTTAAAGTCAGAATTCTTTGTTTTTAAATCTGAAATTTTGAGTTTAATGTCAGAAATTCTGAGATTAAAGTCAGAAATTCTGAGTTCAAAGTTAGAATTCTGAGTTCTCAGAACTCTAACTTTGAACTCAGAATTCTGACTTTATTCTCAGAATTCTGAGTTCAAAGTTAGAATTCTGAGAATAAAGTCAGAATTCTGACTTTAAAATCAGATTGCATTTTTTATTCCTGTGTGGCATTTTCATATGTTTAATTTAAAAAAGCTCCCAGGACTAACTGACGTTTTATTGAGCCTCTATACTTCAAACTCTAGATTTTCTATACAATAATGTAGCTTAATAAGAATAGAGGCAATCATATTGAAGTGTTTCTTTTGTGTGGGGGGGGGGGGGGTTAGATCATCGGTGTAGCGACATATACTGTTATTACAAAAAAAAGAAGTGTGGCTTGCTCTTGCTTCATTTTGCCTCGTGTCTGTGTTTATAAGTGTGATGCATTAGTGTTCAGTGCTTGTTAAGTGCTGTGGTTGAGCCCAGCCCACTTTACTCTCCTCACTTTACACACTCAAAGCAGCATGGGCTGCAATTACCTACAGAAAGAGAAGAGAGCACCCATGATGATTAATTTTGCTACATTGACTTGCATTATATTATATTTATTTTGCAAAAAATAAATTATTGAGTGGAAGTTCCGTTAATAAAGCAGTGTTTATACGTATCTTTGTAGATTTGTATGTGATTACATGGAAATCCTGGTCATTATTGCTCACCATATTCAACAAAATGACTTGCACTGATAGTAGGATTGAAAGTAGTAGAAACAGGAAATATAAACCTATAGAGGAATAAATTAATCAACTTAAAGCAAAGATCTGTAATATTCGGTCAAACCTTGTCATAAACTGCATCATGACTTATGTCACATCTACTCTCACTGTTCAAACTGCATTACATTCTGTTTGTATAGTACATGTGGCATATTCAAGATTATAAGATTATATACTGAATGAACGGAACTGGAAGACAGAGCAATCTAATGGAAGGCAGTTGTAAAGGCTGCAAACCTCCATCATCATCATCATTTTAGCAAGCAAATAAGTATTTCTCACAACTTAACAGACTCTTCCCTTAAAGTTTAAACCATTAACAAGTCTGGGTGGGAATCAGTATCGGTCTGATACTGGTCAAAGTCACTAGATTGGACAGATAAAAATGTATCACAAATGTGTTTTTAACAGCTTCATACATTCATAAATGGCCTAAAATGACTGTATGAGACTGATATCGGTGTCTGTAGATACTCGAGTTTGTCATTAACACGATCCATGTCTATTTTTCTGAGCGAATCGACACTACCGTTCGAAAGTTTGGGGTCACCTATACAATTGTTTTCCATTAAAAGTCAGACTTTTATCCATCCAAAGAGTTGCAAAATGAATAGAAAATATAGTTAAGACATCGACAAGATTTCAGCTGTGCTAACATCATTGCACAAGGGTTTTCAAGGGTTTTCTAATCATCCAATAGCCTTCTAACGCGAGTAGCAAACACAATATACCATTAGAACAGTGGAAATGGGCCTCTATACACCTATGTACATATTCCATTAAAAACCAGACGTTTGCAGCTAGAATAGTCGTTTACCACATAATTTAATGTTATATTCATTGAAAAAAAAGTGCCTCTCCTTCAGAAATAAGGACATTTCTAACCGTAGTGTATGTGGAACAATTTCACACCAAAGCAAATCTGTAACTGAGCGTCACAAACATCCTCACGCACCATAAACATGACCTGGTTTATTGAGGACGGCGTTCTTTCATTCATTCATTCATTCCTTTTCCGCCTGAATCATGCTTTCAGACTAACAACCTGCATGTTTTTATCACCTATAAAAGATGGCGGTTTGTGCCTGCAGCTCCCCACGCAGCAGGTAAACACAGCGACACGTCTTGACACCTTTGAGCCTCTATTTCTAAAGGTGTTGAAGTGAGTGAGATTGAAGCGTGTGTGTGTGTGTGTGTGTCGGAATTAGGATTGACAACAGGAAGCAGCCACATTTCATTTCACTCCTCCTCCTCCTCCTCTGTCAAACCTCTCCATGTTTTCTCGCTGCAGGTTCCTCTTCGCTGTCTGTTGATTCAGCCTCTACAGCTCGTTCTCACGGTCTTTGTGGTCATTCCCTCCTCCTTCACAGGGTTTTTTTATTTCTGGTCTCACCCCTTCATCTTTGTACGTCTCACGGGATCCCTCCTTTCCTTCCTGCTGCCTACTTTCCACCATCCATCCCTGATTCCCCTCCTTGCCCCATTAGGATTTACATACTGCGTGAGGTTACTTCATATGAGTTGTTATTCAGCCCTGTGGTCGTATTCACCCGTGGGTTTCTTCCCTGCACAGTGAAAGAGAAGTCAAGGCTAGGATGGATGTCGTTTTATGCAGAAAACGCAAAACTACGATACAGTTAAACGCAAAATTAAGAAAAATGATTGATACTTCAAAAATGTAGATACAAAACACAAATTAGCTCAGCAGATTATCTAGATGAAATCGTTTTGTATAGTTCTTTAAGCCAACAATCTTGCATCACATCAGCTTTAAAGGTGCCATATGTAAGAATGTGGCCAAAAAACGGTTACTACATTCAAATTCAAAACACCGAGGTCTTTTAGGTTTCGTTTTTTGACGTATCTGGCAACCCGTGTTTGCTCATCAGCTGAGATTCTACTGACCGCAATGATTGGTAGACGGCGGTAGGTGGCGCCACATGCCAAACCATGATTTCAAAACATAAACATGATTTGCAGTCTGCAAAATATATTTTTAAATGCAAATAATTACGTTGTCTGTACTGTTGTTGTTGGTGAGTTCAGTTTGTTATATGAACATTATTCCTGAGTCTCTGTGACATATTAGGAGGATTTTATGCCCAGTTGCTTTAGATTTATTACATAATGCACCTTTAAATATGACATCAAAATGAACGAGACATTTAAAAGAACATAAATATTATATGAAAACGTTTTACATCACTCAGTTGATAACCCGTGGCTCCCGCACTCGCTAATAATTCATTCAGTTCATTTTTCTCTCATGCAAACATTTCAGTCGCGGCTCATTCCTTCAAAGATTCATGTGGATTTTGTCATTTTCGTTGACTAAATAATCCAATCTGCCATATCCATCCATATCTATTCAGATCTTTACATCACATCCTCCTCCTCCAGGATTCCAAATAGTTAACTAATGAAATCCAGATTTTATCCTTAAATTAAGTTATAATACAAATTGGGTCCAAAAGGGCCCACACTGTAAAAAATGAAAACTTCAAGGCAACTTGCTGCAATACATTTTTTTGTTTACAGCCCAACAAAAGTTTAAAAAAGAAAAGTTCCATCAACTAATATTATTTTTTTAGACAAACTTGTAAGTTGTGCCAACTCAAAATTCAAAATTAAATTTTTTCATTTAATTTTTAAAGGTGCATTATGTAATGAATCTAAAGCAACTGGCCATAAAATCCTCCAATAACCCAATTTAGTTCCGAGTCTATGAGTAGTTTTGAAGAACTAAAACAGCCCAGTCATACTGCTACTGCATAAAACAATGTACACCAATACAATACAACATTTGTAACATCATGTTGTACAATAATATAACCCTCATGTTCATGAAAGTGACATATTTGAATTGGATTTTAATTGAGTCTAATTAGGGATAAGATGCATCTCATCTGGAAGTCTGTTGTAGTCCCATTGATAATAATATCCTTTTGTGGTTGAAACCAGACACTCCCCCCTCCCCCCTTAGTTTGTCCCTGAAAAGTCCCTGTTGTACAGTCTCTTGTCTAAGATGTTAATAAAAAACGTCCTTGTCGAAACAAAGAGCAATTTGGTAAACACGTGATGGATGACGAGGCCCAGATCTCAGTGCGTTCATGTCTCAAACTGGCGTATTCTTTCTGTAAAGTCCACAGTGAGATGTCCCATCTCGTTTATTAATTGAGACGATCACTGTACGTGACGTTTAACACGAGTTTGACCCCCCCGTGTGGATGAAAATCACATTAGACCATATAATGAGCAATTATATGAGAACTAGATCACAGAAGGGAAGAAGAGACTTAATTAATGAGTGATTATTTACTCAAAAACATTGCACTTCTGCTTTCATTTCTCCCCCACAGTCAAATTTATGAGACGTAGTTTTGTGATCTATGCCTGTGGAGATAAGGAAAGTTAACTGTGCCAGACACCAGACTATTTTTATCACACAATGTCCCCATTTCAAGAATATCTGCTTTGACAATTTGTACTGTTTTTGAAATGATTCTGGATTATGTAACTGCTCTAAAGCAGTGGATATTGTACAGTAACTTGTTGCATAAAAATGTCTGGAGGAGTAAACAAAGAATGACTATTTATTTAGATTAGATCTCCGCAAGATGCACAGATAAACTCTCTGGGCTGCTTTGTTTAGACAGTAGTGGCTCGTGCTGTTTACAAGGACACAAACATAGGTGAGGACATCTGCGTGCATGTCAAGATATTCAGATGAATAAATGAATAAACAACAGTGTCGTCCATAATAAACGCAACACTTAGACCCATATTTTCACGATAACCACAGGATTGACTGTGAAAACTAAGGATGCGATGAAATACAGTTTTATATTTGAAACCACTCACAATAATTAGATTGTGGTATATTGAATTATTGATCATGAATTTGAGAAAAACTCGGAAATGTTGTCTTGCTCATTAAAATACAGTCCTAGTGATTTATTGTGAAGGGCCCCTGCGTTTTTACAATAATGATTTTCTCCTGTTTAAAATGGTGTTGATAGAAGGTAAGATAAAACAATTTTAGTGTGTTTTACAGTTTAGAGTTTAAAGCTTAAAGTTGTTGGTTTCATTTTTTTTTATTTAAAACCTCTTATTTAGAAATCATGGTGACAAATAAGTGTTTTAATATTTGGTCGACTAAAAAACATGCGTATGTCGACGTCAAAATGTGATATTTAAAAACATGTCTTTTCATGCTAGCCTTCAGCTAGCTCCTCTTATTCCACCCTGCGTTGTGTTTTATTTGCATTTTTAGTTTATTTTAACGTTAAATACAGGGGTTTTACCCTCTTGACTCAAGCCTTTTCCTGTTTTATTCCACCCTGTGTTGCGTTTTACTGTTTTATTTGCGTCTTTTATTTCATTTCAAAGTTAAAGCATGTCTTTTTATGCTAGCCTTCAACTAGCTCGTTTTTTCCACCCCGTGTTGGGTTTTATTTGCATTTTTAGTTTATTTTAAATATCTATATACTTGCGCCGCTAAACTTTGGAACACACTACCCTTAGATGTCAGGTAAGCAGGCCAATAGATATTTTTAAGAGAGGACTTAATTATGCTAGCTTTCAGCTAATTTATGCTAGCCTTCAGCTAGCTCCTTTTTATTCCACCCTGTGTTGTGTTTTATTTCCATTTTAATTTATTATAAACTTAAAACAGGGATTTTAACCTCTTTACTTGAGCCTTTTCTTGTTTTATTCCACCCTGTGTTGTGTTTTATTGTTGTATTTTGTTCTCCTTTTATTGTGAAGCACTTTTAGCTGCAATCCTTGTATGAAAGGCACTATACAAATTATACACAATTATACACATTTCAAAGTGTCTTATTCTTCTTCTTCTTATTATTATAATGTCAAACCTATTACACAATGTCATCTTCATTTTATGGGTCAAATAGGTTTTGCAGCTCCAGATGAATAATATTTGGTGAAGAGGTCAAAAATGGCTCTTCTGACCCCCTGACCTATGGTTTGCTGCCGCCGTTTACGTCAACACAAACACAAAAAAACAAAGCGATTCTCTATTAAGAAATCCAGAACGAGCCGTGTGGAGATGATTGACCTAACCATCGCTGTGTGATCTCTGTTGATAATGCTTTGATTTGTTGATATTTAAAACTGACACGCCACACATCACACTTGTAAAGATGAACCTACACGTCTTGAACTGGCAGTCTCAGTCCACAGCTGTGTACCCAGTTCGAATCCGCTGAACGAGACCCACTGGGAACTGAAATGATGATGGACACATTTGGCAATTAGCAGCAGGTGAACATAGTGCAGCATTTAGCAGACGAAACCGTGCGCTTTTCCCCCCCAGGACTCGATTAGACACCAGAAGCACAGCTACAACAGAGTCTATATTAGATTTCGCTCTCTAAATGAATGACGGCGTTGCTTCATAATTGGCGAATGTGTGAACAAGCAAATGGCTGCACACACACACACACACACACACACACACTCTGACGTTCACAGGATGATGTTAGTGTATGTGTATGTGTGTTTGTGTCATTGGTATGCAATAGCATTTCCTTTGACTTTATTATATTTGTGTGTGTTTTAGTTTGTTTTAATAAGTCCAGACCAAAACATTCAGTAGCACTTTAGATTAAGGAGCACATATTCACCATTAACTATAGGTGCTTACTAACATATATAAGTAGCATACTTGCCCTTTATTAGTAATCATTGAGCACGTATTAACACCTTATTCTACCTCTATTACAGCATGAATTAAGATTTTTCCTATATAAGGTGTTAAACTTACTAATAAAGGGCTAGTATGCTACTTATATGCATGTACTGTATATAAGCTTAAAGGTCCAGTAAGAACTGGTGACACCTAGTGGTGAGACTACAGATTGTAGCACTAAACAAAACATATATATCGCTCTTCTTTTGTGCGTGTGCATGTTGAGCTTCTGCTAAAGTACAGATGGAAGACTTGTTCGAAGGCTACAAAAAACAAAAACTTTATGTATAACTACTGCTGGGCACGTTATAGGTTTCCATGACGACTGACCGTAAAAGACGTGCGTGACGTCATTTTTTAAAAAGTTTCGCGTCAATTTAGAGACTCATTTTAAAAATCCGGAGTCATGTTAACATGATGTCACGCAAGTCTTTTTCCGGTCAGTCGCCATGGAGGTGCGTTAACGCAGTTAAAATGCCATTAACGTGCTAAAGTCCTTTCCCTTGATTATTTAACCATACAGTTTTTTACAAAAGCAAATAAATCTAGTCCTAATATGCAGAGAAAACTGCAGACAGACATCATTTTTGTATGAGTTCCTGGTTTGTTTGCTTCTGTTTCTGAGAAACACTCTGTCCCTTAAAAATAACGAGGACTTGGCCCCGTATTGTCTGCAGAGTGAATGTCCAGCTGCTCCCTCAGCATATCTTCATATCTTTGCTCTCTTTCTCTTTTTCTCTGTGTTTGGTTTGTGTATTAATCTCTGTCACCAACCTCAGTGTGTAAAGGGCAGGACAGCAGCTGGTGTGTGTGTGTGTACGGGAGGATTTGCAAAAAAAAGAATGTCCTGCATTTTTGAGTTTCTTCAAATTCTAACCCATGTGCGCTTAAACATGGACATTTTCACATTCACAAAGTTTGTAAAACTGTGTGTCAGTGACGCTGATTTTTGTGTCTCTGCAGGGAGGTCGCTCAGATTGACCAGTTCCTTCAGGAGACGGCGGCGCGGGAAGCCAACGCCAAAGTGCGTCTGCAGCAGTTCATCGAGGAGCTGCTGGACCGCGCCGACCGCGCCGAGAAACAACTGCAGATCATCAGCAGCTGTGGCACCACACCCAACGGCAGCCTGGGACACTGCAGCCTCCAGGCCTCAAAGGGAAATGGACGCCAGGTGAGGGTCTTAGAAGGCAAATGTATTATGTTCCGGGTTTTATTGCTGGAAATCGAGTTGGATGTTGAGTTTCGTTCACTAGTTTTCTCTCGTGACATAACCACGGACAGATGCACTCAATCTCTCCATCTCTGAAATTCTCTGCCGATAACGTTTTATTGTGCCGATTATTTTAGGCTCTTTTCTTTTTCCGGTTCCTTTCCATCTTAAAAACCTTATGGAAGAGGGTTACTTCAGGTTCAAGTCAGAAATTCTTGGTTATGACAAGACTTTATTGTGTGTTTGCTGCCCAATTCACACCAAAACAATACAACTTACCGTTTTTTTATAAAGAGATAAAATTCAATAATTGGGGAAATAATTGCCCACACTAGGATTTCTTTTGTTTTTTGATGTAAAACATTATTGATTATCCCTTTACTTGTTTTTTCATGAACAATAAACTAGTCGGATGTTCTACTTACTAGTTTAATTTTCTGATTTATATATAATTATTCACATTCACGTTATTACTTTAGTAGCTAATGTTTACCTTGTTTTCTTAAGTATAAAAAAAAGTACATTTCAGGACATGCATGTGTCGTCAGTCGTGCACAGAAACATTATAAATGTTAAGTAAATACAGCCAAATATAGAGGACTTAAATCCTTAAAATACACACAAAGTATAAACATATATGCACATCTTATCTGCCTTTGTAATCATCCTCTAAAAATCACTTTAACCCTGAAAAAATTTCAAAATCACTTCCTTCAAAGAAAATAAAAACCCTCTGCTGCTCTTTACTGTGATGCTGTAGCATAACACAGCAGCATCATAACGATTTTCAGTTTATTCTTCATTTCACCAAGTGGGCAAAAATGGCTGAAACTGCCCTTTAATCAATGTAAATCTAATAATAAATCCTCGCTTTTCACGTGTCCTCGCTCCAGACCATAAGTACATGATACATAACACCATATATATTATACCGTAAAGTGTAATGAGTGCACTCTTGTAATCAGGTACCGCTGTGTTCACCCACCAAAGGATTATAAGATTAGGACGTGCAAGATGAACAGGAGGCTTGATTCCGGTCTCTTTAATATTCAGCATGAAAACAGTATCGAGGCTTCGCCGCAGACGACGCCGTGACCCGAGGGCCGCACTCGCGCTCGAAAAGCTCCGCGAATCACAGGTCGGCTCTTTAACGCAGCTCGCGTCGTGTTGCAGTGTAAAAAGCAGACCATTTTATACGCTCTTAACAAAATGTCACTTATTCAAATTATTATTATCCGACACCGCATGAAGAGGTGACCTGTTCCACGCTGCCATGGAAACCGGTGCCTTCTCTTCGCTCAAGGTTTAAACATGGTTTTTGAATCAGGATGTAACATGGTGCAGATCTGCCCGAGAGAAATCCATCTCATTTATTCATTTTTAGCGATGTCTCTTTTGTAAAAGTAGCCTCTTGCAAAAGAGGAGAGAAAAGAAGTATGTACTTTTGTGCTTTCTTTTGCTTCATTAGAAAATGGAGATCCTTTTGGATTCATGTTTCTTTGCATTTGTACAAAGGCTGCAAAAAAAAAAAAGAGAAATAGAGAAAGAATTTTCAGACCGTTCACGATTTCAGTTTTTTTTATTCTGTCCATTTCGGTGAGATTTGTGTCGCTCTGCTTTCACTGCACACCGGCCAGAGGAAAAAAAAAACATGGAAGGAGTGTTTGTGTCCTTTTCCTTCATGGTCCATTTCCACTGGCGCCTAACCAGAACTGAGCCGTGTGAGTAAAGCAGAGAGAAAAAAAGAAAAAAAAGACGAGGATAGTGAGTGAGGCAGCGACGGAGTCAGTTGTTGGTGCTCATTGTTTTTCCCTCTGTGGCACGCTGCCAGTCTGGTACACTGAGTTCCACCTGGCACTGCTTCACTTTCACACACAGAAGCCACTCCACAGGGCAGAGTTAGATGCACAGGCGGTCTTCGAGTGGTGCATGTGTGTGTGTGTGTGTGTGTGTGTGTGTGTGTGTGAGTCCCGAGGAGGATTTTTTTCCTCACAGGCAAACAGAATGAGTGAGTCAGATATTGCACACCTACTATCACCAAACACACTTCATCATTCCACCTGCCTTCAGACCTGCAGCCACATTTTCAAGATGCTCAGGGCCTTTGTTACTGTTGTTGAGTCAGGGTGTGACAATGTTGGTTAAATGCTCTTATATATAATATATACACATATATATACACATACACATATACATATACATGTATGTATATATGTGTGTGTGTATATATATTTATATATAAGTATATGTATATATATGTATATATATATGTATATATATGTCTATACAGCTATATATGTATGTATATGTGTATATATATGTCTATACAGCTATATATGTATGTATATGTGTGTATATATGTATATATATACATACACATATATATATATGTATATATGTGTATGTATATATATATATATATATACATACACATATATGTACATATATATATATGCCACTTCTCAGCTTTCAGAAACCGTTGGGAATTTTCCAATAGCTTAAACCGTCACATAATTACGATAATGGAAGTGCACTTCCCCAAACTTCTCTTCTTCAATAAGCTTGGTGTTAAAGTTTACTCTTTTGTTAAAGTTTCTCTCATGGAAAACTCGCAATGACACATCACCTGCACCTCTATCTGCTCACATATTTCCTCTGTTTTCCTCTAACCTATATATATTTATTGTGTTTCTCTCCAGAGAAACTCCAGCCTTTCAGGAAGCACAAGAGGAATATACCAAGTGTCGGACCGACGTTCCTCCCCCAGCACAGGGTAAGTCGGCACCTTACTCTCTGTTCACGTTGTCTTGTGTTCTTTGAATACCTTGAATTTAACATCTTCAGGACGACAGGGTCTGATTTGCTTGTTTTATAGTCGAAGCGAGAATTGGTTCTCCATCCGTCTTCTACGGCTGTATCCTTTACATGAGGGTCGCGGAGGGTGCTGTGCCAATCTCTGCTGACATAGGCGGGACCAGTCCATCACAGTGACCACATATAGAGACAAACAACCATCCACTCTCACACTCACAGTCAATTTAGAGTGTCTATTTTACCTAATCCCCTAATTGCATGTTTTTGGACTATGGGAGGAAACCGGAAAACCCGGAGAAAACCCACGCACACACAGGGAAAACATGCTAACATACATGTAGAAAGGCATGAGCGCAAACCACTACACCAACTGTGTGGCCAGAATTGTATCTCTTGCAGTGCAATAAGAAGAAAATAGCGATTTCTATATATTACGTAACAGGACGATTTGGGGGGAAAATATCAAACTACAGATTTAGCAATTTCTAGTTTATTTTCAGTTTGGTTTGTGGACAAAACAAGACATTCAACAAGATCGTCATTTCCAGGTTTGACAAACACTGATCAACGTTTTCTGACATTTTATGCACCAGTCGGTTAATCAAGAAAATAATACGCAGATTAATCGATTACAAAAATAATCGTTAGCTGCAGCTCTACAGACAAAGAACCGTCCACTCTCACACTCACATCTATGGTTAATTTAGAGGGTCCATATTGCCTCATCTCCAAATCTGGTTCTGTGGGAGGAAACTGGAGAACCCAGAGCAAAGAAATTATCAATAAAAAAATCATATAATTAAATAATTGGACCTTGTTTTAAACAATTGATTTACTTTGAAATAGTTACAGCATTCATTTCATGAACAATTTGCTCATTTCCATATACATTTTTAAAAAGAAGTAATCGCTCAGTCCTGCAGTGAATGGTTTATTTGAAACGAGAGCACGTTTTCTTTCTTCCAAATGAATTGGCTTCTCCTCCTCACTTCACTTCTTACCGTAGTGAGATAACCCACAGCTGCAGTGAAACACAGCCTGTCAGTAATAATGTTACCAGTGGAGCCTCGGAGCTTTTAACCACCGCTTCCTGGTCGCTGGGACTGAGCTTATTGGTCCTGTGTGTAAGTGTTTGCTGAGCACAGTGGTAGAAAGTAACTGTTCCTCTGGAACACAATGAAAACAGCAGAAGTGCTGAGGTTACAACCCTCCAGCACTGTATGAGGGAAAAGTTTCACGTGTGATGTTACATTTCTACATTTGATTTATTTGTTGTCTTATAATAAAAAAAAGTCTATGACTTATTAACTGGAAAGTTTATATTTAGGCACATTACATCCTGCCAAGTTAATGTATTTAATCATACAGTGAAAATGTTTACATTTCTTTACTGTTTCTATGTTAAGCATTTTTTAACTTTAAAATAAACAAAAAATATATGCAGCATATGTATATGTGTATATATATGTGTGTGTATATGTGCGTGTGTGTGTGCGCATGCGTGTGTGTGTGTGTGTATATGCGTGTATACATGTATATATGCGTGTGTGTGTATGTATATAAGTGTGTGTGTATATATACATATACACACATATATACTCTCACACGTGTGTATATATGTGTGTGTGTCTATATATATTTATATACATATATATACGTGTGTGTGTATATATATACTGTATACATATATGCACACGTCTGTTTATATATGTATATTTATATATACACACACACATATATATATATATATGTATGTGTGTGTATATATATGTGTATACTATACCACAGAAAACAAAATTGAATATATACTTACATTTGGAATATTAGAAGAAAGAATAAGTGTTCAAAAGAAACAAGTTCAACACAAATCCACAAACATTTTGCTCCAGTCACAGTTGTGTGATGAGATTTTTCACATTTTTGTTTTGATATTTCAGCCCCAAACTCACCATCACACGCTGACAGATTTCATATGAGTGATAATCATCCCGACTGCTTTTCTTAGATTATTTCTCTCCACACACATGACATCACATCCACGGTAAATAATTCATGTGCACTGTGAATATTGGTCACCGTCGGAGACATGTGATGCAATCGCGTGGCATTGAGGCTGCAGATTGGACACGAGGTGTGACTCCTTGAGTATTTCTGGGCCGTGTCTCTGCTGGTGATTTTCTGACACATGGCGGCGCCCTACAATATTCTGAGTAACACAACTGTCGTGCCCAGTTGGTGTGTGACTGCGTTTCCTCGTGTAACGTCACACACACGGAACCTGTCAGGCCTTCCCCACTGAATCATGGATTGCAAAAAGGCTCACACACACTAATAATACGCCTCATGTCTCACATTATTGACCGTTCTTAATCAGAGAATGAATGTAACTTTGCACCAACGTCAGTCATTTATTGGCACTGACCTCATCAGATATTTATGCCACAACTATTAGTAGGTTTTTGCACCTAAAATATCTGCCTTTTTAAAATGTTGTATTTGTCATTACTGCCTTTTATAAGTCAATTTTGTCAGTTTTTCACAAGTGGAAATAAGCACCAAAATTTGAATGAAGAATCCCATTAGCCAAGCAAATTTCAAAATGTCAATTTCCAACCAGAATTTCATTTCCTGGGCCGATTTCAGAAATGTTGTCGTCAAATTATAGGTAAAAATGTCTTTCTGCCGTTTCTCGGTCTCAAATACAACCTGTCAAAATAAATCAATTTCATATGAACCCCAAAAGGATGATGTATGAAATAAATGTACAAAGACAAAAACGAAGCATATTTTTGGTATAATTTTAGTTAATTATAATAACCTTGGTGTGCACAGGTGCTATTATTCTTTTGAAAGCTCACTTATTATTATTGTTATTATTCATTTGCAAGAAGCAAAAGTAACGAGACAAAAAAAAACTATGTTTTTACCAAGGTTTAAGTGGAGAAATAATTCTTGGCAGGCTGCAGTGACTCCGTGGCCTCGCAGCTGGTCACCGACACTTCTTTTTACACATCGGGGGTTTTTTTTATGATGTGAATTAATGAGCTACAAATGTGCGTACAATTAGATTTTGTTGCTTGAGGACTGTGCTACGTGTACAGCTGCTGCTGCTGTCTCTATTTAAAGGAAAAAAAGTTTGGTGAAACTAAAGATGATGTCTTTAACCTGCAGAGCTTCAGGGAGGATGAAGTCTGTCTCGCAGGGATCCGGCGGTTACGACAGCGACAGTGTGGAGATGCACCCCATGGACGACTGTCCCGAGGCTCAGTACTATCACATGCAGTGTCGGCCAGGTGAGGGCGGTTACTCCCCTGGATGCGGCGGCTCCAGGAACTGGGGCCTCCGCAAACAGGCCATCCAGAACTGGCAGCGGCGGCCGTACAGGAACAGCACGGAAGGCGACGAGGGAGACGTGTCGGACGTGGGCTCCAGGACGACGGAGTCCGAGGTGGAGATGTGGGAGCAAGAGAGAAGGGCTGTGGCTGAAGTGCAGCAGTCTGCTGCTCCCTATCCTCACCACGGCAGGGCAGGATATCGCCATAACGTAGGTAAGAATCTAGACTCCTAAGCTCAGACACACGCTCATCTGAATTCAGCTCAGGTGGAGTTTTATGAACTGTATCACAGATCAAACTGAGAGCGGAGTCCATGGGAGCTTATATGGTAAACAGGAAGGGAAGAGGCCACATTTCTGCTGCAGGGCACAGACGCAGCAATGTAAACACTGTATGGACGACAGCAATGTAAACATGTGAAGAATATTTCCTTATTCGGATGATTTAGGATAAAACAAGTGAAAGTAAAGGGACAGACACATACATTTACTTAAAGGTCCCATATTATACCCTATTTCTCCAAGTTAACCTAGTTCCCTGGTTTCCTAATGAACATGTCTGTGATATGCTTTGGTCAAAATACCATATGGATGAAGCACCACAGCAGTTCAATCACCCTGTCAAAACAGCCCTGTTCAGAACGCTCTGTTTAGTCGTATCTCTTTAGGACCACCTTAAAAAAAAAGAAAAGAAAAGTAAAACAAAACTTAAGGGACAGGAAATGATCAGCCACAGAGGCTACTGGGAGCTAACAGCAGTTAGCATTTGGAAAAGTGATCATTTGCAGGCTCTAGCAGGCACATTGCCGTCATATATAACATGTATCCACTGGACAGATAAATCCTCTGATGCTGGAAGTTTGTGTAGAACTCTGTGCTGCACTGTGGAACCAAGAATAGAACTTTTCGCAGACTGACGATTTTCGGATGCCGTTGCCCTCGCCAGCACTCTTGCGTGCTTTGCGGACAAAGCGGCGCTCCGCGAGACAATTCCAGGAATTTAGAAATATTGCGCTCCCTGTGATTTAAAACACTAGGCCATATTGCGATTTTGATAAAAATTGTATTAATTGTTCATTCCTATGGCCGACTACTAAATTCCACATTTAATTATGTCTAATCTTGATTAGTCTTGTCCTCTGCTACAATGAAGGTAACTGGACTTGACTGGACTGGACTGGTAACTGTTCCAATCCGATTTTATGAACCAAATTACAGTACATAACAATAAGAAAAAGTCACACCTAAAAGCCAATAAAAGAAGCATTTGAAAACAATAAGAAACATAAGCTAAAACACACATAAGAAATATAACTCACTCAGGGCTTTTAACAGGGTTAAAAGCCAGCGGAAATAATTATAAACATATACAACACATTTAATTTCATTGACTCATTATACTTGTATATTATATTAATATCATTGTTGTTTTTAAATGCTTCTTTTGTTGGCTTTTAGGTGTGACTGTTGGGTCAACAGAAGTCCAGTTCAGCCTTTGTTTTTCGTGTTTTAATTGCTTCTTATTTACGTAATTTGTGATTCTATCAGTTTTGGTTATTTATAGATGAATTTTGCTTCATAATTATGTTTTTTTATATCACCAACTGTACATCATTCAATGAAATTCGATCAAATATTATAATATATATAAAAAATAGCCCACTCTTGTCCAGCCTAGATGCTCTCTGGCCCTCAGATCATTTGAGTTTGAGACCCCTGTTTAACATTAATACATTTTTTAAAATCTTCCATCAATTTATTATATATGCATTGTGCAAATACACACCCTTTTTATTCATTTGAGTCAGACATTGTCATTGAACATATTTGTATGTTTCCTTGCATACTGAGCTTTTGCAACCTTTAATTGTGCCAAGCACAGACAGCCAATCATTTCCTCCAGTTTCACCACAGATTGCACGTCTCTCTGTTAACTTCCCGCCCCTGCCAAGATCCTATAACTCGCTGCTGCAGCTCCTTCTCCATCCACCCCCCACCCCGCCATTTTCCCTCCACCTGCTGTCGGCTCATGCCTCCATACCAGGTGGACCAAGGCAGTCCGGGAAGGAATGAATCTGGGCCAGAGCCCTGTGACACATTTGCATGTGTATACTGTACATTTGCTCAAACCCTTGTTTCTTACGTAACGCTCAACATGTTACTGCCGTTCCTCAGCTCTGACGTAGTTCGAGTCCTTATTGGGAGAGTCCGTGCCAGGTTTTATCAGATGGTATGTTTCGACAAGTGCACAGTTTTCACACAACTTGGCTTTTTTCGGTTAGTTTTGCAGTCTTGAGCGTAGGTGGTGTGTATGTGTGTGTGTGCGAGCAGGGGGGAAAAAGAGAAAAAGAGGATGGTTCATAGCCCTGATGGTTTTGAGCAGACGCCTTTTTTCAAGGCCAAAGATGAAATGAGTCATTTAGGAGCAAATCTAGCCGAGAGGGATAAGCCAGGCTTAGACTGGACACAGCCGGTATGGATGGCAATAAGCAGAATATAAAAAATATCAGAAGGAAAAAAAGAAAAAGTCTAATCTCATGTTGTGTCTTGTTGAAAGTTGGCGCCACCGTGTGACAGAATCTCTTTAAACACTGTGGCATTTACCTCGACATGTTGGAGAAAATGGGTTTGCCTTCAAAAGGAAGTAAAAATGAATTCAGTAAATAAATGGATGTAGTTACTGAGACAAATCAACATGGTCTTTAAAAATATATATATATATATATATACATACATATATACATACATACACATATACATATACATGTGTGTATATACAAAAATACATTGATGTATACATTTATATATGTATGTGTGTGTATATATATAATATATATATACACATTCAGGTGTGTATTTTACAGCAGTTTTTTCATCAGATTGCCTTGGTTCTGTTGGAAAAAAAGGATATAATGCTCTATATTGCACATTCTTATAATCTCTGTATACACATTTTAATATAGTAATGGAAAAAAAACATCCTAAATGCTCTGAGTTCTAAGGGTTGAGGCACTTGTCAAACTCGAGGCCCGGGGGCCAGATGTGGCCCGCCACGTCATTTTATGTGGCCCGCGAGTGATTAATTGGTCTTAAAAATCTGTGTTAAAATAGGTCTATGCTGCTTTAAGGCGTGCGTTGACCATAAACTACATTTCCCACAATGCATGGCGATTGCGTTACCCGCAAAGTGACGGCACCGCTACTAGATCACAGTGTATCATATTATATGCATCATATGACGAGTGAAATTGAATAAGTAATTAATACACAAAGTTATTTAGAAATATGTTACAGTGTATTTACCTTAATTTTACATCATATTTGGTTACATTTAGTAAAATGTATTCTGTATGACAGTTACATCTGGCCCTTTGAGGGTAATCATTAAGCTGATGTGGCCCTCAGAGAAAATGAGTTTCACACCCCTGGGTTAAGGCATTCCGCCCAAAACCGCTAGTGTTTAAAAGGGTTTATAAAGACGTGCTTTTCCCCCACAGGACGTTCAGAAGTGATCTACAGCAAGCCGTGTCGTCACGAAAAAAGCCCGTCCAAATCCAACGAGGTGATCAGTCCGGAGATCCTGAAGATGCGCGCCGCTCTCTTCTGCATCTTCACCTACTTGGACACGAAAACCCTGCTGAGAGCTGCCGAGGTCTGCAGGGACTGGAAGTTCGTCGCTCGTCACCCGGCGGTGTGGACCAGAGTGCTCCTGGAGAACGCTCGCATTTCTTCCAAGGTGATCACAGTTGACAGTGGCATAAAAAAAAAAAAAAAACAGCGCAATGTGGTGTGTTTAACTGTTGTTGCTGTTGTCGTTGCCGTCTTAGTTCCTGAGCACACTGTCACAGTGGTGCACCCAGACGCACTCGCTCATCCTGCAAAACCTCAAACCACGACAGCGAGGCAAGAAGGAAACCAAGGAGGACTATCTTAAAAGCACACGGTGAGAATCGCACACACATAGATAGATAGATAGATAGATAGATAGATAGATAGATAGATAGATAGATAGATAGATAGATAGATAGATAGATAGATAGATAGATAGATAGATAGATAGATAGATAGATAGATAGATAGATAGATAGATCATTTCTGTGGTCTCTATATCCCGCGTTATTATATCTGATTGCCCGTTTCTGCATTATATACTGTATATTGGTTGAATATTGAATTTCGAAAATTAGATTAGAGGACAATTCTCAAGAAAATAAACCAGCTCCAGCGCATGAGAGTTAGTGAGATTAATGTCGGCTTCACAACGTGTTGAGCTGTGAAGAGGATAGGCTCATTGGATTCATTCAAGATGCTTTTAAATGTTCTGTGGGATCCAAAAGGAGCAGCGTCAAGAGCTTTAACTCTAACTGTAAATTTCAACATTTCAAATTTCATGTTAGTCCACTAACCAAATGCTTGCAGCTGCTGCCACACTGTGGTGATCTGTGCACCTTAAATAGTCACTGGGAACAAATGAATACAGTGTTCAGTTTTGTAGCTTTTTAATATCATTACAAACAGTAAATAGTATCGCACTTTTCTCAAAATGTCTTGTTAAATGTCTTGTCCGAGGAAACCCAACCTACAACCTTCAACCGACGCTCTACAGTCGAGCTGCTGTTGCCTTAATAATCAATCAAGATGACACAAATCCTTTAAAAGGAAAATAAGCCATTGCAAACTTACATTTTGCACAATTTTATTCTGATAATCATGTTACATTAATTCAAACAGAGAGCTCTGACGAGTGATAAAAAGTTGCCAATGCCGTTGTGTGAGGAAGATGGCACACGTTATAGCTCGCCAATGCTCTCAAATTGTTTTTCCCTGTGTACAGTGTATGCCACAGACTTTTGGAGCACATTTTGTTCTGTGCTCTTAAGTGCTTTTTCATGAAGGACAGACGAATTACTGTACTTCCTGTGCTGCTCTGTTTCTGTCTTTTCCCTGTGACCTTCACTCACATCTCCATCTAAGTGGCTGTCTGGAGGAGGGTCTGGAGGCGCTGCTAAAGGCCACTGGAAGCAACCTGCTGATACTGAAGATTTCACACTGCCCCAACCTGCTGACTGATCGCTCCCTCTGGCTGGCAAGCTGCTACTGCCGAGCCTTGCAGGCTGTGACATACAGGTAGACCGCTACACTTAGTCCTAAACTTCTTTTCTTTGTCAGAAAAAATACCAACATCTTAATTATAGGTCGACCTATTCATTATTCTAGACGATTTTCCAACCTATTGGCATTTACTGACCCTGGCCTGTTGATGGCTGTGCCGTCTCCACAGTTCATCACTCTGCATGGAAGTCCCCACAGACGGGATTGTTACAGACGAGTAGCATTTAACGACCACTTTTGCTAAAAAAAAAATGTCTGTTTACGACAGTATTTTCTCCACATTAGAGCCAATGCAGATTCCGCAGAGCTTAGAGTTGTGTTCAGTGAACGTTGCAAATTGAATTTATTTTGCCAAAACACTAAACATAAACTGTTTGTTGCTGCTGACACCTTGTGGAAATAGATGCCCGAATAATCAGATAGTCATTCGATCACTGGAGAATCATAATAGTTTAGTTTAGAAGGTATCATTTTATCTTTTGTATATTGTAATATTAGAGTCTCGCATGAAGTTATGTACAAACATATTTCTTGTGTTCCAGAAGTGCCACAGACCCAGTTGGTCAGGAGGTAATCTGGGCCCTTGGAGCAGGTTGCAGAGACATCATCTCCCTACAGGTGGCGCCACTACACCCATGGTAATACAGAAATTGACTTGTGTCTTTACTACTTTGATCATAACAAAAGTTAGTGTTATATTACTGTACAATAATTACTGTTTTGTTTGTTTTTTTAAGCCAACAACCTGCTCGCTTCAGTAACCGATGTCTGCAGACGATTGGAAGATGTTGGCCACACCTCCGTGCTCTGGGTGTGGGAGGGGCTGGATGTGGCATTCAGGGTTTGGCCTCACTGGGTAAATATTACTTAGAAAACAACCATTCGTTGTGTTGTTATATGTTTAACAACCACTTTCTGGAGTAAAAACCTTAAATTGCACTAACATAAGGGCGGGTTTACTGAGATCATGTCCTTATGAAGTTCACTATATTCTGTGTTGTTCTGTGGTTTGCCGATATTATATCATCTGTTTACTTCCTTTTTTTAAAAAAAACCACGACCACCACCAAACAGCGAGGAACTGCATGCGCCTGCAGGTGCTAGAGTTGGACCATGTGAGTGAAATCAACCAGGAGGTGGCAGCAGAGGTTTGCAGAGAAGGTCTGAAAGGTCTGGAGATGCTGGTGCTGACGTCCACACCGGTCACTCCGAAAGCCCTGCTCCACTTCAACAGTGAGTGACGACATAAATCATTTCTATTTACTCGCTTCTACTTTTTACAAATGCTTTGTCTTCGTCCTCTTTGCTGTGTAGGTGTTTGCCGTAACCTGAAGTCCATTGTGGTTCAAATCGGTATAGAAGACTACTTTGAGGACCCCAACAGTCCTGAAGCAAGGAAACTGTTCGATGAGATGGTTAACAAGCTGCAGGTAACGGAGCAGAATGCTCATCATCTGCTAATGAGTCATAGATGCAACTCATGGAGAAACATCAGAACCATACTTCATACTTGCAACAGCATCCGTTAACTTGTTGTACGACACAAAAAAGAACCCGACCTTGTTAAAAAAGTAACTTGGTAACTTTAACTGTGAGTAAATTTTTAACAAGCTACTTTTTTACATTTTTAGACCAGTACTTTTGATTGTACTTAAGTAAAATTGTATCAAAATAGTGGTACTTTTACTTCATTGTACAATTGCTGTTGACAGTAAAGATCCTTTCCTTTCCTTCCTTTCCTTTAACTTCTTGAAATTGTCAAAATTGTCATTCGAGATAAAAAAAAAAAAAGATCAGTAAACAAGTCTAACAACTGATTTTAGGTGACCTAGTGTTTGATAATTAACATTAACAGCTTCTATTTGCTAGATTCCTGGTTTATGATAAATAAAAAAATCACCCGGATTTTCTACTTCCTTTTGACATTTTTATACTACCAAAGAAAAATAACTTTTCACATCTTCTGCCCACTTACTACACTCATCGCTTTATTATACAACTACTCTTCCATCCACCCTGTGCAGCATTGACTGTGTGACTGTCGAGATAAACAGCGAGATGAAGTGCGTGCACAGAGGTTTTCCACTCCGTTGAATGCTTTCTAATGATTTTTTTTTTTTTCGAGGCAGCATATCCTTGGAGTCACGTACGACTATAGTTACATGACTGACTGTTAAGCTAACAGCTATTTATATTTAACTACTCACCGTTCAAACCGTGACTCAGTCTCTGTGGTCCCCCGTGAAGGCTAGGATGTGCTGATTGCTAACTCACTACAGCAGAGGCTCATGGTTAGAAGCTCAGGTTGTTCTTTGAGCTGACCACACACACAAACAAGAGGTGGAAACCAAAGAAAGGAAAAGAGAAAAGGATTTATTTCTGTTTTGTTTGTGTGAGTCAGTTTCCCGTGTGTTTTTCTTGGATATTACTCTCTTGCGGCTTCTGCAAGTGTGACTGTTGTGAAGTAATCCAGTCATCATCCATCCATTCATTCATCTTCTACTACTTTATCCTCCACATGAGATTCACGCGGGGTCACACCCTGGACAGGTCACCAGTCCATCACAGAGCCGTCTATGGTTAATTTAGAGTGTCCGGTTTGCCTAAAATCCCCAAATATGCATGTTTTTTGGGTTGTTTTTAAAACATGGCGGTCAAAATGACCCATCTCCTCATTCTGGGTTAATAAAAAGCAACAGTTCATACAATCAGGTAAGTGTGCACTTATAGTATATAAGTATGTATATATATATGTATGTATATATATCTATATGTGTATATATATATGTGTGTGTATATGTATATGTATATATGTATGTTTATATATATGTATATATATATGTATGTGTACATATATAATTATACACATACGTGTATATATGTATACACATATATGTGTATATATATATTATTTTAAATCAAATTAACATAATTCATATATTCTATTCTTTTCTTTCAGGCTCTGAAGAAAAGACCCGGTTTCTCCAAAATCCTGCATGTGAAAGCAGACAGCCTCTGCTAACACCTTTAGTGCAGACTCTTCACAATCTTGGCGTGAGGCGCCATCTTGGCTCCACTCATCCACTCGAAAATCCAGCTGTTTTTTCAGCCCAACCTATGGAGCTGCGTGCTTCTGCAGCGCCAACAGAAACCACAGAGGCTCACCACGATGAACTCGGACCAAGACTCAATGTTGCATATACTCTACAGGTTCAAATCAGAAAAAAAATCACATTTACTGTTCCAATGTGGAAATCATGAATGAAAACAAGTCGGGGGAGGCGTTATGTGGTCTAATAATCGCACTAACCTGTTTTAAACTTTACAGACTCAGATAGCCCAAAAATGATCAGTCCAAGTTTTGCTTTCACCACAAAAGTGAGTAAAAGAAGCGACAGTGCTGTATTTGACTGTCTGCGTCGACGTAATGCTTCAGCTTGAGTGGCAGGAGCACATTATACAGCAGCTAACATACTTACCACAGTGAATTATGTCCAACAAGATGAAGCCTTGAAATGGGGGGGCTTTATGTTTGTGTGCGTGAACAAGTGAATGCATAGGTAAAGCTGAGAGCTGACGAAATGGTTTCCACACGGCGCGTGTTCTGCACAACTGTATATTCAAAGTTGACAATGGATTAACACTTCCTGCTTCCACCCTGAACAGAAACATGCTGCAGCAGCTCCAGGCACAGCAGAGGACGGCCTACCTGAGGGGAAAAAAAGACCTTGACAGTCTATTAGCCGCTGTATGGCAACGATGCATTTTGCCACGTCTTAGCATCCGCTGCTTCCTGGTGTCACAAACCTGGACTCATCTTTGTAGATTGTGTTGATTCTGCTGTTCACTAAAACCCTGGGACGTCTGTCCGTCACGCATCTCTCTCAAAATACCCAGTGCCATTTTGGACCAGTGTCTGTACCCTCATGTCTGTGAGCGTCTTCTCCAATGTGCCATAAACAAAAGGGAAGAGGGACCACGTAGGGCAGACGTGGTGTTGTGCTCCATGTGGACCGGGCTCTCTCCAGGTGCAAAACCATAAGTCGGTGGTGTTTATATATCATAGAGGTTTCATACTTTCTCAAACTGAACAGTGCCATTTCTAGTCACATGGCTTGATTATGTCTGTACACTCCTTATTTATTTATCTATCAGCAGACGTCCTCTGGCTCCCTCTGCTGGTGGCAGTTGTGCAGCTCTCAGCCAGCTCAGTACAGTACAGTATTATGACGTGTGGCCCCTGACTGCCGCGTCGACCGAACCCGAGAGAACGAGTCTTCGCTGTCGCCTTCAAATTAGCACAATTCTGGGTTATGATTAAGCGTACGCCGCGGAAACTTTGAAGATGTATGAGTAGCAATACTGATCAGTGTGCGACACTGAGTGTACACTCCTTTTATCTGTGATCATTCACAGGGATGTTCCAACAATTTAAAGGCGATATATAATGCATAACATTTAGTATAATAGTTCCCAATTCAAAACGTTTCAGGAGCGTGGTCGCCAAATTTTCGGAAGATGCCCCGCGCCGCTTCTACGCGGCGTTCAGGACTGTGTTCATGCACATCGACATAAACACACATACAGCCTCTTTTATTTTATAAACATTTAACATATTTGGTCAATTTTAGCTAGAAGTGGAGATTGAAAGTGAAGGAGCAGCAGCTGAGAATGATCAAGCGGACGTGGGAAAATCTCCACTACTCTGGTCTAGACGTTTTTGAGAGGGGAACTGGGGCTTTTTCAGTTTTGGTAGAGTTCAACATGTGCGGGTATCCCATGTGTTGAAGTGCTATGAGTTGGGTGATTGGTTGGTTTGGAACCAAAACAGTTAGCGGTCTACAATTTTAAACGTTATTTTGGAGACATATACAGGCTGTACCAAGCCAATATTTCAATTCAAACATGTTTCCTCCGATGACACATATTCCCGTCTTAAGGTCATCTATTTTCTGCACATAGCACCACGCAAAAAAAAAATCTATTTCCAAGTTTGTGAGTGGTAGATTCCTCCCGGTGTGTCATCTGTGGCTCTGCATGATGATGTAATCGGGGTTATCTCAAGATCGGAGGTAAACATCGCTCGAGCCACATGTGTTTGAAAGATGTAGGCGTTTACGTGGCAGGGAAGGTCAGATAGAAGTAGAGGATTTCCTGTCTCCTGATTCTTCTTCTCCGGAGCGTTCCTGTATATGAAAGTGCAATACTTTATAAAGTAAAAAGAAAAAAGCTCCATGCACACCGTTTTGAAACCTTGATAAGGACAATATCACGTCTCTCTTACTGTACCTTTTTGAACGCCATAACAAGTTGTTTACGCCACCGCGTGCACCGTGTTTGTTTTATTTAACCTCATGGGAGGAGTGTGCGCGACAGAGCGAGGTGACGGTTTCTGTGAATACTGAGCAGGACGTTGTAAATCTGCTGGTTCTCGGTCGGGCATATTGTAGTCATGACGTTTGAGGTTATTGCACGAGAACATTTTCGTCCCAGTTACTGCATATTATATTATCCTACAGCGAGTCGTGATTATCTGCTCGGGTTTCCGTCGAAAAGGTTTTATGGGGGGGATGAATGTGTCGCAGCAGAGATGAGACA
Organism: Microchirus variegatus; assembly: GCF_963457635.1. Lineage (NCBI taxonomy): Eukaryota > Metazoa > Chordata > Actinopteri > Pleuronectiformes > Soleidae > Microchirus > Microchirus variegatus. Next base: position 9,934,557 of record NC_139824.1, read on the forward strand.
ACAACAAAAAAAGCACTTGTTGATTTTAAGTTTTAGACAATCCTGCCTTCGCTATCAGCTACTCTGTACATAGTGTTTGTAAAAAAGAGAAAACAAAACGAGAAAAAAGGACCAACATTTGATGTTCTATAATATTAAGGTCATAAATATGAGTGGAAACAGTTGGAAGTTTACAGGTCGTTATTCTGTAAGCGTGGTTTTCTCTTCTCAAAGTGGAACGAAGGAAACATAAGAGAATTATATTATGTATCACAAGTTAGTGTTGAAAAATTGAAGTTGTGTATTAGATACTTTATATTCAATGTGCATCAGAGTCATATAGAGATGGAAATTATTTAAGAAGAGGATAAAGATGATTATTCAGCTATTTATTTCTATAAAATAATAACAATAAAAAAAGAGAGAGAGCGCGATGTGTATAATGTTAGCATGTTTGTGTTCAAGCATCAATCATTAAGTTGCCTTCTTAACTGTTCTGCTACTGTGGCAAAGCAAAAATTATTAGATGTTTAAAGAGCTTTGATTGCCTGCAGGTTAATAACTTTATTTGATTCAGTCTGTTGTTGCACTAGTGAGATAAACAAAAAAAAGAAGAAAAGATATCAGATATTTATTATAAGAGTGTTGTTTTCAATGTTTAGCTATTTCTCTGTATTTGACAAAAATATGATGCACTTTTTTTCCTGAAAACACTTTTATTGGCCTGTCGGTCACCAGTTTAGTCGGAAATGGAAGCGTGTTTTTTTTTGTTTTTTGTTTTTTTTGTCTGTGAGTGGAACGTGTGGTGCCATCTACTGGTGAAGTTGCGAAAGACTTAACTGTTTGCGTACGATTTCCCGAAAACGTCGCAATGATAATATGAATTTTGTGGAGAAGTTACAAAAGAGTGATTTAGGGTTGTTGTTTTTTTTGTTTTTTTTACGTTCATAGCCAATATGACCTTATTTTCACCCTCGTATGAGTTCTTTATTTCATGCTCATACCACAACAGTTCAGCCGGAACAATGTTTGTTCTCATGAATTTCCATTCTCTGCGTGTTCACGTGCGATTTCTGATTTAATTTATTCGTTTCGGCCTGAAGCGCCGCCCAGAAAGCGAGGCGCTTCCTTGTTCATGTGTGTATATTTAATTTCTTAAACGTCTTTGTTGCAGTGACGCCGACTCATCAAGACATCGTCTGTGTGTCCATGTACCTCTCTGTACATATTTTATGTATGAATGATTGTATTCATGCCCGTTCATTTGAATAGTATTTTACACATTACCTCAACACTTATCTGGGCAATTAAGTGTGCAGTTTGTCTTTGTAGTATTATTATAATTTTTTTATGAGTATTATTTTTGACTACCATCACTCGCAATTGATACTTGTCGCCGTGACGACAAAATGGATTTTGTTGCTGTAAAAAAAACAAACGTTCCCAAAAGCTGATCAGCGCTCTAACGGTGACTGCAATAGATGGAAATGTTTTGCTACTCATTTTCACTCCGTCTGTTTGTCATCAATAAAAATTGCTTTAAATTGTATTTGCTCAAGTGCTTTTTAAATGCGTGGCGAATGATTGCAAGGTGGAAACTAACTTCTTTATATATCTATTTATAAAGCAAGTTCTGTCTGTCTGTGACAGGCATATCTCGCTGACCGTTAGTCAGATCACCCTAAGACTTTGGATATGGGTTGAGCATGGCCCGATGGTGTGCATCCTTGATTTTCAAATTTTTTGGAGTAATTTTGATTTTCGCTCATTCATCACGCTACACCAGGCAGCGGCTCATCAGCAGCAGCTGTGCTGTCTGGAGCGGGGAGGTGGGAGTGAAGAGGTGGTGGGTGAGACATTTTCACACGGTTCACCACAGAACATGGTGTTATACTGAAACGACTAGGTGTCTATTCACCAATACGCTATATGTTTGTTTTGCATTAGCATGCTACTACTTTGCGGCTAACTTGGCGAACCTGTTTCCAAATGTAAGCTAGCAAAGCTACTACTAGCATTAGCGTAGGGCTAACGTAATAAAAACACTAGCACAGCACTGGCGTGGCTGACATTCACAACAGCTAGCTATGCTAATGTTGCACAGTGTTTTATGTTGGCCTTTACGTTCCTTATCATGCATTACTACAACTGAAAAATCTTCTTCAGCTCCCACTATAGGAATGAGTAAAGTGGAACTGGAGTTCACTTTATGGTTTGTTTTTTCAAACGAAAATACCGGGTCCCTGATTTTTGAAGGCTCGCTCACAGACCTGGCAACCCACCAAGGGATGGAACACCAGAGATGGATGAGAGAGACCACACACGGAAGGTGCTATTCCAAAATAATAATAACATATGATAAGCCAGCACTGATACCGGTCCCACTTTGAGCAATGGTTATGATATTAGAGCTACATCCATTTTAATTAAAGAAAATGTACTTAATTATGGAGAATGTCAAATTTTAAATTATTTTATAATACTGTTAATAAAATAATTTTGTCTGGTTTGTGTTGGATCTAAAGAAATGTTATGAAGGATTTAATATAAAATATGAATAATGTCCCAGTAATATTAAGTATCTCCTTTGTGTTGCAGCTAAATCGTCAGAAATTGGAACAGATTCATCTTATGAGGTCAGTGAAGTGAGTGTAACAAACCGTTTGAACCATTCCGTTTTATTACAATAGAGGTCATGATGGGCTCTGCTGTCTGTGACTTCCTGTCTGGCCACCGTGTCATCACTTCCTGTTTTACTTTAAAATAGCTGACCTCATGTGTCTGTTCTTTGACTTCCTGCCTTTGTGTTTGTATTGGACGCTTTCCTTATACCTGTTCACCTGCGCATCGACCGGTAATTAGCTGCCAGTATATTTGAAAACGTCATCTTGGGTGTTTTTTTATATTTCTAAACGCTGTTGTTGAGGTCTTCTTAAATAGGTTTTATTTGAAATCATTTTTATATAAAAGAAATGGGGTGTGACGTCATGATTGTGCTGTAAATGGCTGGTGTTTTGGCCGGATTTCTACTCCTGAATCTCTCCTGAATGCAGCACAGACTCAGTCATCTGGGATATTTTGGTATCTGACACCTTTTTGTTCAGCTTCTCCCCTCAGGGGTCGCCACAGCGGATCACCTGCCTCCCTCTTGTCCCTTGTGTCCTCTTCTGTCACCAACTGTCCTCATGTCAAATTCATTTTTACCAACTACATAAACACACCTGAGTAAAAAGTACTCATAAAATTGTGAGATATGTATTAGTGGATTTCAATATACCACTTCACCCATAGATGGCACTAAATCTCACACGCTGGTCCTTGAACGTTCACTTCAGTTTAATTTTATTTGTGTAGTACCAAACGTAAATTACACACTTACTCTGGTCAGTCGTTATGGAAACGTGTCATGCGTTAACATACGCTCTTAGAAATCAAAGCTAAGTAGAACCACATTAGGTTCCATCAAGAACCCTTTTAAAACCCTTTATTCAGGAAAGGGGTTTTAAAGGGTTCTCTGGATCAAAATGGTTCTTAGTGGAACCATTAGTATTACCAAGAACCCTTGAAAAACACTTTCTTTGGGGAAAGGGTTTTTCAGAAGCAAATGGTTCCAGGTAGAACCTCAGCCCTTGTAGAATAACCCTTTTGGAACCCTTATTTCTAAGAGTGTAGTGCCCAGCACTAGTTAAATCATATTCCATTATGATTCTTATAAAAAAATATTTGGAAATGACCTTTATTATTATACAAATTGTGCATTATAATTGAATTAATAATCAGCACTGGCTGTTTTAATGCATAGTTAGTGGTGTTTTTCTGTCTGTTAAAACCAAGCAGACGACTTTCCCCTCTGAAGCTGAATGGTTAAGTCGTCTCTGCAGCCTCACGTGTTCTCCTGCTGGACCGGGACTCCTGCCAGAACTTTGTCCCTGTGTATCCCTCTCTGCTTTCCAAATGTCTGAATGGGGGAGGGAGGGAGGGAGGGAGCGGAGGGGTCGACTACACTGGCCACAGAAAACAAGGTTTCAGCTTTAAAGCTTTTGCACACAAGGAGACCTTTCAAAGGACTCCCATGAATCCTGGTCCGGTTCATGTCCCAGCTTTTTGTCAATGATCCACTGATCGCTGTTAAAGTGTAATAAAATGCAGAGTCTGAGTCGCAGCGATGCGAGTGTGTGAATACTAATGTCTGCTTTATCTTGATTTTCCTAAAACTATTTTCCGAAGCCATGAGAGGAAAAAAGAAAAGAAAGAAAAAATTCTGAAGTCAAGAGTGCAGACAGTGAGAAATACAGTCAATGATTTTTAAACTTGGTCCTGGTCTCGATGAGGCACAGCTGTGTTCAGGGGGGAAAACTCTGTTACACCATGTTTTGGCAAGTCTTTGATAATCTTTCCTGAGATGTAACATGAACTCTCATTGACTGGAGCTGTGTGAGCGGATTAATCTGTGTTTCTGTGTCCTTGACGCTTTGGTAGTGGTTTGCTCTGGAAAACACAGAAAGAAAAATTAATGCACTTAAATTCCCTTATTATTATTCATACTTTTAGGCCACGTTTGCTTACCTTTGAGCAGCATAAAAGTTTTGATATAGATGAGGTTTTGTGGGTTATGGCATCATATAACGATATATAGTAATCAGCAATAAAGATAAAGTACAAATGGGATATAAATTTAATCAAAAATTTGAATCAACAAAACACTTTTTTAAAAGCCTGATTATGTGACTTATAAACACACACCCCCAGGATGTCCAAATAAGGAGTTGGGTCTTATTTTTATTTTACGTGAGCACTAAGGGTTAAATCTAGTGCTGGGCGTGTTAACACACGTTAACACATGACGACGGAAAGCAAAAAGACGCTCGTGACGTCGTGTTTACGTGACTCCCGATTGTTGAAATGAGTCTCTAAAGTAATGCTAAACTTTAAAAACAGAGACGCACATACGCAGGTACAGCTGGTTATTTGTAGCGCTGCTCTTTTCGTTTAATAAACAGACCGCTTCGGTTCGACTGTAGGCGCGCTAACGTCACTAAACGAGCTAATGCAGCTAACGGAGCTAACTGGTAAACAGTGCCTGGACTCTGGTCTCGCGGCACGTAAACATGGCGTCACGGGTGTCTTTTTCTGGTGTCGTTATAGAAACTCATCATGCGTTAACCTACGCTCTTAGAAATAAAAGTGCTAAGTAGAACCATATAAGGTTCTTCGGCTTGTCCTCATAGGAGAACAAGCCATGGTGGAGCCCTTTTGGAGGGTTCCACCATGAACCCTTTTAAAACCCTTTATTCAGGAAAGGGGTTTTAAAGAGTTCTCTGGATCAAAATGGTTCTTACTGGAACCATTAGTGTTACCAAGAACCCTTGAAAAACAAATGGTTTCAGGTAGAACCTCAGCCCTTGTAGAAGGACCCTTTTGAAACCCTTATTTCTAAGAGTGTAGCAGCTGCTGTTTTTAATCTTTTCTGTTCATCTTAGTCTATTTTAATGAATTCTATGCTCTTTAATTGTTATTAACGGGGAACGTTAACATAATATGAAACATCATTACCATCATTTTACCACATAGTTACTGTATGGTCATTTTAAGTGTTCATTTCTTCAAGACGGGGGAGTGTATTGACACTGTGGCACTCTAAATGTATCACTTAGTGAAATACTTTGTCACAATGCATGCTAAATAGCTCTTAATCTGACCCATATCACTGACCGACAGTGTTTAGCTGGTGACGTACATCATTGACAGTAAATCTAGGAGCTGTGGTGCTCAAATTGGACTGTGTTTCGGTAAACAAAAAAAACAAAAAAACACACCCTCAACCAACAGTTTCCTGTCATTCTTTGATACACTTACCTCTCTCCTTGTGTCCGATGCTTCGCTTCCTGATATTGTGCATTTCCTGCCGGTGAGATTTTTTTCACCGCACCCGGATTAGGTTCACCTGTGTCTGTCTACGTGCTCCTTCCCCTATATATACATATATGTACGTATATATATCTTCATAGTCATAGCCACCACTGTAACCCTTACCCATATTGATATATATTTATATCATATATAAAAAAAAGTTCATATATATGTGTAAATATATATACATATATGTATATATATGTAAATATATATATAAACTATATAACCCTTGTCAATTTGTCAATAGTGCCTCATGTAATTTATGTTCGGCAAACTGAAGTGAACGTTACGGACCAGTGTGTGAGATTTAGTGCCATCTAGGGGTGAAGTGGTATATTGAACTTCACTATTTATAGGTCACATTAAGATTTTATTTTATTTATTTATTTTAGTAGGAATATAAAGTAGCAATAATCCTGCAGAAGTCACAAAATAGACGAATAGATGTTTTTCTTTTCTTTTTGTTCATAAAAATAAAAAATATTTCCAAATTTCAATCTGATTTTTAACATTTTGAGTGCTTTTTGCTCAAGTGTGTTATTATAGTTGGTGAAAATGACTATTTTTTCCCTATTGCAGAGGTTGTGCTGGAAAAAAAGGTTATAAGACATGCTATATTGCACATTCTTATAGCCCAGCTGTGTTTATTGAACGTTTTAACATTGTACAAAAAAAAAATATCACTGTAGACCGCCATGCAATAATAAAGCATACATTTTAATCTTAACCAGTGCCAGGACATTGGGATATCAGCCTTTTTCTGAATTGATTTTCAATAAATTTTGATCTATCGTGGCAACAGAAACCAGAAGAGCTCCAGCTTTTAAAAAAACATGTTCAGTATGACTGTGAGCTAGAGAGAGACGGATAAGATGTTGTTCTGTAGCTAATTAAAACTTCCCCAGTCTTACTGTGTTTATCAGCGATGAACAGGATTAACACTGTTGTCCCGTGAAGTGAGCACTAGGTTGAGGTTTGTTCCAACACCATCTGTCACTTTGGCTTCAGAGCCCTTTTCTTTCCCTTCTATGTTGTGCACTCGTGTTGTCTTTCTCGCGCTGATTTAAAAAGATGGTGGTTGTATGGAAACAGCTTTCATGTGTGGTCGTGCATGAGATTTGCCCCTGTTTTAAATAATTATGCAATTGACAACAGAACCGATCCAGCTTGATGATGATAGACGTTTTATTGTGTTAAAAGTTTCTAATCTTTTTTAAGTTACGTATAGAAGGCACTTACAAAAACCAAGTTAAATTACAAATGCTGTTAATATAGCCATTAAATGGCTGATTTAAAACAAAATAAAATTAAAAAAAATGACGCAAGACAAAATTAAAGACATGAAATGACAGCACCATTGGCACCTGTTGAACAGTACGTTCCAAATAAGATTTAGCATAATTTCAATCTACAGTACATTAGAAACAATATTCATTTGTTATCAGTGTAATAATGCCCAAGCTATGCTTTAAAGTGTAACTTCAGTCATCGAGATAAAAAGATTTAAAACCCACAGTTTTATATTTATTTTAAAAGTTGTTGTTTTTTTTCCAACATTAGCCAAAGATTTATATTTATTTACATATTAGGCTTTGTATTTGGACCTCTGTGCAGGTCTTGGTACATCTCTACCAGGCGAGTGGCTTCTCTCTGTCCTGACAGCAAAGCACCATGGGTAGTGGAATAGTATTTTCTGTGCGTGGCCTCTCCGGCAAACAGGACCTGCAGAGGCTGAGGATGGAGAAGGTGGAGGTGAAGAGAAAATGAGTGCAGAGCTCTAAAATCAGACTCCCATCATTTCAGCTTGACATGTTTTAGGCCTCTTGTGCAAAAGTAGTTTCTATTTCTATCACTGATTCCCTTGTTAGTGCTCTTTCCAGAGGGCTTAGCGTGTCTGTTTGACAAGGCCGTCAGCAGAGAGGGGGTCATGCTGCTCCTTCAGCAGTGATCTTCCACCCACACCCCCGTTCTCTCCTTCACCCAGATGGCATCAGGTTTCATGGTCTGGGCCTTCATTAGCCTTCTGACACCAGCTGTATTTGTCTGGCATGTGCTAGGATGTGACATGGAAGTGATGACACTGCCACATTAGCCAGATGCTCTCAAGAGTTTCCGCAGGGGGGATTGTAAACAACTAAATGTACGACTCGTGAACTTGAAACTGTAATGTGTCATTTTAACATAACACACATTCCTATGATACACACAGGAAGTGATGCAAATTATCTCGAGACAGATATTTTTGAATAATAATAACAATAATCAAGACAAGTTTAAGCCGTCAGCTATCGGTTTTACACGCTGTTTTTCTTTGTTGAGACAAACTCTGATACCACAAAACAAGGTCACAGCTTGTCCTTATCCTTAAAATGTGATAACAGTTCACATTATTTATTTATTTAGCCTTTATTTATACCAGTTTTCTCATTGAGACACAGGGTCTCGTTCTGCTAAAGCACCTTTCAGATACAACCTAGCATTATAAACAAGGCTAGTTAATGACAGGGCTACTAACAGTGTTTTTAACATTATCCAATCCAATCCGACTTTATTTATACTGTAAAACACTTTAAAAACAACAGCAGTACTGTAATAATGTAATAATAATATTTCATATAGTCATACCGGAGCCTTGGTGCTGTTGGCATAAGGCAGTGGCATGGCCAGTCTCTCACAGTCCTCGCCGCTGGAGCCCACCCTGGTGAAGGAGTAGGAGCCCTGAATGTACGGATTACTGCCCCACGACGAGCGCAGGACACGGCAGGGCTTTGGAATGTCAGGGTTCCCTGAGGATGAACGGAAACAAGAGAGAGCAAGTGAATATGGAGGGGAAAGACGTAATGACCATCACAGATCTGGTCTGAAAAAGTCATTCCACTGCAGACCAGAATCGAGCCACTTCCATCAAAGAATGCAGCAGCGTTGGCTGAGGCCTTTTATTTAGGACGTCCTATCTGTCAAGACTAATCAACTCACAGGCCTCTGGCACCAGCCGGACTATATGCAATTAAGCAACAGCTGAGCAGATTAAACCGCAATGACCTAAATGAGAAGATTGTGTGTGTGTGTGTGTACATTGGGAGACCAATTGCCTCATCTGTTGACAAGAAAGTGTACTCATACCATGACCTATTTCTGAGCCTTTTCTGTACTTTAAAGGCTCTGTACCAAGTAATAATCTATAACCTTTCATTAATTGGAAGTCAGGAGAAAAAAAAATTAAGATTGAGCAATGGAAATGGGCTCTCCGTCACCTCTAAAGCTAAACCACTCCTATTGCTCAGTGATGCCTCTGTGGCGTGAACTGTTGCTGCTCAATGGACAGGAAAACAGACACCTGAGTCATTCAGCTGCGTAATCTGTCGGGGCCCTTTTTTTTTTCCTTCCATGAAAAAGCCACTGACGTCACAGCCGAAGCTTCTGTCATTTCCTTTAACAGAGCCACAATGACCAATTGTTGGGTCATAATTCGTATGACTCAGTCAGGCTCGGTCTATTATGTTACCTTTAGGTTACTCATTCTTTATGACAGATTAACCAGAAGAGAAACATGGAAGTTGGCATTTCCTGTCATACAAAATCTACATCAGGAATACAAGGCATAGTAAGGCATTTCCCTGTATAATAGTAATAGACACAGTATCTTGTGTCCTTGGTTCTGCAGGCAAAACCTCTTAAAGATGATTTTTGACATTTCAAAAGGTTTCCCTGACCTGTAAAGCGCCTCAGCAGCTCAGTGCAGGTCTCCGCCACTGTTTCGTCATCGCAGCGCTCCATGTACAGCGCCTCTTGCCCGCAGATCCAGCCGCTCAGCATGTGGCCATAGCGCTCGGGTGGGTAGAGGACGTCAAAGCTGCAGATCTTCTTGTACCACAGGTCCTCGGGGTAAACGGGCTGCTCCAGCTGAGCCTCGTCCTCCCACACAAACTGAATACTGTTGCACTCGGGGCTCCAGAAGGGCTCTTCGAACTCTAGGAATATCTTATCGGTCGTGCTGATGCCCAGCTTCTCAATGGCGAGCACCTTGTCCTCTGGTAGAGATGGGGAGAACATGGCTTCATGGTTCTGCTTCAGTACGCCCAGAGAGGCCGTCATGATCACGTGGTCGGCCATGATCCACTCCTCATCTTCGCACTCCAGGAAAATGGGGCTACGTAGTTTCACAGGGTCCTGTCGAGGCTGGCAGCGGTGGTTGGTTTCATTGTGGTTGTTGTCCTGGATGGTGTCGTGGCTCTTGTCGATCACCTCCTGGCGCTGGGCTGAGAAGTTCCAGTGGATGCAGCGGATGGGTTTGCTAAGGCAGATAGTGCTGGAGGGGATGTCGAGGGCCAGGAGCTCCACGATCTTCATAAAACCTTCTGGAATGACGTGATGTGCACCAGGGATCTCTGTCCACTCGCCAAACTCACTCAAAGACACCTCATCCATACTGGGAGAGCTGCTTTCACAGCTCTCCACCTGAAACGAGAAGCAAGCATTTATTATTTATTTCTGTGAGTTATTAAAAGGCTGCCTCATTAGCTGCTGATGCAGAATGATCGCAGACCCCCGGATTGCCAAAGGGCTTCTCTCTTTTCTGGTGCATTTAAAAGCTGTGTGCGTGTGCGTGTGTTGGGATCGTCGCTCAAATAACATGAATATATTATTAAGCTACTGGCACTGAATTACATCAGACAAAATGTAATGATGAGAGCACATCATGATTTGCTTGCTCTGGTGTGTGTGTGTGCCTGTGCAGTAATGGGTGGTTTGTGCGCGTTAGATAGGAGAGCTAATCCTGTAAATGTGTGAATTACATCAGAGAGATTTTTATACAGAACCATCTCTTCAAGAAAAACGGTGTCACCCTCTGAATACCCACGATGCAAACAACAACCGCTTTGACAGTTGTTATTTAAAGAGAAACACTCTCAAACACTCTGCTTGTGTCACACGCTCAGACAGACATCAATAGTTTACCACCTTAACAATGTATAGAGTGTATTTCTGATTTATTTAATGTCATATTTATTGAAAAAAAGTGTTTTCCTTAAAAAATAAGGACATTTCTAAGTGACCCCAAACTTTTGAACGGTAGTGTATGTGGAGAGTAGACACAAACACACACCTTGAGGTATTGTTGAAGCATGGACAGCTTGAGCTTCTTGGTGCTCTCAGAATCATCAGGATCCATGGTGATCCTTTTGCGCACCACGTCTCGCGTAAAGACGCCAACACTGTTCTGGCTCTCGGCGCAAACTGGCTTCCCATTCTGGAAGAACTCCTGAGTCAGCTCGTACACCTAAAGTGCGGGGGGGGGGGGGTTAATAAGAGGTGAGATTCAAAAGAATGGGGAAGGATGTAAAGAAAGTAGAGGGAAGAAAGAAAGAGGAAACAAAGAAACCAGTTTAGTTCAGTACAGAGCAGATTATGACCGGCATCGGATGGGGTCAAATGCACAGTGGAGAAACACCTCAGGCAGGGTTACACATTAACTAGAAATAAGCACTTTGTGATTGTTTTTGTCTCTGTTAAAGGTGTACTATGTAATAAATCTAAAGGAACTGGCCATAAAATCCTCCTAATATGTCACAGGGACTCAGGAATAATGTTCATATAACAAACATACAACAACAACCGTACAGACAAAATATTCGCATTAAAAATATATATTTTGCAGACTGCAAATCAAACAACACATGTGGCGCCACCTACGGCCGTCTACCAATCATTGCAGTCAGTAGAGTGTCAGCTGCCGAGCAACCACGGGTTGCCAGTTACATCTGAGCTACAATGGCGTAAAAAACGAAACCTAAAAGACATCGGTATTTTGAATTTGCGTGTAGTAACCGTTTTTGGCCACATTCTTATATATGGCGCCTTTAACCCGTCAAGTTTGAGTTCCAAGTATCATATGTAAGTGTAAAGGACTATGCATGATTATGAAAATTGGGGGACATATATGTATGTGTAGTTAAATTGCAGTAACCTTTTCAAATTATAGTTGACATATCACTCATCTTTAATGTAACTGGGAGTATTATGTCATAATTAGCCTGTGATTTTGTTGGCATTAGAACCAAAAGTGTGAGTTTAATTTCCCCCTATTTAGCTATTCTGAGTAAATCATTTGTCAAGCTAACGCTGAAGCATAATCTATAACATTCATGGTTAGTTTATGGAAAACCCTGCACTAAGATGAGTGCAGCCCACAGAACAATGAGTCATCTTCATGTGATGCTGCTGCTAAGAAGATACTCAAGGTGAAAAGGAATCAAGAGACAAACATGTTTCTCATCACTCTACAGTGTGATCCTCACTTATCAGTCAGATCTGGGTGAAATGCTGGAGATGGCACTTTGGAGGCGTTCCAATTATGTCATTATGTTTATTTAAATATCCCAAAGTAGCAATTTTCCCGTCAGCGTAGGTGGGGTCATTGTGGACCAGTGGGTCACAGCAAACACACAGAAAACATACAAGTGCATGGGATAAAAAAAACAAAAAAACATTATGCCTTCTGTGTGTGTGTTTTTTTACCTTTGCTGTGACTGATTTTCCAGATGTGACCCAGTTAAATGATAGTGGGCTGCTACAGAGTATTAAGAAGAGAAGCGGAATAATAAAATGCGCCATAGCTTGTTAAAATCAGCATGCTTTGGTGGTCATTTCACTGGACCACTGCGAGGCTGAGGATTTATTTAATAACACTGCCACAGATATAAGCAGAGGTTTGGTGGTGGGAAAAAAAATCACCCCCTCAGCATATCGTATTCAGCTCTTGAAAAAGCTTCAAGGTTGGAAAAACACACATCTTTCCACACTGTGTGACAGCATCATATATATTCTTTATTAGGTTGACACTGTGTTCCAGCTGTGACCATGCCCCTGTGTGTGTGTGTGTTATATCACGTGTGATCATGTGTGTGTCCCCTCACCTCATTGTACAGGTCGCTGAACTCCTCCACCAGGTCCTTGGGGATCCTCTTGCCGACGTTGGTCTGGTAGTGAGACACGCCGTTCTTCGTGTACAGGCTGATGCGTCCCACGCTCCTCTCCTCGTCCGTGGTGTCCTCCAGCAGCCCGTTGTCCTCCGCCAGGTGGTACACTGGGTTCCCAATGGCTCCATGGATCCACGTGGCTCCAAGTTCCAAAGTTGCATTTCCTACAAAACACAAGTCAGTGTGAGTTTGAAAAGTGTCTTTGAATGAAACAGTGGAGTGTGTTTTGCAAATGTTACAAACATACTGTAATGATTATTATGTTATCAAGGGGCCTGAAACATGGCTTTATAATTAAAAGCAAATTAGAAATGGTTGTTTAGAACAGGAAACAATTTATATGTCACGGAACTGTACTTTTTGACTTTTGTTTGGCAAAATGTAACAAAACCTTTCTCTTTGAAAGTGAGGCAGGGCAAAAATATTTTATAAAGCAGTTTTCACACAAACATATACATAATAAATATAATGCATTACAATTAAAAAGAGCAGTTACAATCAGAATAAATTAGGTTAAAACTGCAACAAAAACAAAAAAGGTGGAGCATGAACAAAAGTGTTAATAATAAAAAAAATATGTACATTCAAAACAACAAAATAAAAGTTAATTAATCAATTTACAGGTGTCAAATTATGTGACATAAGGGGAAAAAAATACTATTTACAAAATGTCAAACCACAAAAGAAATAGCCCCATCTAGTCCCACTCGACTTAAAAATAAATTAATAACATTAATAATAAATAATACTTTTTTAATGTTTCCTTATCTGGACACATCTGGATTATGTTGGATGAAAATGTCGTTTTTGTTCATTTGTGTGTGTGTGATAGCGGCGTGTGCTCCCTATTGTGTCTCTGTATGTGGGTGTGTCCGTCACATAGACCACTCCCCCCCGATCTCAGAGGTCTTAGAGGGTATTATTTAGTACAGTGTTTAGGAAGCATTCATTCAAACTTAAGCGGGCACAGATCCACTCACCTTGCTGAACACTTAGAACCCGACCGCCAATGTGGTCTGACGCCTCTAGAACAGTGACATCCGTGAAGCCGTTTTTCAGCAGGACCTTAGTTGCAGCAAGGCCGGCCAAGCCAGCGCCGATCACTACTATTCGAGGCTGCCGGTGAGTGCGTAGGCCGCTACTAAGAGGATCATCAGTGCTCTCTGACGAAATTTCACAACTTTGCATGCCGTCCAAGCTCCTCTTTGATAGACTCTGGGGGAACAGATTCAAAATTGAACGTCAAAAGATGGGCATTTATGCAACCGGACATTACAGTGAAGACAAAACAATAGTTTTTTGTTTAAATGACCTATAGATGACCTGAAAACCTAGAAAAAAAAAATTATTACAAAAATATATAAAAGTTTTATTTTGAATACAAATCATTATTTCTAATCTTGTCAATGTCTCGGCTATATTTTCTATTAATTTTGCAGCTCTTTTGATGAAAGTGTGACTTTCAATGGAAAACACCAAAAAAATTGTATTGGTGACCCCAAACTTTTGAACGGTAGTGTATATATACTATGTATATACCTTATTTCAAGACTGTGTGCCCATTGTGTTTGTATAATCCAGTGAATATGCTATAATATGCTGCCTTTGGTAGAAATAAGGTCACAGTAACATCACAGTTCTTTTGTTGTCCATCTCACCTGTTTGTATTCCTTAATCAGCTCCTAATATTAACACTGGCACATTTCCATTCTTCTCTGCCAGACTGCTTCTATGCCTTTCCAGCTTTACTCATCTTTTTTTTTTTTCTTCCTACGTGTGTCCATTTAAAAATTATGCCCACCTCTTTTTCACATGCGCCTGGTTTTGCTGCTTTCCTGTTGCTACTCAGTGCCCCACACGTCCTGACATCGCCAATGTCTTGTTCCTGAACTGTGAATGGATTATTGCGAGTAACACGTTCTACAAAGAGGTGCTTCTGTTCGACTTAAATGTGTTTTTTAATGCTATTTAATGTGGGAACACCGCAAATTACACAAACCGTTTATCATGGCTCAAGTGCGTTTGGTACAACATGTACAGATCTGTTTATTAGATGCTGGTGTTTCTCTAAAGATGATCCACATTCTGTGATCTGAGCACAACGTAGAATTTATTCCTATCAGTGAAAAGACTGTGCAAAAGAAGGGGGGGCGAGTCTGTTTTATGGCACTTTCTCGTATTACAATGAAACTGTTCAGCAACAAAATACCAGAAAGAGTGAGGACTGCACAAGTGACCCTGTTACTCTGGTAAACAAAGCTGCTTGCTGTGAATGTATGGACAGCTGTGTGTAAAAACAACACAGTGGGTGTCCTTTCAGAGGATGTTGCTGGTAATCCAATAGAAAGATGTAAAAACAGGCAGTTTTTCCGCGTACTGTTATAACACTTTTTTGACAGACTTTATTGTGAAATCAATGTGTTTTTTTTCCCAGTCGAGGCAACGATATCAACAACAGCGATTTCTTGCCGTTTCGCACATACATGGATATACAGTACATACTCCCCGCTTTGTTACCACAGCAACACTGAGCACAGTGTGTTGGTACAGTGTAAAGAATACACACTGAGATCACACATAAATAAATGAGTGGCCCTTAATATCGAACCATATGTGTAACACATCGTTTCAGTCGTATACAGTATGTCACAACTCGCTTTTTTAACCTTCAACTTTGACATCTTGGCATCTCGATTTCCTGATCGACAACCGTGTGTGCAAAGAGGCTGTGATGTTGATGCACAGGTGTTTCTGTCAAACAAAAACACACTTCTTTGTTTCAATTTCAGTGACCACTCGCTCCCCGACACAGATGTGGGTTAAACCCACTAATCTGGGTTCAGTGCACAGCATCTGACCTGACTATGTGACCACTGTGTTAAATGTGGGTCAGGGCCTGTGAGGGTTTATTGAACAGACGTTTCTATTGGAAACACGCAATACGTAATTTGATCTATTATTATTATGTCTTGTTTATATCAACTTCACTTACTTCGTTTTAGCCTTTTATCTTGCTGTACTGCACAAGCATCTGTGTGTTTCCATCATCCTGATGGTGTAGTCACACTCTGCTGCTTAAACCACAGTTTTACACTGAACGACTTTTTGTACAGGCCAAATAAAGCCAGGGTTTCATTTCCAGTTCCTTCTGAAGCTGAAGCTATTGCTTTGTAATAAATCTGCTACTTTACTCACAAAGAAAAGACGCCAAACAACTCATCAGTTGGATTCCTAGAAACTCACAGCTGTGACATTGGCTTATGTGAATAGACTCATTCTTTAAAATGTAAATACAAGAGTGCTGTTGGGCAAAGCTGGTCTCATGTATTTATTTTTGGCAAGATACAATATTAATAGCAGAATCACCTCTAGGATGGTTGTAAAATTATACCCATTATAATGTTACACAAACACACCTTGGGCTAAATGGCCTTCCTGTGACTATTGTGCGTTCAGGCAGTGCTTTGGAGTCCGATACATGTTCAGCTGCTTTTTAAAAAAAAAATATAAAAGGATGGCACAAATATTTTTCACTGAGCACTTTCAGTATTTTCAGTGCTGTGCAACTGTAACTCTTTTATATTCTGCCGCTGCTAAAGAACGGGGTCACAAGAGGACACAACAACAACATATCTGACAAAAGGAGGATGGACACCACAGGTCGTATTGTTTACTTTAATATTCACTATTGAATATTGAATACGATGATATGTTTGATTATTTATTCAAGCAAAGCCATTGGAATGAATGAATGGCTGCCTGATTTCACACTTTTCTAAGTGTGTATGACATATTTAGTAAATAGTGCAGTGTCAAAGAAGCTTTTAATACACAAGTTATTTGCATTGGCATCATCCGGTTGGGTGTGCACATTCATGTCCATAAATTTGTATCTGATTTCTCTATCATCACATGTAAAGTGTGAGTCTCCTGCCCATAGATTTTTCATGCAATGCAAATGCCTCTTATCTCTGAGTAGCGCTTGCATTTTGGGGATTGTATTAATGCTTCAAATTGGTCTTCAACTTAAATTAATGTTAAAAAAAACAAACAGATTTATATGATACTGACACGTGATTGCAAGGGTGTCAGTTTAGTCATGCTTTCTGAAAGTGGCGTGTGGTTGTGTGGCACAACGTTAACAATACCTGCTGGTACAGGATGACCAAGTAGGTGTGTTAAGTCACATGTACAGTACGTGTGTCTGTGTGTGTAATAGGCTGTGACGACATATTTTGATTCAAACCTGTCTGAAGATATTTTGTCCTTATGAGGACATTTTGGCTGGTCCTCAAACCATAAACTGTATATATAAAATTGCGGCCTCCTTGCTGGAGGCAATCCAAAAGGAGCAATATATTAAATAGCCACCAAGGGGTGACTCCACTGGTTGCAAAAGGAAAACTTGATTTAGTTAATAATTCTTCAATAAGGCATGATGAAAGAAATAATAGAGCACATTTAAATGACACCAGTGGGATTGACAGCTGTCATTGTCCAGTGGGAATGCCCCTGAATTTACAGTTGCAGCTTTAAAAGGTTAGGATTAGGCATGTAGTTAAGTTTAGTTAGATTAGGCTTATGGGCTAGGGATTATGTCTATGAGTCTATGAGTGAGTATTAGTCATGTTGTGGGAACCTAAATCTGTTTACATTTCACATTAAGTTGCCTTGTCTTCCTTATGGGGACAAAAATCAAGTAATTACATGATGATTTGTAGGGGGAAGACATGTCGTATGGTTAGAATGATGTTAGGGTTTGGCCAGTAGTAGTTATTGGTTAAGGTTTGAGTAAGTAAACCAATGGATGTAATGGATCAATCTAATGTCCTCTGAAGTCCTCACAATCTGTCACCCCTTAAAATGGCTTTTGGAGGGTTAAGACCTGGTTTTAGGGTTCAAATTGGGTTTGGGTTAGGATTAGGTACTTAGTTGTGATGGTTGGGGTTAGGGTAAGGGGCTAGGGAATGTCAATGAGTGTCCTCACTATGCTGCACAAACGTGTGTGTATGTCATTATCACTACTTTTATTTGCTTCTTAGACCATAGACAGTTCTTTACAGCCACGTCTACACACTCACATCTACATCAGTCTGATATAAGTGTCAGTATGATAATAAGTAAACAAAGTGTTATTTTATACCTAATTTTAACTCTTATATACTTAACCAGGTCCTCAGAAATGAGGTTCTGCGTCATTAGGACCAGGTTTTGGTCTGCATAACGACTACTGGTTCTGACAAAGAGTTGACAAATACAGGTGCACACACTCAGACGTGCATAAATAATACTGGACACCGCACTTGATGGTGAAGAAATCATATTATTATAATAAATAACAGTAGAGTAAAGTAATACACAGCATACTTGTTGTCACAAAATCACTATTATTCATTTACATATCGCAATCCATACGAAACAACGAATTACATGATGTTAAAGCCTTAAAGTGTAAAAAAAATAAAATGTTGTACACTTACTGTACATGATCCACAATGAATTTATGACTGAAAACTGTAGATCGTAGATACAAATGTATGAACACCAGCAAAATGTCAAGACCTTATTAAATTAAGCTTTTATCTGGTTTATCTATATATCTCTTTTTTCTCTCCCACTGATTTTTCCTGTTAAACTTTTTTTTTTCCTCTTTCCACTGACGCCAGTGCTTGCTGATTGAGTGAATTGATGGGTTATTCTTTTTCCTCCTTTTCTTTACAAATGTAAAGTACCTGTGTTGCCACTATACAAATACATTGATTTGATTTACACAACCATTTGACCATTTTATTCACATTCATTAAATTGTAATTAATCAGTCACAGCTGATGGAAAAGGGGTGATGATGTGTAAATATAAATAATTCATCACAAACGTTTAATCTTCATCTTAACAGCTAGCTAAAATAGATTATTTTTATTATTATCATTATTTAACGACCACACTGTGCCAATCTATATGCTGGTAAGCCCAGCTGTAGTAAAAGCCTTAAGTGCCACGTATAAGCTGTGATGCCAAAGTGGCAGCAGTTAGAAACAAAGCAAACTTCACTGACTTACTCTGATTAATTTGTGTTAATGTGGTGGAGACACAACATAACCGTGAAGACCTAGTAAAGCTGAACATAAAACAGTTGTGTTAGTGTTTGTGTTTGTGTGTGTCCCGTTATTCTGTCACACACAGAGACTGAGAGCTACAATACACCAGTGTCACTAACATTTGATCTGACCCATCCACCGGCGCTTTGAATTGAATACACCGCTTGTTTTTGTGCCGTGTGTTTTCCTCTCTCCGTTTACACAAACAACTGCGTGACATTTAACACAGACAGACACAAAACTCCGAGAAATAACCTCTTCTTATAATACGGTGCTGTCTTTTTTTTGGGGGGGGGGGGGGTTAACATTTGAATAAATCTCTGCACCGGCCACGACCACCACCGTGCGTCCCGCTGTTATAAACAATGAGTGCGTTCAATGTGTTTGGAGTAAAGCAGCTGGTTTACCTGACTCTCTTGGTCTTCAGCTTGAGAAAGGAAACCGCAGGACTGCTCCGCTTTCCTTTGTGCCGCTTCTCCCTCAGACCGGCTCTGCTTTGTATTTATGCCTGGAAACCAGAAGCAGCCAGTTTTCCCGTGGCCGCTGCCTCCTCATTGATTATATATGAGCCGCGGTGACGACAAAGACCGGCCCTCCGCTGACTAAGTGCTGCGTAATACACACACACGTTTGCGGAGCATTCGAAGTGAGGACCATCGTAGACATAATACATTCCCAAGCTTCTTATTCTAACTTTAACCATCACAACTGAATGCCTTACCCCAACTGAAATAAACACAATTCTAAACCTTACCCTAAAACCAGGTTGCCGCCCTGAAAAAGCCCCATTACGGAGTGACAGGATTAGCATTATACTAGCCACCTGTCAGGGGTTAGCCAACATTTTTGGCTAGTCCAAAAAAATGTGTGGGGCTAGCTCACTTTCTAATGCTAACCCAAATGTCCTCACAAAAGTGTAATTTACAAGAAAGTGAGGACTAGCCAAAAGTTTTGGGTTAGGGGTTAGTCAAATTTAGGTTAGCTATTATTCTCATCTCACTGCATTAACTTTCATTCATATGGATTAAACTGAACTAAACAAAACCATAATGCCAAACTCTAACCTAAATGCCTAACCCCAACTTAACTAAACAAAATTCTAACCCTAACACTAAAACCAGGTTGCGGCCCTGAAAAAGCCTCATTAAGGAGTGACAGGGTTAACATTATACTAGCCACCTGTTAGGGATTAGCCAATTTTGGCTAGTGAAAAAAAATATGTGGGACTAGCTCACTTACTTTATAATGCTAACCCAAATGTCCTCACTAAGATGTATACATTGTTGGTCCTCATAAAGCCACAAATACAAGAACACACACGCAGGTTTGCGCTGTTATTCTTGTTAGCACACTGCATTGACTTCCATTCATATGGATTAAAATGAACTAAACAAAGCCATATAACCTCTTAATGCCATCTCTAACCTAAATGCTTAACCCCAACTCAACTAAACATAATTCTAACCATAACCCTAAAACCAGGTTGCGGCCTTGAAAAAGCCCCATTAAGGAGTGACAGTGTTAGCATTAAACTAGCCACCTGTTAGGGGTTAGCCAAATTTAGGTTAGCCAAAATGTTTGCACACCAGGTTTTGACCCTGAAAAAGCTCATTTAAGAGGTGACAGGGTTAGCATAAGAAAGTAAGGACTAGCCAAATGTTTTGGGTTAGAGGTTAGCCAAGCTTTCGACAGTGCTGTAGCTAAATACACCAGACTCCTCTGTTAAATATTGAGATTTTAGACATTTCCTTGCTGGATTTTAACTGATCTACAGTTCAGCATTGTCCAGTTTGATTCCTGTGTCGCACGTTAGCGATTGAACACAAACAAAGCAGAAATTCTTTACTTCTTTTACCAATTACTGCCCTCTTCCGAATATCTGTCCAAACATGTCAACCCAGCACAAACAACCTTTGTGTACTGTAACTTGGTTTAATTTTATTTTTGAACCGCATGTTACAAAGGTTGTCCAGTCCTTGTTGTCATTGTTAAGATAAGATCCATACTTATTTCACAGAAATGCTGAAACCATTATACACAATTTAATCTCATCTCATTGGCCAAGATAGAATTATGTATAGCATCTACAATATGTACAATACTTTACGAACAAACGTTAACCCTAACTCCTAAATATCATCAAGGCAGAGCAACTTAAAAATCCTGGGTGTACTCATACATTTTGGTGTGAAAGAAGGTCACTGTGATTGGCTGTTAAGCTCCAGTCAATCAGAGGGTGAGAGGGCACATATAAGAAATAATTAACGAAGCAAATAACACGACTAACTTCTTCTTCTACAGGCATAAGAACAAGGGATGAGGACTTGTCTCTGTGCTAGCGCAAGTCTTTCCATCTGTGTGATGGTTGAGTGACAAGATTAAGAAATGCTTCGGGCCTCCACGTAAGTGCAGAACATTATGTGCTGGGCTCGCTAGCTGCAGACAATGCAATGTGTGTGAGTGCTATTGCAAGCCTTAACCAGTTTTGCAAATAGTTGAGGCTTGTCTGATTTGATGTGCCAATGAATCGTTTAATCGAAAACATCAATCTGTCTATTATCTTTACCGCCTGTGCTGCATGCGTAGGTCACATGCAGGGTGAGCTGGAGCCAATCCCAGCTGACATTGGTCAAGAGGCAAGGTACAACCTGGACAGGTTAATTTATAACACTCTATCATATTTCTTAAGTTGTTGTGTTCGGGCTGTGAAACCATCAACAGAACTGGTAATTCTAGCTACAAAATACATGTAAATACAATGGATTGCAAAGTGTAACATGTACCTTGTTTAGTCACAGTATAAAGAAGCATAAAATAGATAATCACACAAACTGCACCCAATGAGTAAATACTCTTAACTACCTTACTAACTTAATCCTATGAGGGTTTTACGAGACCAATCTTTTGACAAACAGTGCCTCCAATATTGTCAAAAATATGAATCATTACTTTGCATGTAACAAAAATCTAGCTGTTTTTTATAGAACTCAACTTCTCATACATCCTGCATAAGACAGAAAGATATTCACAGAGTTTTCAAAATGACAAGACCTTAGTATTTTAGATTGATGGCACTGCCTTTGGTGCATGTGTTCCATGTGGTTGGACAGGAAAGCATGACCCTGTTTGATTTTGGTGTCTTGACCATTTATCTTCTCCAAAAGGTCATCCCAACTGCTTTGTCTTCAGGTCCAAACTCATAAATCAACAGGAAGTCATGTAGACAATTTGGTGATGTGGTTTGTGCTGGCCAATAATCAGTGAAATTCATCTCACGGGGTTGCCTCCCTTCCTGTTCCTTTGTCTGTGCTTTGTTTTGCGAAGCAAGGCCGTCGGACAATTCATTTGAATTATCAGCATAAAATCGCATCCAAAGCATAACACTTATTTTACAAATTAGATAAAACACAATGTACAGATAAAGAAGTACATCTAAAGGTTTAAATTACATGGAAATTAAGCAAACTGAGTACAATCCTTCATTAGAATTGCCAAATTCTCTTTCCCTGAATTAAGATGACTCTACACGGAACAGAATGATTAGATTCATCATTATTTATTTATAGGTACAAAGTCCACTCAACTCCCTTTTTCCAGACCACTACAGCACAAAATACCACTATAATAAAATCACTTGAAACGCTTTGAATTTGACTCCACTGGTATGAATTGAAGTGATTACACTCATAAGTCAAGAATTAAAGGTCAACTTGAAGACATATTTCTATCATTGACCTGCTGGAGAATGAACTGATTGCAATGATTCTCTTTGATCAGCGGAGCATTGATTTTGTTCAACTCTGGGGGGGAAAAAATGGCTTTAAAACTCCAGATGAATGAACGTCGTTATTGGCTTTAAACACAGTAATGTGATTTAATCAGAGAATGTGATGGTGCGATTTGGCCATAAATGTCTATGTGCCAATGACCTCCACCCCCTCATCAGTCTCCCCTGGAATAATATCATGATAAATTGTTCAGTTAGACAGTAATCAGTGAACTATTTTACATGTTTTGTCCAAAAAGAAACTATACTGGATATATCATGATGATATTCAGGGATTATTTTGATTTGAAGAATACGCTTATAAAAGGTTTATTAAAGCGAGACAATTAAGGCAATCCTTCCTTCCTGTTTGGCTGGGATTATGAACTGACTTTATTTGCAGTATGAAAGACTGCATATCTATTTTAAAGGTGCATTATGTAATAAATCTAAATCAACTGGCCATAAAATCCTCCTAATATGTCACAGAGACTCAGGAATAATGTTCATATAACAAACTGAACTCACCAACAACAACAGTACAGACAAAATATTTGCATTAAAAAAAATATTTTGCAGACTGCAAATCATGTTTATGTTTTGAAATCATGTTTTTGCATGTGGCGCCACCTACCGCCGTCTACCAATCATTGCAGTCAGTAGAGTCTCAGCTGCCGCGCAACCACGGGTCAGTATTTTGAATTTTAATGTAGTAACCGTTTTTGGCCACATTCTTACATATGGCACCTTTAACTGGAAGAGGCATGGACTGAATTGTAAATGCCAGATAAGTGTGTCACTGGTTGTGTATGCATAACTTTGGATTAGATATTATATGTCACTGATATAAGCTTTTACCTTCTGCTGCTTCAATGTGTTACCAAACTGTTTGTAGCTGTACCAAACGTTCTGTGAACAGAATGGCAGAGTTTACCCTTAAGCAGAGCAGGTGATGCCTGACTAACAATCATTACCTGTCCCAGTCATAATATGACTTATATAAGAGTTTCTTTAACTCACACTTCTAGTTTTACCACAGGATTATCGCACACATATAAGCTTCAGGGGCAAAGTTTTATTGCGGCAGGGCCTGCAGTAAGATTAGCGTGCAGGTTCCAAATCAGATCAAGAACAGTTGGCCAGATTAACAACAAGATTAATCAGACACCCTAATAAAACACGAGGTGTTCACAACAATGCTACTGTACAGAGCTCTGCTTTAGCGGTCCTGCTACATGACCTGCTTTGAAGTACACAAGTACTGAAGGGATACAGTCAACCACACAAACTCCACAACACTGTATCTGTGGAAGTGCATTCATAACAGTGTAGATGCACCTGAAGGGAGGAGCAAGACGACCTTTTTCCCGTCATGGAAAAACATTACAAAGTGCCAAGTACTGGACGGATAGGTTTAATCACAAAACACTTTTGATGATGCTGTACTCACAGATGAAAGATGTCCTTCACTCAGCAAATATGAGACGTGCGGTCATTGTGAGAGTAACATAAAGTGCACTCTGCAATCACCGGTGTATCCACCTCGAAATTGAAGAACGTTTTAAAACCTGCACCCAGCGGAGTGGCTAAAACCAGAACTGATTCATCGCTACACCAGTCCAGTTACATTCCTACATGAGACATCAGATTTAGTTTATACAGTTCTGAATGAATACAACAACAAATTTGATTGAAACAGTGTAGATAAGCCATGTAAGCAATTTAAGATAAAAATGTAAAGGCACCACTGGACATCCTGTAGGTCCATATCAACTCTTGTAACTCTTTTATTGGCATATTGAGTTACGCAACCACAAGACCACTGTGTCCTCTATATGCATTGGTCCCCTTGGATCACATGATTCTCTTGCTTAATTATTTTACGGGGTGTTCTCCTGGCGGAGGTGGTGTGATTAGCACGTGAATATGCATGTGCCTGCTGCATAATTAGAGGAATTCTGGCGTGGGACTGTTGGAGCAGTGGGTTTGGCGAGAAAGGCCTCTCTGTCTTGTTGGTCTACCAGGCAACAGAGACCTCACATTGTGAGTCCGTGCAGCGTTGGGTTACTGTATTGTCCATCCTTTTCCCAACCTCCCTTTTCGCTCTCATGCACAGCCACGCAGCAGAGAAGGGGGAAGAAAGTGGCTTTTCATCGACGGGTCAGATGGAGCATGCACGGGGACTCGCTGAAGTCAACTGGCTGCAACTGCCTTACATGGCAGATTCTTGAGAATCAAAAAGCAACCTGTGTGAACCTTACAGAGTGACTCATTAGCTCCGACGCCACCATGAAGCAGTCAAGAGGGTATAAAGCACCAATCACTGTGTAATTATTAACACAGGTTAACCCTTTAAGGTACGCACCAAGAAAAAAGCAAAGGAAAAATTATTTATTTGCATTTTTTATTATTTTATTTTATTTTATTTACTTATGATAACAATAACGACAATCAATATATATATATATATATATATATACATATATATGTATATATATGTATATATATATATATACAAATATATATATAATATATATAATATATTATATATATATATATATATATATATATATATAATATATTATATATATAATATATTATATATATATAATAATATATATATATATATATATATATACATATATATATATATATTATTTATTTTTTAATTAGACCCTACAGTATTTCAGATACAGGCCTCTACCAAACGGTTGAGATGTCTGTTCATAATAAACCTGGTTTGCATAATTCATAAAGTACAACATTCGGAACAAGTCACATTAATTTAGTGTTAGTGAGTTCAGCTTGATGCATTTTTCATTGAGATGTAGTGACTTAAAGTGTGGTCGACCAAATGGTTGAGTAGTACCTTAAAGGGTTAAGCTCTGACATGTATAACTGCCCTTTTTCCTTCCAGTACACAAACACAAGTGGGGAATTGATTTATTAAATGAAGTGTGTCATGGCAAAATGCCACCTTTTAGCTTGTTAGTAGGCGGTTGCTGCTTTAGCACACAGCTAGCTGTAAGCATGTTGAGCACCATTCAGAGTCTGCCTACCATCCATTTAGTTAAAAAATGAAGCTGACAAAATTACCAGCGTGAATTTGATCATGATGTTTTCATGGTTGTCTTATTCTTCTGTGCAGCAGCTTTTTCCCCGGGTATTAGCACAATTCTGATTAAGCCTTTCAGCTCCACACAACTCTCTCTTGTTTCTCAGTATAGCGACGTTTTGTTCTTGTTGTGTCGCCCAGCAACGTTCCTCCACTGTGCACAGGAAGTGATTTGTTTTATGTCACAACTGATGGAGGCAAGGTGGAAGCACAGCAGCAGTGGAATCCATGCTCATTGCGACTATGTGGATAAGGGACTTCCTCTTTCTTTCTCGTCTTTAGTGTTTTACAGCAGCTGGCATCCATATTATAAACCTTAAAAGAGGGGTGTCAAACTCATTCTCACTGAGGGCCACATCAGCATAATGGTTACCCTCAAAGGGCCAGATGTAACTGTCATACAGAATAAATGTAACGAAATGTAACCAAATATAATGTAAAATAAAGGTAACTACTCCGTAACATATTGCTAAATAACTTTCTGTATTTATTACTTATTCAGTTTCACTCGTCGTATGATGATGCATGTACAACGATACACTGCGATCTAGCGACGGTGCCATCACTTTGCGAGTAACACAATCGCCATGCATTGTGGGAAATGTAGTTTACGGTCAACGCACGCCTTAAAGCAGCATAGACCTATTTTAACACACATTTTTAAGACCAATTAATCACTCGCGGGTCACATAAAATGACGTGGCGGGCCAAATCTGGCCCCCGGGCCTTGAGTTTGACACATGTGCCTTAAAACATAGGTCACTTAAGCAGTAAGTAGTTCTTAAACTGACCGACAAGCACATGGATATGGCAAAGAGCAAAAGGTTGTAAATTTAAAGCAAGACAAACACAAAAAAAGAAGTCAGTAGAAGAGAAAATGTTAACGTTCATTCAGATTTGTAATCCAGTATGGACGATTAAAGCAGCTCTTTAGCATCTGGGTATGGATGGGAGGAAGAAAGAGACGAGTAATGACAGGGGTCAACTGCCGTAAAACAACAGTAGAGCGGAGGAAAAACTAAATTTAGCTTTCATCCAGAGGAAGAGATAGATAAAAGGAGGCCTATGAAAGGGAAAAGAAGGGCAGTAAGACAACATTGTGGATAACGACGGCCTTTAAAACACACCAAGAAGTGCGGTTCTGCCCACAAGAAAAAGAAAAGGTTTTGTCTCAATCACAGGTCTTCTCTAAAAAAGTAGATCAAAGGATAAATCCTGAGGTCAGGGGTCCATGACCAAATTCCTTTGAACTAAAGTCGCCCACCTTGGTTACTGTTGCTAAGTAAGCAGGAGAACTCGACACAGTGGTTGCCTAACAACTGAAACCCAAACTTTGTGTCTAGACAGTAAGCTGCAGACTTCATTCAGTCGCTACCACGGTCTGTAGGATGAGTGCTGGACAAGTGTCAGAGGGGGCCGGCTGCGTCGCCTGGTGGGGTTTCAGTCCTGCCCTCGACTTGCTGAGCGCAGGCCCTGCGAGACAACAACAAGAAGAGGAGGTCAACGTTCTGCTGGCAGGCAGCGGAGATCCACGACACATTTTGAAGACCATTGCTGGTTTTCAGAAAGGAAAATGCCTTCATGTGTGGGTGTTAGAAAACAGCATGGAAGTGGTGGCGCGACAGCTGCTGCTCCTCTACCTGGCACTGATGCCCCAAGAAAGCATTGGACTTAATGAGAAGACTGAAGTTTACCTAGAAGTGTTTGGTAACGGCGAGATCCGTTGTCAGACAGAGGAGATACTGAGGCACGCAGCCTCGCAGCTTTCTCTTTGTGTTACCGAGACAATGGAGACAGCCTCGCACCCCTGTCTGAACACAACTCTTCTCAAGTTTAAGGAGCGGGATCAGCTGGCCATTATATTCAAGTCATGGATGCGACCTCAGTTTTCACCGTCTTCGTCTAAGGGCTCTGACCCTGTCCTCATGTCCAAAGCCTGGGACCATCGGGTCAGGCAGCACCTCGGAGCGCGCTACGACGCCAAGAAAGGTTGCTTCGACTGGGATCTTTCAATGAAACTGCACCAGAAAGGGTGCGATGTCATCAACAAACAACAGTATGTGCAGTGGCGGGAACGCGGACTGGCGTTTGAAATGAGGGATGGTGTTTACCAAGTAACCAATCCGAGTTTGTTCTCCTTCAGAGTGTTCAATCAGAGAGGGAGAAGGGTGGCTGCGAGGGGTTACTGGGGAGACATAGTTTCCAGTCCTTATCTTTCGTTTGGCATTGAAAGCGATGACAAGAGCCAACAGAAGACACAAAATGGGCAACATACCAAGACAGCCCAGGATATCTCCTTTGCAAATGTGCAACTGTTGTTCCAGTCACTGTCGGGTAGACAGGGCAGTCTCACCACCTCTCTGTCAAACACAGAGCATCAAAGATCGGTCACCTTGAATGACTTGATGGGTCTCAGTGGGATCTCTGTCACCTTCCTGCCTGTTGACTCGCTTCGCAAACTGCCAGAAAAAAAGAGATACTCCCACTTTTTCGACACCATTTATCTCTCTGTGAGCTGCGTGCACCAGTTGGGCCCGGCCATTCAACAGATTGCAGCGCCCACAGCTGTGGTTGTTATGGAGCTGGCCAAGTACATTTTGGATCTGAACAAAGAGCAAGAAGCAGGCTTCGCTGAGAAAGCGGTGAACATTGCTCTTGAAGCTGGATTTGAACTGTGGCAAGAAGGGAAGACCAATGATGCCCATGCTTTCTTCATACCACGGAAGAGGGCATAACAATGTTTTACTATCTTCACATTAATATCACGTACCTTAAAGGGTTAATCCAAGAAAGCAAATAGCACATTGTGATATCTTAGACATTTTTTTTTACAGATTATTTTCACTTTAAATCTCTTAATTTTGCTGACCCTTCCTCTCTTTCACTCCCTTGTGTTTGCACATCTCTGGTTGCGCAACAGGTAAGCAGCCTGACTGTTCTGTTGTTATACAATAACAAGGAGCCCTGTCACATTGTGTTGTGGTCAAATCCTCCCCCTCCTCGCTGAGAACCAAATGCCCCCCCGACCCCCTCCCCACTCAAGTCTCTTCAGAAAAGCACACGTTAGCTTGCAAGCTGCCTCTGCCACAGCAAGCTGCTTATCTTCATAAGCCCGTGTGGTGATAACAATACAGTCAATACACAGAGGTGTCAAACATAAAGAAACACCCGTCCTCTGCCACTGTTGGTCTCGAGTAGGTTATTAATTCAGGATAAACATGGTTAATCTGAGCGTTAGATCCGTTGCTCAAAAAAAGCTCAGATCTATATATTGGGAACTGGTGCAAAGGCTTAAATGAAGTAGGATTTTATATAGATTTTGATGAATTAATCTGTTTCCTTTAGCATGCATGTGACCATATATGGAGAGACTGTCTTTACTGATATATGTTTATTATTTTATCACCTTTACTGCCATTGCTGTCATCAAACAGTGCATTTCCCCATTGTGTTGTCTACAGTGGCTTGTAGAGTGACCTCTATGAACTGGAGTCCGGTCGGTTTTTCCGTGAAAATGTACAGAATGGGACGTTATGCGCTCTCCTGTATCAAATTAAACATCATTGGCTGAATTATAAAGCCTCCTAATATAAACAAAAGGCCAGTTCCCAGCTCAACAGACTTTTAACAGAAACCCAACAAAAGCAAAAGAAAGAGCTAGAAACCATAACTAAATCTACTCGCAACTTTTGTCATTTTGTTCATTATAAAGCTGGCCTCTTTTTGTCTGGGTGTTTGTTTTACTCAGCATATTCAATTCCCTAGTCTATTTCCACATATCTGCCTGAATCAGCAGCTCGCCAAGCAGTAATCCTGCATGTGCGTGTTTTTTTCCTTAACTCGTACTATCTTGTTTAAAGAAACAGAACAGGGACTGACGGTAAACAATCCAAGTCCAATCCTCTGTAGAGCCCATCTGGTCAGTTAGTATAATAATAGTCATTTTCATTTATATAGCACAGAGCTACAATGAGCCTTTGGAAGAAAAGAATAAACAAAACATATATATTATACCTCCTATATAACCTTTATTTACTCCTCCTCCTGCTCTACGTTTTATACTTCTACTTATTCTTGATTTCTTCATCAAATTTAGGGAATGAACTACGACCCCAAATAGAGACAGCAAATTCAAATTGGCCACTAAGTTGGATGTTGAGCTTGTAGGAGGCAGGAAGCAGTATAGACATGAAGAGGGAGGGAGCTGACAGTAAATATAACTGTCTGCCTTATATTTGGCTCAAAAGAACAAAAAAAAAAAGGTCTGATCTGTACAGTGAGGATAAACCTCTGACCTGACCTGTTCTCTCAAGGAGGTTGTTTTTGAAGTCCAGGAAAGGGATGACACCAACGCCCCGGACGCGGTCGCTCATGTGGCTTGAAAGCCATTAACAGTCACAATCACAATCAGAACGACCTCTTACATACTCGGCAAGATGTTTGAAATTTGAAAAGGAACGCCTGAAAAGAGACACAGTGTCTGTCTCCTGATAAGGTTCACATACAGATTAAATTTAAGGTGTTATTTGTTTTAATTTTTAAAGTCCTCGCAGGTTTTAAACCTCTGAATACACAGCGGCTGGTTTGTCTGGTTCAGGCTGCTGTAGAAACATGTCAACACAGCAATTTTTTTTTTAAAGTTTTTTTTAGTTTTAAAGCAATTATACATTATGCAAACATGGACAAGAAATTGGGCTTGTCACCAGAGGGTCAAGGGGCAAGTCAAGAGCTGGGGTGCCCCTGAGCAAGGCACCAAATCCCCACCATTGTTACCCAGGTGCAGATACGTGCTGTTACAAATGTGTTACAAGTGCCGGCTTGTGTGTGTTCACTACAGGTGTGTGGAAAAAAAAAGAAAGGTTTAAACGCAGAGGTCAAATTTACTATCGCTAATTGGTGTGCGTGCAGAAATAACACATTTTAATTCTAAGCATACTTATGTGTACATCATACATTCATCCAAACGACTTATTAAGCCCAATTTAGAGTGCTCTACGTGGGTTACGGAGACCCCTCTATGTTGTCGGAAACCCTGTCGGAGAGCCTTTCCATCATCTCCGGCTACACAAAATATTTGTACGGATGGATGGATGGACCGATGGAAGGTCTATGGAAAAATGTATAGTTGTTTGTCTCAATTGCTAGTTTCAGCTCTTTTATTGTGTCTTCCATAGCACATAATTTAGAGGAAAATAGACATGACCTCAACTTGGCACTGGTTAAATCCCAAATCTCATAGCTTCAAAACAGAAGTTTAGATTCCTATATGCTATATGTTTATTTGTGGTTCATTTACCATGAATTTGTGAATTTTAAGGCAACGTGAGGGACAAAAAAACATGCTGAGTTGAATTAAAGACAACAAAAGCAACGCTGCCTCCACTCTGAATTCTCTCCGTGAGCTCAGTAAACATACTTGCCGGGTGTTTGTCACTCCTACCTCGTCACAGGGGGGCGCTTGGACCGTGTCGTATCTCTGTGGGAAACCTGGAAGCTCCGGGAGATGTTATGTGACCGTCGACCTCTCCTGTTACAAAACACACACTGCAGTCCAACAACCTCGCTGATTCTAAATGTCACACAGGCCGCAGGAGAGGCAAGATGTTCTTCTAACTTTCACCGTGAGCTGGAAGGGCTGTTAACCCTGGACAATGTCTCGTCTGTGACTGATTTGTGACTACAGG
Source organism: Microchirus variegatus (assembly GCF_963457635.1). Lineage (NCBI taxonomy): Eukaryota > Metazoa > Chordata > Actinopteri > Pleuronectiformes > Soleidae > Microchirus > Microchirus variegatus. Next base: position 9,966,092 of record NC_139824.1, read on the forward strand.
TGGAGGTGATTTTTAGTGGAAAGAGTAATTCAATCTCATTGGTATATTGTATATTTCTATGTAAGATCATATAAAATAAGCAGATGCAGCCACTTTTTGAGGAGTCACTCTTTGGATTGTTGTGACTTATGATACACTCTTAGAAATAAGGGTTCCAAAAGGGTTCTTCTACAAGGGCTGAGGTTCTACCTGGAACCATTTGCTTCTGAAAACCCCTTTCCTGAATAAAGGGTTTTTCAATGGTTCTTGGTAACACTAATGGTTCCAGTAAGAACCGTTTTGATCCATAGAACCCTTTCAAACCCCTTTCCTGAATGAAAATAGGGTTCTTGGTGGAACCCTCCAAAAGGGTTTTCCTATGAGGACAAGCTAAGAGCTTTACATGGTTCTACTTAGCACTTTTATTTCTAAGAGCGTATTGCTTACTTTTGGTGTTTTACAGTGTCTTTGTCACTGTAAAAATCATTGACTGACTCATTTTAACTCAAATTCGACTGACATCTGATATATTAAATGCTATCGAGTGGGACTGAGATTTAGATGGAGACTCAAGCAACCTCTTTGAATCAAATAGAAATGTATACATTTCTAATACATGGTTTACTGAAGCCATATACTGTATTTAAGAAACAACTCATTACTATAGAACATGCCTACATTATTGCTGATTGTTAATATTGCTTAAAAGATATTAAAAAAAAATATTTTAGCCATATTCTTCAGGTTTTTTCTATCTATATCATTTACCTATATCGATTGTCTAGCTTTGACCTGCTGCCATTTTAAGCCAATGATCCAAGCACATGGTGCATGGTAAAGACCACTAGAGGGCAGAAAACACCAAATAGTGCAAAATGCAGTAGTGCAACATGCACATTCACAGTCATGTGCTGTTATGTGGAAGGTGAATAAAGACAGTGAATAAAGTTGTGAGGTTTGATTACACTGCTACTGTTTATGCAGACTGTATATTGAAAGTAAGAAGCTGTAAACCAGATACAAAACAAGTCTAAATAATGATATAATGGTGTGCAAACTGATCTATTGTCTGTATTACAGTAACTGCACGGTTTCTGTTTGACTGTATATTACCGATCTTACAATAATACAATACAACTCCACACGTTGTTTTCATTCTAACACATTGAGATTTTCTTCACATTTCACCTTAGTTAGACCACTAACGATCTTTATGACTTCATACATACCTGAGTTTGGGTGGATTGTCGGGGTCAGCAGTTTATGTCCAGCTTTTTAAAAAAGAAAAATAACTTTAGAGCCAGGTTAACAGGTTTGCTGGCATGCAAAGTATCACACACTGCTCTCCAAAAACAAGTGATAATTCCAGTTTTTGTGTTTGTTTGTTTTTGTAATACTCAAATTTAGGTGAATGGGTTGAACCCTGACTGATAAAAAAAAAAAAAACACTGACAAACACTTCATCAAGAGCATAAGCAAAGAGAGGAGTCCCTGTAGGCTGCCATAGTGGCGTTATACAAATTAGATTTAACTTAATTTAATTTGCTGCTTGGAGGGCAGTTAAAGGAAAACTTAAAGGAAAAGTAACTTACAATGACAGAGTGTGTTACCTATTTGACAAAGAAAGTCAGAAAGTTGAAGATGGAATGCTGCAGGTCTGGAATAATGCACCTAGGAATATTCTAAGAATGAGACATATTCAGTCTGTCAAGTTCTGCGATATTAGTTGACCTCTGTGGATTTAAAATGCTCAGTAAAGCCTTAAAGGTGCATTGTGTAATAAATCTAAAGCAACTGGCCATAAAATCCTCCTAATATGTCACAGAGAATCAGGAATAATGTTCATATAACAAACTGAACTCACCAACAACAACAGTACAGACAAAATATTTGCATTAAAAAAATATTTTGCAGACTGCATATCATGTTTATGTTTTGAAATCATGTTTTGGCATGTGGCTCCACCTACTGCCGTCTACCTGCCGAGCAACCACGGGTTGCCAGTTACGTCAGAAAACGAAACCTGAAAGACCTCGGTATTTTGAATTTGAATGTAGCAACCGTTTTTGGCCACATTCTTACATATGGCACCTTTAAAGCTTGAAACGGACACTGGTGCAGTTCGTTTTTCAGAATTTCTTTCACATGATGTCCTGAGATCTATTAAGTCGTTGTACAAAAGTGCAATATTAACACATACTGTCATACTGACGATGGCTATTCTGGCACATTTACATCTGAAAGTTCCTTAACCCTTTAAGTTACTACTCAACTATTTGGTCGACCACACTTTAAGTCACTATATATCATTGAAAAATGCATCAAGCTGAACCATTGTGTCTGTGAGCAGTTTGCCTTTACAACATTCCTTCAAACAGCAAGTGACACAACGAAAATACAACGTCCTTTGATGACGCATAACGGCGGGACTTTCGAAGGGAAGACTATTTTGTTGACATATTATCGTTTCAGGGGAGTTGTTGTACAGAATTATGTAACTTAATTCAACAAAAATAAGTCTTATAAGGGTCAAAAAAAAAATTCAAAACATGCTCTACCAAACAGTTGACTTGTCATTTTATGGTAAAGGTAGAGAAGCTAGCTAATGTTATTAAAATTAGAGGGGGAAAAAGGGTTAGTGTTGTTAAAATGATTAATTTATTGATCAAGAAATTGCACTTAATGTGACTTCTCTGAATGTTGTACTTTTATTATGAACAGACGTCTCAACCGTTTGGTAGAGGACTGTATCTGAAATATTGTAGGGTCTAATTTAAAAATATATATATATTGGATGTCGTTATGGTTATCATAAGTGAATAATACATGCAAAAAAATAATTTTTCCTTTACTTTTTTCTTGGTGCATACCTTAAAGGTGCCAAATGTAAGAATGTGGCCAAAAACGGTTACTACACTCAAATTTAAAATACAGAGGTCTTTTTGGTTTCGTTTTCTGACGTAACTGGCAACCCGTGGTTGCTCGGTAGCTGAGACTCTACTGACTGCAATGATTGGTAGACCGCCGTAGGTGGAGCCACATGCCAAAACATGATTTCAAAACATAAACATGATCTGCAGTCTGCAAAACGATTTTTTTTAATGCAAATATTTTGTCTGTACTGTTGTTGTTGGTGAGCTCAGTTTGTAATATGAACATTATTCCTGAGTCTCTGTGACATATTAGGAGGATTTTATGGCCAGTTGATTTAGATTTATTACAAAATGCACCTTTAAAGGGTTAAAGCGTACTATCCATATTTTCTGGATAGAATATATAAATGAATAAATATGGTACATACAAGGATTTCAAAGTATTTGTGTAGATTAGAGCCAATATTGTCATGTTTTTAACTTTAAATTACAGCAATTACAACAATTATAACATTGATCCATTTCACAGAACACGTCATTTTTGCATATATGTATGTGTAACAGTGTCTAATGGTGCCAACGAGACACCAGCCTCTTCGACGCTGCATGAGACACAGAGGGAAACCACACTAGATACTTGTACATGTGCAGAAGTGAACATAATGGCCATCGACAGACTGAAGGAAGTGTAACATGGTGATAATAAACCTCCTCTCTCCAGTTCTTCTGAAAGAATCGCTCCATTCAGTCAGTACCAAGCAGCAGCCTCCTCCTGCTGTCCTATAGAAGGGAAGGAGGACCAGTGCCAGTCTTTTACCTAGCTTGCAATCCTTCAATGGGGCTTTGTGGATGCTGCCATCCTTCCTCCCCAGCCAACCCCCGGCAGCCCATTCAGGAGTGTCACATGGGACTCCCACTCTGCGCCCATCTTACAATGCAGCCCTGTCATTTGCACCTCATTCACATGCTCTCATAGTGATGAGCATCGGGGAATGGTCATCCTCTTCCATTAGTTTCAAAGGAAATGAAGTCCCAAACTGGGTGGCCAAAGTGTGACTTCCTGGGTCACGGTGTTCATATTTGTTAACAGGAAGTTAATGTGATGCAATGCGTGGGAGTCCTTGCCTTTCTCAGAGTGGATTTTAAGTGGAATTAAATACAAACGTGTGTGAGGTACATCCCGCAATCTAATTTGAACTCAATAAACAACTCAGGAGAAACAACATAGGTAAATGCTGACTGGTATTTGGGGGGTTATTGACGACTGGGTGTGGTTAGGAAGCTGAACTTTTCAGAAATTGACACAATAAAAAGGAATCTTCTCTAGAATTATCTGGGAAATTGTGAAATACATTTGAAAGGAATTCTAAATTTAGACTGTGTGTCATTTACCAGAGAAGAATGAACAAATATATGCTGAATACTGTTGCATATGAACAGTATTTTAAATTGTGTGGTTTCTATAATGTCTGACTTGCTAAATGAGCCAAATCTCTGTTGAGATCTTGTAAAAATCATTTTATTTTGTAATGCAGGTTAATTTTATTCCATTGCCTGAAATAAAATGCCAATAAAATGATTTGCTTTTATAATACAAACAATAACTAAATGACTTTGGGGGGGAATAGCTATGACATTCAAACATATTTAATGAGCCAATTTGGGGATATTGTGTTTGAGTCGCTCTTTCTCTCCTGGGCTGTTCTTCAGGACACAAAAATAACCATCATTACCGTCATTGCTAAAAGAACAGCATTCACTAAGTATACTGAGTGTTTGGTGATATTTAAAGAACTAAAAAAAACATGTAACGTTAAAGGTGCATTATGTAATAAATCTAAAGCAACTGGCCATAAAATCTTACTAATATGTCACAGAGACTCAGGAATAATGTTCATATAACAAACTGAACTCACCAACAACAACAGTACAGACAAAATAGTCGCATTAAAAAAAAAACCGTTTGCAGACCGCAAATCATGTTTATGTTTTGAAATCATGTTTTGGCATGTGGCGCCACCTACTGCCGTCTACCAATCATTGCAGTCAGTAGAGTCTCAGCCGCCGAGCAACCACGGGTTGCCAGTTAGGTTAGAGCTACAATGGCGCAGAAAGCAAAACCTAAAAGACCTCTGTATTTTGAATTTGAGTGTAGTAACCATTTTTGTCCACATTCTTTCATATGGCGCCTTTAAAGCAATTTAGCATTTTATTGATTTTCCATTATATAGCACCACAGCACGGCTGCACGTATCGTTCGACTTGTAAAGCACCTCTTTTAGTTGGAACTGAATCATTAAAAATCAGTTAATTCAAAAGATTAGTTCAGTACTTCCTGCATGACGCACAGACTCCATCTGACACAGTTACCGGAACTCACAAAATAAACTGTACACAAATAACACAAACTGGTGTTTTGTCTGTCTTTTCAAAATAGATTTTTGAAGTTTATGAATCGATTCAGAATTGTGGATGGTTAGAATCGCGATTCCAATGTGAATTGATTTTTCCCCCACCCCTACAGAGCAGGTACTAAAAAAAGGACCAGGTACTAACCCTAATGGAAAAAAAATGAGTCGAGCCGTGCCAGGCCGAGTCGTGCTGGAACTGGGTAGTGGAACAGCGACATATATGGACTTTAGGCAAGGACCTTGCTTTATGAAGGCTGCCATACAAATCTGCCAGTGTGTGTGTGTGTGTGTGCGTTTGCAGCAAATAACTAATCTATATAAATGAATAATAAAAGAATGACAACCTTTTTTATTATAAGGCCATCACATTTCTTGGGAAAGAGAGAATTCACACACTTTCACAAAAGGCTCACCGAATTCGACAGGATATAGAACACCAACGCTTCTTTTTTTATTTGCAGTTGACTGTTAACAGACACACATAACACAAAGAAACAGTACTGGTTGTAACTTCAACCATGATTTTTTTAAGAATGCATGCAGACTGCTACGTGACCGTGTACAACCCTGTCCCTCCTCCCTCCTCCTCCTCCTCCTCCTCCCTCTCTCCCGGGATGAATAGCATCCCTCCCCTCGTACACGCTGTTCTCCAGTCTCGCCTCTGCTTCTGGCCTGTGTAGCTGCTGGACTGACTGGCTGTGACTGGGAGGAGGTGGGGTCTAAGTACTGGTGGTCGTGGACTTGTCGACGTTTACGTGCACACTGCCTACTACTTGTTTCTTATTGCCAACGACGAGGACTTTGTGTCCAGTGAGAAGGAAAAGAGTCGCCCCGTCGTTGAGGAGGATTCCCTGTCTCCCCTGCCAGCGAAACACGTTCACCACTATCGTTTTTTCCACCAGAGAGAATCCCAGCAGCAACCGCAACCGCCACCTCAGTCAACGTAACCGGGCGGGAGCTGTGTGCGATGAGGTCGACCCTCCACTCCAGGAGGGGTTTGGTTACGTTCAGATAGTGCGGTTTATTTGTTGATATCATTAGGGCAGTCGTTGCCTGCAGCAGCTTGGGTCGACTTGTCGCTTTTAAAGCTTTAAAGCACAGTGAGTGTGTGAAGATATACCCACGACAGACAGGAGAACATCGCTGGTGAGTTATCTTCTTTTTTTTTTCTTTTTTTTTACCCATTAGCCTCCAGGTGCTAGCTGATGAGATGTAGAAGTTGGCAACATCCAGTGATGCTGTCACGTCTCCAGAGGGAAACGTGTTATTGACACACTACACTTAAGTCGTCGCATTTTGTCAATATGACGTTTCAGAGGCGTGTATGAATGTCCCCCTGGGTTGACTGAATGCTCAATTCCTGCGTTGCCGTTGCCCACGGGTTGCCCACGAATCACGTTAAGTAGCGCTATGTCTTTAGCTGGTTAGCTGGGAAGCAGTGCTAGCTACCAAGGCTACGCCCAGTTGTCTCTCATCCTGTGATACTGGTCCGTAAACGCATCATTAATAATTGGTTATCCATCACTACAGGGCGATGCCCAGCATCTTCTACGTGTACGTCTGCAGTGTGGGTATTATTTAAAAGTTGCTGCGTCGCTGACTCACTTGATGTGTTAATGTTAGCGGTCACACGTCGGTCATTATTGTAGTCGCGGTGACAGTCACAGAAAGTTCACAACCGCTGTGTCAAACTTGGTGCGCAGTTGTCCAAACAGCGAGTGGAAACGCGTGGTGGGGAAAGTCGGGGCTATATCTGTGTTTCCGTCAACACTGGCAGCTTTGTGCGGGCTGTAACACGCCAATTATCTGTGGGTATACTTCACAGCAGTGCAGGGTCCACTCTTTTGTCTACAGAATATATATATTGGCATTAAAATTAGTGTTTATGGACAGTAATTGCTGCTCAATCATGATTAGGAATTAGATTTAGTGATGGAACTAGGGCTGCAAACTATCTATTTCATAAAAAGGATTCATCATTTTGAGTGTTTTGTCAACAATTTAAACAAGCTTACTGATTTCTCAGCTTCTAAAATGTGAATATTGTGTATCTTCTCCACTCCATATAAAAAATAAATCAATAAAATTGAAAAATATTGGCTCGTAGACAAGCATTTCCAGGTTTGAGAAACATTCATCATCATTTTCTGACATTTTACGGACCAAACAAGTACCGTTTTAATTGGGAAAACAATCGTTAGCTGCAGCCCTAGATGGTACCACTTCTTCTGTGCTTGGTGCCGGTATATCAGTTATGCTAACGTCAGACTACACAATCTTTTGGTCTGTTACGATGGTCACTATGTAGCATCAGGCGATCACAGAGCCGCACGTTTGTGCTTCGACTTGACCGACGGACCGCACAGTGTTGGTAACCGACCCAACCACGATAAGAAGGCAGGGTTATGCTGCCCATCCAAACCAGTTGGACGTGGGACTTATCCTACCTCCAACTAGAAAAAGTCCACTGGAATGCCTGTCGAAGTGGGACCTCCTACTCGCGAAGTTGGGGCTCATCGATCCTACCCTGACTTCACCAAAATGAAGTCGGAGAATTAATGGCGGCTTCCATGGAGTCACGTGAATAGGCTAGAAACTTTACTTTTCTGCGCGTAGAGTTGTTTTAGGCACAGCAGTTTTATCGCAACTTGTTTTTCATGTTATGGCGTGAAATTATGTCGGCGTTGTTATCTGTTGGCACGAAGATATGTAGGGCTACGGTAAAAGTATACTCATGACGTTACATATCGATGTGTATCGCTTTTACAGATACGGCTCGCTTGTGTATGTAAGTAGACTGCATATAAACATGAGACAGAGCAGCAAGTTTGACTACTTTAGTGAAGCAAGTTTTTCTGCTGCTGACGGCAAAATTGCAGTGTCATTAGTGCAGCCTCATTACTCTGTTGCTGACATGAGGCTGTAAGTAATACTTGGTATGGTTAAATGTGCAGCTGCTAACTTGAGACACTGTTGGCATTGCCTCTTAGTACTTTGTCAAACTGCTTATGCTAAAGTTTTCGAAACTCTACATGACAATGGAGTCCACTGGTTTAAACGGAAGTCTCTTGCCTTTACGTTCATGCAATAGCATCGAAAACAGTAAAGTATCAGCATTGATAAAATACTAACCCTACCATCGCTAACCTTATAGAGCCTTGGTGATAGCAGAAATCATGTTCACAGAAGGAGCTGTCAAATGCTGACTATAAACCCAAAAATAAGTAATCAAAGTATGATTAGGTGACAGAATATGTTTAATGACGCAGATTACTCTAGATTGTAAAGGAGCTGCCAGATGGAAATTGACAATTTCTGATTTGTAAGTGTGCCTTAAGTTCAAATTTGCTGAACGTTCTGTACATTGACTTCTGGATGTGATACAAATCACGGCTCTGTACACATAATTGAACATGTGAATTAACATTTTATTTCTAATGGATCAAGTTCTCAAGTATTTAGTGAATGTACAGTCTCTAGCGAGACACCTGCACAGCTGCAAGTTACTCAAGAGCACTCATGTCTCATACTCAGGGCTAGGTATAAATAGTCAAATTCCACATTACATAATATATGACTTAGACCTGGCCCAGAATTCTCCAAATACATATTTACTGCAGTACTTGAGACACAGGTTTGGTAGCTTCAGCACTTGAGGCACAGGTTGACAAAAAGTGCACCTTCAGTGCCAGCAGTGCGGTACATGTAATTAAAATACATTACGCATAATTAGTGATGGTGGGAACTGATCTCCAGGGGAATAAATATTATACTGAATGCAACTGTTGCCGCTAGGCCATCATATTGTCTGCTAAATGTGCAGTTTATTCTTGGATTAGCCATAAACTGCCAAATTGAACTACACTACCCTTTGTTATTCAGTAGGTCAGACCTCATTTTTAGATGTTAACTGTTGTTTAACATTCTCACATGTAGCATAGTGAATTAACTAAATCCATTTGGCAGTGGAATTGGGCATGTTGTAACATGGTTCTACATTGGGTGGCATCTGTCATTTAGCTAGAGTATAAATACAAGATATTTTGAGATTGTGTCTGTTTTGTCTGGGACAGAAGCTTTGTTTATTTCCTACAGATTAGCAACAGATATCCCAAAGAACTGATATGACTGGTATTGGGTGCAGGTTGTTTTCATGCTTGAGCTCGACTATCTCTTCCTCACATGACTAGGGGTTTTATTTTTAGTCACTGCAACCCTGTACTCAGGTCCTGTTTCTATATAGCAGTTAGCTGTTTAAAAAAAAAAAAAGACACTCAATAAAGCTGGTTACAATTCCCATATCTTGTTCAAGTAACACATACTCTATTAAATAGGATGTCTGTGTGGCTGCATACAAAAACAAGTAATGGATACACCATTGCGAATGTAGCCAAAAAGAAAATAAATGCTGCAGATAAATGAGGTGACATCAAGTACTGACAATTGAAAAATGTGACTCTGGATAACGGAGACAAGAGTGCTACGAGACAGCTGTGTGTGTCCGTTTCTCTTGTTTGTGTTAGCTTGTGTTACTGTCAGAGTCCACTGAGGAATGACGGACTTCAAGGGGGAGAGGCCAAAAGAGTAAATATGATTCCACCTAGATGAGTTTAGCAGGTAACTGAACCTTTCCCTTCAGAGGTTTTTTTTTGCGGCTTTTCTATTTGTCCATTTACCTTAAATTCTAAGTTTAATGTTGCCTTATTTATAATGTTTTGTACATTTGACTGAGCTCTAGGCTCATAGGATGTTAAACTTCATTAATTGATCATGTTAATCTCGTTTGATGCAGTATTTGTAGCTTTTACTATATAACCGTTATCAATTTGAATTTTTTAACTTTTACCTTTTTAAAAAACCTGAAATGACACCCTGTCATTAAAAATAATTAGAGTGCCATTTTACTTTAAATAAAAAGATCATTGGATCATGTGACAGAGGTAAGATATATGAACAATCTGCTGCCAGCATCATGAAAACTGGCGTTTCACTTACCACAGCAGCTCGTTTCGAGGAGTCTCGTGCTCTGAGTCTGAGGCCATCGGGTTTGTTGCTGCCCTTTGGTATATTAAGTTTCACATGTGCAAATCTCATGGTCAGCCACCATGGCTGCTTTTGGAAATTTCCACTTCTTATTCAAAGGGCATCTTGTGAATTTTTTCAGGGTGAGTCCTCAGAAGAAGAATTCTCAACAGAGCTCATGATTTGGGCTATGTTAAAAAAAAAAAAAAAATTCTGGCAAGGCCATTTTGAAACCAGTTTTCTCACATAAAACAAACTGTTTACAGATCGTCATTTGTCTGTCATTCAGTTCTGGGGTGGTTGATGGGTGTATGCACAGCATGTTCATGTTTGATTAAGCTCATGTCATCATGTAGTCATGATGTATTCATTAACTAATGGCTGAAGGGAAGAGGAAGGGAGGGTCAGAAGTTAAAGACTGATCATGAGTTTAGTTTTAATATTTACTTTGCAAGCGACATAATAACATAGAACCAATAATGAAACCAAGTAATCTGCAGATTGGTTCCTTATTTGATTAAGCAGTGTAACGATAAAAATGTCTTCTATCTTTACAATCTAAACTACGTTTACAGTATCATTGAAACTGAAGTAGATGGTGTATTTGTGATTTGTTTTCAGGAAGTCTGCATGTGTCATTGGAACCATTTAAACTGAAGGTACACAAATACATGATGACTCACTGGAAAAGTTCTTTCAAAAAGTGTCAATGGTTGTAGAGCAAGTTAGTAAATACACAAACATGAAAAATGATACTATTATAAACCATATGAAGACTGTTTCTCAAGCCCTTTTCACACTCGGATTAGCATGTAGCATGTTGTTTATTTTCTTTTTACCCACGATGAGCCATAATATTGAGTGTAAAATTAAAATGTAAGGGTACACTACGATACAAACAATGCTAATAGCTATGCTAAAGACTGGACGATGAATGCACATCTTAATATTGTGCTGGCAATGGCAAAGATGGAGTATGTGGAGAAGAAGAAATGAGTGTGTGTTCACCCAGGTCTAACATCCCCACTGATGCCAGTCAGAGATGAAGCTGATAAAAACCTGTGTGTGTTTAAACCCAGGAGTATAGTATGTAATTTGGGGTCTATGACCTTAATATAGGCCACTCCACTACCAATGACTAACCAATTTAATTCATGCAAATGTAACAGATGAGAGAGCTTTTGTATTGTGTGTTGTCATACACGTACTTCTTTTCATACTTAATAGCTGCTTCCATGTGCATTGGTGTGGCCATCACAATTATTACTACTGCTACATTTTCTTTTGTGTGAGAGGCCAATACAATAAATCTATCTCAAATTTGCTAAGCTTCATAGAAAAAATAAAATAAAACTCTTAGTATAAAAGTCTTAGCCTGAATTCTTTTGCAAATTCTGTTGACACATTCAGATCTGGCAATTCCAAAAGCCACAGCCTATGATTTACATATAGTGCTTCCCAGACAAGTCATTGAGCATTTTGTTTGGATTGGCTCTCTAGATCACTTAATATACCTAAGATCCTCTAGATCAGCAAATATTGATACTGTACCTGTACTGGGAGTCAGGCAGAGTAAAGGGACAGTCTTAAGCCCAATTTATACTTCTGCGTAAAGTGCTCTGCGTAGGCTAGGCAGAGTCCTCTGCGTCGACGCAGAACGTGTCGAAGAGCCTCTGCGTCGTCTCCGGTTGCACGGAATATCCGGAATATCCACGGAAGTGTCCGTCACTCCGTCAAGGGACAACGGAGACGGCAAGAGCTGCGATTGGTCCTCAGGACAGGCCGAGCGAAGCTGCTCTGTGCCGGCTCACAGTGAGCAGCGAGCGTTCACAGAGGGCGGAGCTGAAGACCGCCGACTTCGTCGCTGCCGAACTATAAATACGTCATATCTTAACACACACAGCACATGTTTAGACTCTAAATGGCCACTTTCTCGCCTCAAATTATCTTAAAACTGCGTTCCGGGACACAGAAAAGTGACAAACGGCCGCTGTTTCAACAACAACAGTCTTTCTCTCTCTTTCTCTCTCGGACGCCATTGCTCACTGTAGCCAAAAGCACAACAACCTTGCGCAGCGACCCCTACTGATCGGGCGGGAAATTGCAGCGCCTATCCGTCACCATGACGCAGAAGTATAAAGGCTCGAGTGGTCTACGTGGTGACGCAGACGGATAACGCATTACGCAGTTGGAGAAGTATAATGTGGCCTTTATACTGCAGAGAAGAAGACCTTTTTGAATGTGTCTTTCAGTCTGACCTACATTTGCAGTGACCAACATACCCAATCACATAAAGGCACACATGTCTGTCCCATAGCTGTGAGGAATTATGTCTTGGCATCAGGTGGTAGGTTGGAGGAACCAGAGGTACAGGAACTGGAGTAGGTTGACGGTCATATAGATATGTATTCTATTAACAGTTGTCGCATTGTTTGAACTGTTTCAAGCATCTTACTCCATCAAAAGTAGTTTCTAAGATTATACAAATTGGTTAATCTGTATTTAATTTAATATACACGACATAAGTTCCGTTGGTCTTGTTCATAGAGTCCTTTGCCTTACTTAAATATTTGCCTGTCCGTGTTGGAGTCAAATGTCTCACAGAGGTATTTGGAAGCGTGGAGTGTATCCTGAGCACCATGTTTGAGTACTCTGATAAGCGGGGGGGGGGGGGGGGGGGGTTCTTTGTGTCGCTGTTAAGATAGAGAGATGCCAAACCAGTCAAGAGAGTAGAGATGGGAAGGTGCTTCACGTAGAGCTTGACACAGAGGACAAGGCTACAGTCCAAATGTGTTCAAAGGAGTTAACCCAGCAGGCAGGTCTCTCAAGGACACAGTCATGCCACTCCTCAAAGGCCTTTGTGATAGTGCAGTAAAGGCCTTTCTGCTCTTAAGCATGGGAGGATTAATCAGGTGTGTGCATGTTCTACATGCATCATCTACATACGTCACCAATTTTTTTTATATAGATTAGTGTGGGTGCTTATTGGTTGTGTGAGAGCCATTAAGCTCTTTTTGCGTGTTTAGATTAAGATTGTGTGGGCTGTGTTTGCACGATAGTAAAGATGAAGAGAGCCTTGAAATTAGATAGAGATATTAAATAAATAATACCACTGCACTGATGGAGGGTGAGAGTGCCGAGGTGGATCCAAGTGCACAAGGAGATAGTGAAGGGTAGGGGGTAGGGTAAGCGCTATGGAAGAGCTGGGTTTTCAAGAGCTTCTTGAAGATGTTTGCTAGTGAGTGCTCTTGATTTCTTTAATGCAAGCTCTTTTGCATGCAAGATATATTGTAACTGTACCTGGCAAAAAACACTATCTACAGCATTTATGTCATTTTTGTACTCAGTACAAGCATTTTCAAACTGCATATTTGGAACACTGTCTAATTTCTATTCTGAGAAATTAAAACGTTTAAATATAGCTAAAGGATGTTTTGATTTCGGGAGTTATTAGTTAGATTAGATAGTTGAATGTTTATATCTTTGATATTGCCAGCCAGTTGTTGGCAAGGGCAATGTTGTAGCACAATTCTGGACACAAGTTCAGTGTGTTAAATAGCAAATGATACTGTGCGTAACCTTTAAACAGGGGAAGTGATTGGTTATGGCTCATCCTAACTTTCATTGGAAGTAATTTTATACTGAGGGAGTCTTCTGAGAATTAAATTCAGTGTCCTGTTCCACTAGTGAAACACCTCCCTCGTATAACTAAGAGCCAGACGTTGAGTCACTGTGATAAATACGTGATGCAATCATAAGCAGAGGACTGTGGCTGCGATGAAGCCCACAAAACTTTCCACTGTTCTGTGGAGTGTAGCAGAACTAAACTAACTGGTGTTTGGGAATGGGAGTGGGAGGCCCACAATACTGTGTCCCAGAAGGGGAGGAAGAAGCATTTTTCTTCTTCTTGTCGTGAACCAGAGAGCCCGTTTGACAAATTCCAGCAGCTGTTTGAACTAACAGTTTGTCACAGTTAATGATTGCATCCTCACATTTAATGGCAACGTAGAGTGATAATTGTTTAATTTGTTTACGTTGAGCTTTCCGGTTCACATCAACTGCATGAAAAATCTGCTCAAGATTAACCACGTCCAAAGCAAAAGCGAAACCTAACCCTGAAACATTTACTCGTGATATTGAAAGTAAAACTGACACTAAGGTGTCCTTTCAGTTTTGCTTGTGTTGTTTACTAGTGTCAAAAATGGGCATCTTCACAGAGAAGTGAAACACAGAAAGGAGAAACACATGTATCTCTTTTTTCTCCCTCCAGCCAGAACATCCATGAGCTCTGATTTCCCACACTACAGTTCCAGGATGCCAAATATAGGGTTCCAGAACCTTCCCCTGAACATCTACATCGTGGTGTTTGGGACAGCCATCTTTGTCTTCATCCTCAGCCTCCTCTTCTGCTGTTACTTGATAAGGTAACATCCATTTGCCTTTTAGCTTTGGCTTAAATTTACTTTAAATTGCAATATACATGCAAAAAAGTATATTCATTATATGGGTTTATGGCTAGTGTCATATACAGGGTTCCTTAGGTTACTTAAAATGACTCATTTGTGGACCACAAGCTGATGTAAGATTTTAATGAACTGTATAGACAGCATTATCCTGTTATGCAAAAAGCCACAAGTTTGATCTTACTTTTATTCAACCAAAACATAAAGTTGTTTTCTACATATTGGCTACAATGCTAATGCAGCAGTCAGTAGAGAGTTATTTTGACCACCTTTGTTTTGGCAGCTGCATTTGCATGTTATATTCTTTTGTCTGGTCTCAGTATGAAGCTAATTTATCGATGTACGCAAGTATGCTAATCAGTGTTTTATCCATTCAGCAGTGGTCAATGGGGATTAGCTCGGGTCTAAGCAACATGTAAATACTTAAACAGAGAACATGTTTTTTTATGAATTTATATTTTACAAACTCGATACACAAGACACATTTTCGTGCACAGAATAAGTCTGAATATTTGCTAGATACACTTCAGTGTTGTGGTCATGGTTGAGGGTCTGCCTTTTCAAATCATACAGATACATTACTTGAATCTGTTGATAATTTTCTCGATTAATTATCTGGTCCAGAAAATGTTGAGAAAGTTGTTTTGTCCACAAACCAATATTATTACAATTAAATGATATATATTTTAATGGAGCAGAGAAACCAGAAAAGCAAAAAAATAAAGCTTATTGTAGTTATTAAAAAAACAACAACATTCAAACGGAATTATTGATTCAGTGAACATATAATTGTCATTGCAGCCCTATGTTTTCCCACAATTATTTACACTTTCAAAATTAAAAAGCTGTATTTATCCCATTCATATAGACCCACTATTTTATACAGATTTTAATTCTACCCCGCAGCATGATTTTTAACAGCTTTATTAAGCATAAAAAATTATAATGGGAACTGAATGTTTATTCTCACACACTGTTGCTATACAGCATAGCACGTCCTTGTACATTTCAGGTCACTTTGGTTTATGAATCATTCACTCAGAAGTGCCCTAATGTACTATTTCATTTCGAGTAAATAAGATGTGTCAACAGGAACTGATGTTTCATCGCGTAATGGCGTTTGCTAATGGTAACCGTGTATTTGTTGTGTATGACACGTATCACTGTGGCTTTTATTCGAAGCACAATTAAAGGGCTGTCTTTTTTTTTCCTTTTTAAAAATGTGTGGGTTTTGTGTATGTCTTACTAATGGTAATTTTACAGGAGGGTGAAATGTTTCAACAGCACAGTTTGGAGACGGTAGCTACAATACATTCATTGGTGACCTGATAATCTGAAATCCCACTAAAAACAGTAATGTGCAGAAATTCAAAGGCGCTTCTCTACATTTTTATGATCATGGCACTTGGCGTCAAAGAATGGATGTTGTTTAACTTGACAAAATCTCTAGCTTTTAGTTTTTATATTTAGGGGTGGGCAACATGGCCCAAAATATTGATGATGACGATAATTAGTAATTATTGGCACAATGTTTAAGGAAGGCAACTCTTTCAACTTTAGCATTCACGTAAAAATTATAAAGGCTTATAACTGAACTACAGTGTAGAAACATTGAACTCTGGATAAACTTCCAGATTCCAGATGCTTTGCTGTATTGTGCAACAAATTGAGCAATAAAACAAATTCAAAGACGTAGTAATTTAGATACTTGATAATGTACATCTTTAAAACAACAATCACAATATTATCTTAGACGATATATCTTGCCCGCCCCTAATATGAATTCAACTTTCCAACTGTCCATTTTTGTTTTTTCCAATAAACTTCAATCCAACTATTATTTTCCCTGCAGGAAACGTAGATGGCATTTCCAATCATTCCCTTGCTCCTTTTGTTTAACCCCACTGACCTCATTCAATTATTGCTGCATAGGTTGCTGCATAGGTTTTCTCCTGGCAGCAACAAACTGAACATAATGTCCAGCATCCTTTATCTAAGACCGTGAGAAGCAGCGGTTCTCACCAAAAAATACACCCCTCACCACCCTGCCATATCCTATCACACATGGCAAATGGTAAGTAGGTAAACTACTACTGTATTCCTACAATATCTTGTAACCCCTAAGAGACATTTTCTGACTTTGATGCAGTACCATGAATCCATACGTTTAAAAACCCAACGTCGCTGGTTTATTAAAGGCGACCGAAGAGCAATCTTTGCTCCATAAAAAGCATCTAAAGATGCAGTCTCCCCAAGGAACAGGCCCAGAATGACTTCATATGTGTCATTGGGCACAACACATACAACAAGGTCCAATTAGTTGTTATTTTTCTAGGTTACACTTTAAAGAACGTTGTTTTCTTATATTGCACATGCATGCATACATGGTTTGACTTATACAGAAAAACTTATAGCCACTATAATCAGTGGGTCCTCAGTCCCAACACACACTTATCACCAAACCCTTTTTAAATTGTGGAATATGATGGCTGACATTTGGATTTAATTTTTCTCACTGCATGAGTTTAGAGAGGGATGTCAATTTGGACGCATGCTTTTAATTGATCAGCTGCCTGTTTTCTTTACCCACTTTGACCAAGTTTAAAGAGCCATTTATCAACCCCTCACTAGTTGTCACCCATGACCCCCTTCACCCCTGTGCACCTTGTCGCCCACCTACCCTTGGGAGTTTCTGCACCTTTACCTGCTGACCTTATTCAAAATGTCAGTTTCTCTCCTAGACTGTGCTGCTTGTTTTACAGATCCCTCTCACTCTGCTGCGAGAGGTTAAGGTTACTTATAATGGAGGTAAATCTTAAAAAACTATGATTCTCCTATCTTTCTTGCTCTTGTATTCTTATTTTATTTCCCTGTGTATTTTATTGTCAATATCAGTTCCTGAAAGTTTCCTATGAGCCTGTTCTCTCCGTCTGCTCTTTACCCTTTCACTTTGTTGCACTGTTTTTGTTCATATACAAGAGCAATGTGTTTGAGGAGTTACACCCAGAGTTTGATGTAAATCACAAACTTTGGTTGTACCTGTCTTTGTTTGACACTTCTGTGTAACTTGCCCGAATGAACTAAAGTAATGTTTAAAACATATGAGCCTTCTTATTATGAGCAATATTTTATTTTTTAGTTAAGTGTTTTCTCTCTCTCTCAAACTCTTTTTCCAGGATGAATGGATTGTTTATCTCTGTTTTGTTGTTGGCTGGGGAAGGTCACTTACTAATCCAAAAGATGTTTTGTCTTTCCCTTTACCCAGGTTACGGCATCAGGCGCACAAAGAGCTATATGCATACAAACAAGTAAGCAAACCAGTGACACGCATTGCACACACATTCACAAAAACACCAACATACACAGTAGTTTTGGAAATTTGAAGTCATACATGAAACTTTTCTCGAGAATGACAAGTCAGAATTCTGACTATTGTTAGAATTCTAACTTTAAAAATCAGAATCTGACTTTATTCTCAGAATTTTGACTTTAAAACTCAGAATTATGACTTTAAAACTCAAAAGTCTGACTTTAAACTCATAATTAAGTCAGAATTCTGAGAATAAAGTCAGAATTCTGACTTTAAAACTGACTTTATTCTCAGAATTCTGAATTTTAAAGTCAAAATTCTGAGAATAATAAAAAACCAAATATTTTTTCATGTGTGGCCCTAATCCTCTTCCGTAGAAGCAAGTGGCTCTGTCAGAAAAAAAATACTATGTTCAAACTTTGTTGTTTTCGGCAGGAAAGAGAGCCCAAAGAGGAGAGTGATGAAGGGCATGAACACAAGTCTCATGTTGTACAATTATGTAATACCAGCATGCCAAACTGCTCAGGCATGTCAAAGTCATACACACACATGCACACACACACTATCTCTTTCACACTCTCTCACACACGCACTTGTGTTCTTGCATATTATGTCAAATCTTATCTTTTGTGTCCTTAATTCAGCACGACTTGTTTTGTTCATCACAGTCTTATCTCTTTATTATCTCCCAGGTCATTCAGAAGGAAAAAGTCAAAGAGCTAAATTTGCATGAGGTAAGCTCTCATCTTCTTTGTTTGGTTATTATCAGTTGATGACAATTGAATTTCCCAGAAATGTTTCCATTTACCCAAGGGATATCTAGAGGGCAGAACATTCTGTAATGAAATCTGGCAAATGCATATCACCCATGTCACCCAGTTTTAGATTAACCAGTAGGGCTGCAAATAACGATTATTAAATATCCATCCATCGTCTACCATCACAGGGCCATATACATATACAGTCAAACAACCATCCACTCTCACACTCACACCTACGGTCAATTTAGAGTGTCCACTTTACCTAATCCCTAAATCTGCATGTCTTTGAACTGTGGGAGGAAACTGGAGAACCCAGAGAAAACCCACGCACTACACGGGGAGAACATGCAAACCCCATAGCAAATCATATATTGAATTATTGATGCATATGCCCCAACCAACAGAATAAGGAGATGACGTTAGTTGGAGGAGTGTTGTGGACCAATCATGTCCTTTTTAAAGGCGGATGCGTTGCATTGAGGCCTTGCTTTTTTTGTCACAGACTTCACCGTTATTCTCAGTGCTACTGCCCCCAGCACTTTCTGTTGTGCTGTACAGTAAACAAATGGACATATAAGTCGGACTGCAATGTACGATTATTTTCATAATCGACCAATCAGTTCACCGTTTTCCCGAACGATTTATTAATTGTACGGTCCATTAAATGTCAGCAAATCTCAATTTCTCAAATGTCTTATTTTGTCCATAAACCTATAATTCAGTTCAGTTAAATGGACCAAAGGAAACATTCACATTTAAATAGTTGAAGAATCACAGACATCGAAATAATCGATTATCAAAATAGTTGGCAATTTAATATTGATCAGTCATTGCAGCCCTACATTTACGTGGTTTTAAAATGCTTCAACACTAAAATTCTGCTTCAACAAATTCTTATAGTCGCCATTTTTGTTTATCAACAGATGACTACAGAACTAGACATCCACCCATCCATTATCTACTTAAATTTAAAGTGCCTTCTTGTGCTTGGGCTACATGTTGTCCCTATTCACAGCCAAACAATGTGTTAACCAGTTTCTCACAGTGTTCTGAACACTGCAAACTGCTGAATATGCATTAGAAACTCATAAACCACAAACTTAAAACTTTCCTCATTGCTTTGCACTCGCACTGTCGCTGTACTCCGCCCCCAGTGAATGTGAATGTCTTATGACCTTAAAGTTCCTTTGCCTTAAATTGGACACTGAAAAGTTCCAAATGGTAAAAAACATCTATTATGTAATTTGAACTTCTGGGGACGCATGTCATATTTAGGCTGTCATCCATGCACTTTAAAATACCAGGGTTGATTTGATAATACGTGTGGACGTGGACTTTCATTTAGGGACGTCTGTGATGACAAATGTGAAGGCTAGCATCTTGTGGCCAGGTCATCATGAGGGTCGTCCCATCTTCTCACTGTTACTATTACATAATACTTATTTGCCAGCTCAGCGTAGTTGAGGAAAATGTCAAGCAGCTGAGAGTGTGTGAAGGAACAGCTCAGTCTTTGCCCTGGAGAGTTAAAATTAACACTGGAGTGCAAATGAAATGTAACGACTAACATCTTCATGAGCACACACGCTTAGAGCTAAATACGGTTTATTGTCACCGGGGATGGGAATTTCCCAGTGTCCCGCCAGGTTTCAGGCTTTTGTTATTTATGTTATTTGTCACTGAGAGAAAGCATCATGTGAGTCTGTGACATAATAGCCAAGCCGTGTTTGTGGAAAGACAATAACACTCACACACACTCTCACACCAGTGTGGCCAGGACATTCCCACACCAGGGGAGATCATCACACAGCTGTTTGGATCAGTTTCTAGCTGAGGTCATGTTCAAGCTTGAGTGATGTGTAACCTGATCTGTAAGGACGTCTCTTTATTTAGTATACGTTTGACCCCTGCCTTCCTTTAACACTCGCTCATGAAAATAATAACATTGTAAAAAAAATCATGCCACATAATATGGCTTTAAATTTGGATAATTTCTGCTGTGTTAACAACTATTGTGCCATAGTTTATTTTTGTTTTACTTAAGTGCTGGGCACTGCTAATGTTAACGGCGTTACAGTTACAGTTACGCATGCCGCGTTTCCATGACGACTGACCAAAACACGCGTGTAACGTCATGTTTATGATCCCATCCATACATAACCAAATGCTAACTCGTAAAAATTAATAAATGAATAATCTTCTCACTAATAATGGCACATTTGTCAAATTCGTAGAATTATATTTTATAATAATGATCACTAATGTCACAGAAAGTATAGGAAAGTGAGTGGGCAACATGTCCTCACCATAGATATCCAGATACAGAGGGTCTGTCTGTCTGAATTCATACCCTCTTGGCTTAATTAGAAACTATTCTGGCAACAAATTACCTTTGCAGATTATTCTGAGCTTTTATTCTTCTTCTTTTCACTCTTTCTTGAATCTGCCATTTAATGTCTACTCTACATCTTTCACATGTCTTATTTGTGCCACGTATTCTTTTTGATTTTAAACCCTTAAGCGTGTTAATCTTAGCGGACAGAGGTTAATGTTTTCACTCTCATGATCTGATTATGCTTTTCCACAAATTCACATCCAGGCTTTTTTTTTCCACGTGGAGACTTTAACTCAAGCTTAAATGAGCGATCAACTTAATCGAGTGAAAGAGTTTCTGTCAAAAGTTGGCAAAGGGTGCTGGATCTCGACTGTGACTGTGGCACCGCGGACAACACGCTGAAAAGAATAAAAACAGGAATCTATTCACCGATACAGATAGTAGACTTCTTTGCCACGTCCAAAAGTCCTCGGTATAGAAAGCTTGGAGTCTCCATGCTGTTCTTTTCATCCTCACTTGTCCATCTTAACTCCCCCAATTTAATAGAATGGGGAAAAAGAAAGTTTCCTGTGGAATTAAGGAGAAGTGTTGCAGAGTTGTTCTGCCAAATTGAAACCCTCTTTCAGCAAAGTGTTACCGCCTGTTGACACAGTATTCCCATCGGTAATGGTGGGAATACTGTCAGTGTCAGTGTCATGAGCTGCTTCTACTTGTTGTACTTCTATTACAATAAACATCCAGCTTTGTGAGCCTTTTGCAACCCTGTAGAAATGTCACTGGTGTTGAGTTTATATAAGTTAATTAAAATGACGGCATTTATTGATTCACTTTTGAAAAACATTTTTCCTGATCATAGATATATAGATATAGAAGATATCTGTGTGTGCGTGCATTCACATACGTGTTTATGTGGCTTGTTTTATGGGACTGCTCCCTCTGTGTTTGCAGATGTTGGTCCGTTGTCTTTTGCCCCGTGCACTTGTCCTTTTGCTTTATGCGTGTCGAATAGATTCAAAACACGCGCGGCAAAACAGCAGACGGAACAGCCAGCGTAACTCTCCAGTCATTTGCTTTGCTTCCCTCCCTTTCAGATATGCGCGGTGTGCTTGGAGGAGTTCAAACAGAAAGACGAGCTGGGGATCTGTCCTTGCAAACATGCCTTTCATAGGAAGTAAGTCTTAAGGTTTTTAACTTAACGCACACACAGAACGATAACATTACCCCCACGTCGCCGTGCGTGGGCGTGCGCGGCGGTAGTCAAAACAGCAAGCTCACGATTACGTCGCTTTGTGTACCTAAAGTGTGTATGAACGTAGGAACTACACGGGGGCCTCATGAGCCACACCTCCCCCTTGTGATCTGACCGTTTCAACTGAGTTGTTTATATCAGCGTGACGCCTCCCTTGGCCTAGTTTCTTCCCCCAGTTGCAACAAGAGAGGTCACCACCCGACGAATCAACTGTATAAACACTGCTTTTAGCACGTGTGTGTGCAAGGAAAGCCATACAGAACACACACACGTATCAATCAAACCAATACAAAAACGCATCTAGCAGTCAAGGGCATGCTTTTCATACATTAAACATTGCATTTATGAATATTGCATGTTTACCTACTGCCTGCTGCACGTTAAGTCCTCACGTCATAAACCCTGTTGTCACGCTACAAGTGACAGTTACTTAAATCTTTAGATTAACATCAACTGTTCGATTTAAAATTGTCCGAGTAAATAGTGGGAAATACTTTTGAATTAACCGTCAACCGTCTCAGATTTTTCAGCTTCTTAAATGTGAATATTCTCTTGTTTCTTTGCTCAATTTAACAAAGAAATCATTCAAACAGCATCTGAGAACATCATCATTTCCAGCTTTTTGGAACATTTTCCAACTATTCCTTTAATCAACAGATTAATCGATGATGTAGCCAAGTTTAATAATAAAATAAGATTTCTATACATCATATGTTCTAAAGTAGAACAAAATGTCTTGGGCTTGAAAAACAAACACATTAATTATCAGTAAAGGTGTAATGTTTCGCCCTCTGACACAAAGTGCGGTTGAAAAAAGGCGTGGAATGTTACGACGGGTATGTGTGAGATAGTCGAGCGCCGTACCTGCAGTGTGTGAACAGTCGCGATGTCCTGACCCCGCATAGCTGACACTTCTTAACCCCATGTTTCAGTGTTGCTGTGAAGTGTGTGTGTGTGTGTGAGTCAGACCTCAGCTCACTGTTTACCTACAACTAGGTCCTTTCAGTGTATATGCTCCACACACACACACAGTATTTCAACTGACTATCCATTATAAATCTGATTTTAATGACGAAACAGTCAAATACTTAAATACTTAATACTTGCTGTCAATCTCTATCAAAGCCCCCACTGTGATTTGCTTTTACAGATTGTTTTCAAGGGTTTTCTAATCATCCAATAGCCTTCTAACGCGAATAGCAAACACAATGTACCATTAGAACACTGGAGAGATGGTTGCTGGAAATGGGCTTCTATACACCTATGTAGATATTCCATTAAAAACCAGACATTTGCAGCTAGAATACTCGCAGGGGCCATCGTCGCCCCATGCCGTCTGACGCCTTGTCAAGGACGGCCTTCCAGGTGTGAGATAGCATGCAGTGGTCGAGCATGTAAATGGTTGATTTTCCGACCACTGCAAATGAGAAAACCACATCATGGACTGGGAAAAGGCTCTGAGAGCAACAGTGCTGGATCATGGAGGCCATCGAAATCTGGAATCGAGGCCCCAAGGACCATCAAACGAGGGAGCCTACGTCCCCACACCTGGGATGCTGTCCTCGACAAGGTGTCTACTGCCAGCAGGGGGCATAGTCGTTCCCTGCTGTCACAGCGCAGTAACATCACGTGACTTACTTTAGCGGGACTAATTGAAATTTGAGCTCAATCTCACAAAGACTGTACGAACCAATTTGGATTGGTTGAGAACGTGTTCACCTGTTACTCCACATGAGGCATTGTGGGTTTTTTTTTGTTGTCCTTGTAATTTTCTTACTTACTCGCATCAAACGGGGAAAAAATATCTTTTGCACGTTAGTGCGTTAATGGCCGGTTAACAGCATCAACGTTAGTGCATGACGTGTTTCTGTAACGACTGATTGGTAGGGATGCGATTGACGTCATGTTTATGTGCCGCGGCACCAGAATCCACCGTTTACCAGTTAGCTCCTTTAGCTCCGTTAGCTGCTTTAGCGTGCCTATAGTCGAACTGGAGCCGTCTCTTTATTAAACGTTTTTAAAGTTTAGCATTGCTTTGGGAGACTCATCTTAACAATCGGGAGTCACGCAAACATGACGTCACATGCGTTTTTTTCTGGTCAGTTGTCATGGAAAAGCGTCATGCTAACCGATGTTAACATGTTAACTTGCCCCCTTAGGGAAATTCTTCCCTGCATTTAACCCTTCTTCTACTAGGAACCGTCCTAGAATTGGGAGCAGTGGGCAGTCACACTGAGCGGCGCAATGGGAGTTGGGTACCTTGCTCAGGAGTAACCCAACCATCTTTCCAGTTCCCTTTCCACTTGGCCATGGTCTGCCAGGATTTGAATCTGGGACCTCTCGCACCCTAAGCGAGAATCATACCCGAGCCGAAGATAACCATTTGCAAATTGTTTGTTGCTCTTCTTTCTCTCAGGTGCCTCATAAAATGGTTGGAGGTGAGGAAAGTGTGCCCGCTGTGCAACATGCCCGTTTTGCAGCTCGCCCAACAGGCCAGCACCACGGAACCCGCCACGCAGATACAACAGCCTCTGCCCGGCATCGAGAACCTGGTGTAGCAAGAATGAAGGAACCCCCCTCTGCAAAAACAGTACACAACACATCATTCACTCTCTCACCTGCACAGGTACACTTTGATACGAGTCGGCCGGCAGCGAGGAGTTACTGTGCGGAGACGAACGCTAGCTGTCGACGGGCAGCCATCTTTTACCTTTCTCACGTGTGTTTGTTGTTGGATTTATTCGCGGCCGATGAAGAAGAGTTGATCTAGAAGAAGATTGATGATGTGGTCAATCACTTTTTCCGCAACCAAAGCACTTTTCTGGGAACACCAGCTAAAAGACCTGGATGAAGAAAAAGACAAAAGCAAAGAACTACAATACACTAAAATATTAATTGTTTATCATTTTCCTTTTTTTTTTAATAAGCACTTTACAAGAATTCAAAACTTAATTGCTTGTGAGTTTAGTCACAAGGTCATGGTTTGTATTTTACTATTCTCTTTTTATTATTTTTGTGCGAGGCCACTTGGTTTTTTTCCTTTTCAATTAGTGAACTTTGATTTTCAAACGCCACATATACGCATAAATACAGTATATATATATGTATGTATATAGTATTTTACAAAGGGACAACAAAACTTACAGTAGATTAAGGTTTCTGTTCAAACTGCACAGAAAACGACCTCAAAACAAGCTCGAGACTTCACGTCTGACTAAATGTGAAACTGTTTGACAAAGAGGAAACGCGGCGAAAGGAAAGATAATTCAGCAACCGAAAATCCACCTAAATAACCTGTATAGCAGTATTCCCGTGGATAACCCGGTGTTTTACAGAACAAAAAAAAAACCCTTAAAATAACGTAATTTCCCTTGTTTTCTCTCGCTCTGCTGCTACATTACATTGCTTTTTTTTTTTACTGAAGTAGATTCGCGCGAATGTTGGTTTGACATTTGACACGTCGCAAATGTCAAACTCTTTGTTTTAATATATGTTAAACTAGCATCACATGTTCTGCTCGAAGATTACTGACATTTTGATTCTGATCTCTTGAGGCGATGGATAACACTTTACAGCACAGTGACAACGTGGTAATAGTGATGGTTTTGTAACAGCAACATCCTATTTTAATGCAATTTCCAGCTTTATTGCAGTAATATCATGTTACTTTATGTATAATATCTTTATTTCGGTGACACTCATTGAACACAAACGTGCCAACACCTGTCCAATCCAAGGAAAAACAACTATTATTTATTATGATTATAGTACTGAACTGTCAGTTCACATTGTAAGCTGTTATTTTACATTTCGACGAATCTGGCGAAGAAACTAAGAAAATATTCACATTTAAGAAGCTAAAACGATCAGAAATCCTAAATTGTAATTCCCTTCTCTTATTTTAAAGAGTGTCTGAACAAAGTTTCCATAAATATTATTTCACATCTTTGACTAAATCAAATCACTACCATGTCGGGATCATTCTGATACTGCACTGTAAATGTTAAATATCACCCAGTGATCTGTGCTTCTACCCATAGTAGACTATTTGTATTTATTATGTTCTTGGTTTTTTTTCTTAATATATATTTATTATGATCTCTTGGTACAGACTGACATAGCGAGTTCTGCTCTCGACATATCATCGGCATATACGCTGTTCTGTAAAAACGTCCCCCCCCCCGCCCTCCCACCCCTCGCCCGTGCAGCCAGAGAGTCTGTGCTCAGCAGCTTTTCCTTTCACCCCTGACAAACACACAGTGGCTGCAGTTTTCTGCTGCTTTCACTGCTCTTTCTCGCTCTTTCTGTACCGTTTTTGTGCCGTCGTGCCACACGTGCAGTGACACCGAGCCCCCCCACCCCCACCACCACCCGTCTATTATTTTTTATCTGTATTATGTGAAACATGCTGATGGTAAAAGAAAAGATGAAGCCTTTATCTTTAACCTGAGATATGAGGGAAACAATCTGTGGTCCCTCAAATTCAAATCTATTTCTACATATCTATATCTAAATGGTCTTGCAATTAGGGCTTGGCAGTAATTAAATAACAATATTTGTTGCTAACTATAACCAAGTTGCCCCTTTTTAGATATTCAAGCACTGGTCAAACTTACATGAAGTGTATTTTTTATTTCCGTATAGAAGTATGACCAGGTCTAATATTGGTAAAATTATGCTTTTTAAAAGCAAGCTATAAAAGAATAATATCATTATTATATTCTACTTTAATTGAGCTTCCTTTTTGAAGCTTTTAACTCTTTTAATGCCAGGTTCTTGTCGTGATGCCACCGTGTTTTTAGATTTAAAAACAGAAAATAGTATTATATTTATATAGTATTATATAATATTATTTTTAATATACTACATGTAAAGTATATTGTTACAGTGCCATCTAGTGGATATATTGTGTTTTTTCTCCATATGCCGAATATGGAGAAAATGACGCCATCTGGTGGAGAGTAGTAAAAATTATTATAAAAACACCCAGATTGACACCCTGATATAATAAAAATTTATATTTTATGCTTTAATGGAAGTGTAACACTTGTTTGTACGCAGTGTTTGTAGATGGAAATCTATGAACACAGCCAAAATGATCAAAATGAAGGAAGAAAAATGCGCATAACTGTCCCTTATCTCTGTTTTCAAATTTAAATTATCTGCCATCTGTCACAATATACATCAGTATCAACCGATTTTGAACTTATTGCCTCGCCCTCCTTGCAATCCTGCCAATTTAAGAGACACTAAACCACAATTTCCACCCATAACCTATATCCACTTGTCGTTAGAATGTCTGAAACGGGTCCGCCGCTCGATTATCGTACATTAATCCACCACTGGCGGAGAGAAGAGTACATGTTTTGCATCCACATAAGCCTTATTTGAGCAAAAAACTGCCTTGATTACAAATAAAGATGGAGGTTTGTGTTCATTGGCGACGTCGCAGCCTCTTTGCCGTACAGGGTATTTAACGTTTTTGAGTTGGAAGAAAATATGCAACCCTATATGGTGTTCTGTGCTCTGCTGTGTGTGACGTACAGCGTCTGGTACCTTCTTGCTTTGTAGCCGTTGGGGATTTTAAAGAGGAAAAAAAAAGGCTGTGACTGTTTGCTAAATGTAATCGCACGTACGTCGTAACAATTCTGCCGTCGTCCCCGAATATGACGACGCACGGATCCTTCTAGCAAGTCTTAACCTCCTGAGACATTACATCATTGTTGTTCTGCACCATGATATTTCATTTGTAAGAACGTTGACCCGTCAACCGAATCTGGGTACACTGCCCGCACCACCTAGTGGTCCTATAACAACATTACACTCATGTGGGAAAAAAACAAGCTGGCGGCAATACCAAGCAAAACTTTTTATGGTAGCTCCTGACCAAAATATGGACAAGGGAAGAATCCTATTTGAATTTGATGAATGAAACTTGTGTATTTATGCACAATAATGTCTGTAGCTTCATATGGCATGCATGTTTGATACATTTGAGCAATATTAGCTCATTAGCCAATATTGCTATTAGCTAACATTTGAGCAATATTGGCGCAAATGTCCAACCCAATGGTATGTCATGCATATTTGATACATTTGAGCAATATTGGCTCATTAGCCAATATTGCTATTAGCCAACATTTGAGCAATATTAGTGAAAATGTCCAACCCAATGGTATGGCATGCATATTTGATACATTTGAGCAATATTAGCTCATTAGCCAATATTGCTTTTAGCCAACATTTGAGCAGTATTAGCGCAAATGTCCAACCCAATGGTATGTCATGCATATTTGATACATTTGAGCAACATTAGCTCATTAGCTAATAGTGCTATTAGCTAACATTTGAGCAGTATTAGCGCAAATGTCCAACCCAATGGTATGGCATGCATATTTGATACATTTGAGCAACATTAGCTCATTAACTAATATTGCTATTAGCTAACATTTGAGCAATATTGGCGCAAATGTCCAACCCAATGAGACAATGGATTATTTCTACTACTTATTGTAGAAAGTTAAAATTTCATTTTTAGGCTAATACTTAAAAATTATAATACAAAGACAGATATGTGGTTTTGACGTATATCTTGAGCACGTAGAAAACTAAAATTAGGTCCTGCTAATCCCAAATAGTAAGGAGACATCAAACAAATGTCTGGGTCTCAGGAGGTTAAAGCCACAGTGTGTTGCCTGGTTGAGTCTTTGAATGTACAGTTCACAAGAGAGAGTGTGTTATTTTGCATACACTGATATATTAAACCATAAGTGTAATGTGTTTCCCCTCCCGTGTGCCGTCCGTCCTAATCCCGCTTAAAACTAAAATGAAGTCTAAAGTCCGAGCCGATGAAGCAAGGACAGAAGGAGATGCTGCTTTTTTCGTTAAAGAACCAGGAAGTAGAGCAAAAAAAAAAAAAAGACTGACTCAGTCATGAATAAATGAATAAATGTCTTCCCACCGGTGGAATCACCATTGACGTCAGCGCTGGTTCTGACTCCATGTCTATAAATAGACACGATCAAATGAAATACAACACATAGGAAGTGTACTAGTAGAGTACGAGTGTTCCTCCTGGACACTGTGTCATTCATTAATGAACAAAAAAAAACTGGTACATGTAAATGATTCTTCCATCGTGAAGTCGTCTGATTCTCGATCACTGCCTCCCCTGATGTGAACTTTCTTGTGTTTATTTATTGGTCTGTAGCTCACAAATGACTTCCTTCGCAGTTGATTCAAAACAAACCTTTATTAGCACCTCCACACACAAACACACTCACCCCCTTTTTTCTTTTTTTTTAACACTGATCATGTTTGTGGACTCTCACAGACGATGTTTGTAAAACTAAGAATTCTGCAGCAGAATATTTTTGGAGACACTTGCTGTACAGTATTTGTAAGCTCTATTTTTGTATATTGCTTTTTTTTTCTGGAAGGATATAATGTGCTTTTCTTTTTCTTTATTTCATGTTTATTCATTCTAGGGAAGCGTTGCATGTGACTGACTTGAACTGTAAATAAAAGGTCCAAGTTTTTGGGGACGATTTGAGTTTTTCCTTTTTAACACGTTTGTTTGTTTGTTTTTTTTAAGAGTGAATTTGAACACCTCAAAGATGAGTGTGGTATGTTATTGAAACAAGCTTTTCCAATAAATTAACAACATAACATGATTGAATCTTACATTTGTGTAACACTGCCATCTTGTGGGTGTCATCTTCCAAAATAAAGACAATATTGAAACAGTAGTGACTCCTTGTGGTGATGACCTGTAAAAACATCTTTTTCCACATGGTTTTTGTCTTGTTTCTGTCTTCTCCCTCTCCAGGACTTGGTTTCCTCGTCTCCTCCTCCTGCTGCTGCTGCTGCTGCTTATTCACCTGCACGATCGACACCACGGACCCTGCGGATTGGTCTGTCCTTCTATCGCAAAACACTCTTATCTTTTCAGACATATTTATTTTTAATTCACTGTGACTAACTTGTGTGTGTTTTTTCCCCCCTCTGTGCTCAGGAAGGTCCAGGACCCGTCCAGCATTACCTACAGAGGCCTAATCCATCACTTCAGTGAGTATTCATTCAAGTTCATATTTAAACTCCTGAGAGAAATTCTGCCTCTAGTTTTTAGTAATTTTAGTGTTAGTTTTTTTGTAACAAGGAGTGTGCAAGCTGCAAAAGGTCATGATACATATCCATATATATATAAACACATACATATGCTGTATATATATGTGGACATATATGTGAAGACATATATACAGAGATTCTACTTGTGACGACCATGAGTAGAATCTGTGGAATTTCCCCTTTAAGATTGTCTCATGTATATATGTTCAAATATATGTATACATTTATATGTATGTATATGTATAAACATATACGGTTACATACATATAGAGATTCTACTCGTTCATGAGTAGAATCTGTGGTATTTCTCTTTTAAGATCATCCAAATGTCTCTGTATATATATATATATATGTATATATGTATGTATGTATGTATATATATGTATGTGTGTATGTATGTATATATATGTATGTGTGTATGTATGTATGTATATATATATATGTGTGTATGTATGTATATATATATATGTATGTATATATATATATGTGTGTATGTATGTATATATATATATGTATGTATGTATATATATATA
Source organism: Microchirus variegatus (assembly GCF_963457635.1). Lineage (NCBI taxonomy): Eukaryota > Metazoa > Chordata > Actinopteri > Pleuronectiformes > Soleidae > Microchirus > Microchirus variegatus. The sequence continues at coordinate 9,997,152 of NC_139824.1, forward strand.
TATGTATGTATATATATGTATGTGTATATGTGTATGTATATATATATATATGTATGTATATATATATGTATGTGTATATGTGTATATATACATATACATACATGTGGAATTCCCCCTTCAAGATCGTCCAAACGTCTCATGTATATATGTATGTATATATGTGTATGTGTATATATATATGAGTATATGTATGTATATATGTGTATATGTATGTATATATAGATATATACATATGTATGTATATACAAATATATATGTATGTTTATATGTATGTGGAATTTCCCCTTAAAGATCATCCAAACGTCTCATGGATGTTTACAGAGTGTCTCACACTTCACTTCTGTACACCACAGTGTGGCTTCACACCTGTTCACACCTTAATTCCGGTGACTGACTGTCACATGACTGCGGTGTGACATCATCACTGACTCCTGTAAACTTTCACACGTCAGTTTATTTTTGATTTGATTGATTAAGTATTTTTTCCCCCTGTTTTTGTTTCACATCCGAACAACCACCCGAATTACCCCGGTCAGCGTAATAATAATAGATGATATGATAGAGAAAAAAACACACAAAAGTCTGTTAAACTGTGCTAAAACAGCACATTTACACTACTTTACAGAAAACAAACTTATCATTAACTTTAAGATTTCTTTTTGTTTTTTGAAATATATTTATTGTATTAAAACAAAACATTGAAAGGAGAAAAAACAAACCTACACCTCACAGAACATAGAACATCTATCTATAAATCTCCTCTTGTCTTTGTTATAATAACCTTAATCTCTCTTTCTCGTGAACATAAATCATACATGGGCACAGAATCCAATTTGTAAACATGCACGATCCACTTTGCAATTAACATTTCAAATAGAATAAACCTCTCTACCAGAGGCTTAGAAACAAAAACTTTCCCCAAAAAAAATCTCCTTCTCTTGAATGCAGAGGTAGAATAAATAACTTAAGAGTAAAGTATTTATTTTTTCTTCTACACCCCAAAAAAAACCCAGAAAAAATGACGGTGGAGTCATTCTTTTAACAAGGGTGTGTTTTTAGGGCATTAATCACTAACTATTTTTCACTGCTTCACTCAAAATAATACACATATACATATATATATGTTTGTATGTATGTATATATACACATATATATATATACATACATACATATATATACGTATATATATGTATATTATGTATATTCTCTAGAGGGAATTATCTCTTTTATGATACTTAAGATTAAATGTCCTTTTCAGGATTTGTTTCAAGAGTGCGTTATTTCATTTATCTGTAAAATGACAGAAAATTATAAATAAAAATTGCATCAATTTTTTTTTTAACTTTCCATATATTAAATATAATGCACTTTAAGAAAAAACTAAACCTAACCATCTTAATATTCGTGGAACTTCATGGATCAATGATTCATTTAAAAAGCAGTGAGAATCATTATTTAAAAAAAGGCAGAAACAAAAGTCGTGTACGTTTGACCACATTTTATTGAACACTTTGCATCATATGGACTTTTTAATCCCGTCAACAGCAGTGCGTCACAACGTGACCATCGTAACGGTTATTATTGCACAAAACCGTGTGAGTAACAATAATTAGATTCTGTCAAAGACTTGTGAAGAAAAGTATGGGAGTTACGCCATGGCGAAGAGCTTGTAGAGAGAGACGCCGAGGTGACACAGTATCACGCTGCCCGTGAACGTGACCCCGGCGTGTGCAGAGGGAGCGGCGGCGCTCGTCGTGTTCGTGACTACGGTCGTGGTGGCGGCGACGGTCGTCGTGGTGGCGGCCGCTGTCGTCGTTGCGGCGGCGGTCGTCGTAGCTGCGGCGGTCGTCGTAGCAGCGACCGTCGTCGTAGCAGCAACCGTCGTCGTAGCGGCGACCGTCGTTGTCGGAGCTAGCGTCGTCTGGCCAGTGACGGTCGTCATCGCCGATGCTGTTGATTTAACGAAGTATACAATAATATCGGGAAAAAGCGACACAAAAATCACTGTTTTGCTTGTTTTGTACTCACATATGATCAGCACGTGCATCAGAACGATCAGCAGCATTTTTTAAATCTCGATCGGGCCTAAAAGAACAATTGTTCCAAATATTAAAATCTGAGTGGAGAACGCAGATTATAGAGAAGAAACTAAAAAAAAAAGTGTACTCACAAAACCTCTCTGGATTGAATTTGTGAAGATGCCTTGAGCGTGGATGTCTCTCTCCGCTTCTGTCTCGAGTCGATTCGCGCTCAGTTTTTGACTCGACCTCCGACTCGACCGCGGCCTTTATACGGTGACTGAGTGACGGGGGGGGGGGGAAACACGACGTGAAAAATGTCCGCATCGGTCACTCGCGGCTTTGTTTACCTGCAGACTGTTTAATCTGCCACGACTGACAGGGTTTCACAAAAGCCGAGCAGGTCGGTGATGAACTGAAGGAGTCGACACAAAGACGACAGTGTGTGTGGAGGGGACAACTTTTTGAGTTATGAGGCTTCAAGGTTGTAGCTGCGACAAAGTATGTGCCATGTAAACCCGCAGGAATGAGATTAAAGGTGAGAAAAAGCAGGGTGCCTTTGTTAGGAAAAAACCTGCTGCCCATGTGCTCCGAAACTGACTGAAACCCATGTCTCATGATGCGGACGTTCCATAGAATGTGTGCAATGTGGACTTGGTGCGTCACGACCGACGCCAAGTGTGATGTTGGCCAGAATTAATAAATAAAACGTATTGAAGTGGCATTAACTTACCAGTAAAAGATAATAGTTCAAGCAGACACTGTCACTGGAAAAAAAAAAAACAGATACATAAGATAACATACTATGGCAAGCCGTTTTAACATTTAATAGCTAGACTGGATATGTATTACAGATATCTGTGATTCAGTTCTTCCTATCCACAATCACATTCTTGTTATACAAATGGCATCACTTTTGCCAATCATGTGTATTGGGCTTTCAAACTCAGATATCCACAATTACATTCTTCCTATCCACAATTGCATTCTTCCTATCCACAATTATATTCTTCCTGTCCACAACTGCATTCTTCCTAGGACAAATGGCGTCACTTTTGCCATTCATGTGTATTGGGCTTTCAATCTCAGATATCCACAAATACATTATTCCTATCCACAACTGCATTCTTCCTATCCACTTATATATCTTCCTATCCACAATGTCATTATTCCTAGGACAAATGGCGTCACTTTTGCCATTCATGTGTATTGGGCTTTCAATCTCAGATATCCACAAATACATTATTCCTATCCACAATTGCATTCTCCCTATCCACAATGGCATTCTTCCTATCCACAATTACATTCTTCCTATCCACAATGTCATTCTTCCAAGGACAAATGACGTCACTTCAGTGCGGTTTCATTACAATTACCGTAAATGTTATCATGACTAGAAACAATTGGATTGAAGATAACGGAAATGGGAGTTTCTCCTCGTAAGAATTCTATTGCAGATATTCAGAATGTTCATTCTAGATATCCAGAATGTAATTGTAGATATCTGAAATTGAAAGCCCAATACACGTGAATGCCAAAAGTGATGTCATTTGTCCTAGGAAGAATTGTGGATAGGAAGAATGTCATTGTGGATAGGAAGAATTGAATTACAGATATCTGTAATTCATATCCAGTCTAGCTTTTAAATGTTAAAACGTATTTGGATGCCTGAACGTCTCACCAACAGGGACTGTAATGAAGTACTTTGATCCCTCTTTTGCAGCTATAACATCTTCCACTCTTCTTGGAACAAATGATTTTAAAGTCTTTCTGTAGGACTTTGTTTCCTTTGTCAAGTAATTTTTTTGTAAGCAATTGAATATTTGGCCCAAAACGATCGCATCTTCATCACAAAGTGCCCTCAAACGTCTTCAGTCTGAAACAAAAACGCACGTTTTGCTGCCTAAAGCTAACAATAACGTGGACGGTGTCTTTAATCACCAGCTTTTTTTTACTTTTGTGTGAGATGCGTACTGTTAATATTTCAGTTTTAAGAATTACTGCTTCTTCTTCTTATGAACCTGGCTGTTCATTTATTGCTGCCATTTTATACAGTTTGTGTCCATGTCTTTGTATTTTATGTTTTTAATATGTGAGAGTGTTACCAACTAAATGTCATTGTGGAAGCACAATGACAATAAAACGTCCTTATGTACTTATTTGAATTTTTTTTTCAGAATAAAAGCTCTGAACTTGATATGAAATCATATTTATTAATAAATCACCAGTTGCTGATCACTGCTGTAGAGCATTTATGTTGTCAGGCACTGACTCACAATCTCTGTTCATCCCAAAGGTGCTCGATGGAGTTGAGGTCAGGTCAGTCCAGTTCTTCCACACCAAAACGTGTCAAACCATGTGTTCATAGTCCTTGCTTTGTGTCACGTGGGACATTCTCATGTTGGGTTAGAAAAATTCCTCAAACTGTTGCTACAAATTTAGAAACATAGCATTGTCCTAAATGTCTCTGTATGCTGAAGTATTATGAAGGAGATGAAGAGTTCAAAGCCTGAATTCAGTAGGTTTTACACTTTTGTGTATACAGTTAATGTTGGTGTTGAGGTGACGTGCTGAATCAGTTTGACTGTTTATATTTAAAGGTGACGCACAGCAGTTTTAACTGGTGAGCTGCCTCAATCAGGTCTCCCTAATGAAAGAGATTTTTATCCCAAGTAAAGGTTAAATGTACGACAGCCTTAAGGGCCAAGTATGGAAAAAATATATATATACATATATATACGGACCAGGATAGGGGGGTTATATTTAGAGAAAAATGTTGCAGGTTTACGAGATTAAAAGTGGCAAATTTACGAGAAAATAAAGTCATAGATTTACAAGATTAAAAGTACCAAATCTACAAGAAAATAAACTTGCAAATTTACGAGATTAAAAGTGGCAAATCTACAAGAAAATAAAGTCACTGATTTATAAGATTAAAAGTGGTAAATTTCATAGATTAGAGTCGGGTTAGGGTTAAATCTCGTAAATCTGCGACTTTATTTTCTCATATATTTGTCACTTTTAATCTCATAAATCTGCAACTTTTTTTCTTGAAAAATTACTCCCCACCCCGGTCCGTATTTTATTTTATTTTTTCATACTTGGCTCTAATACGCTGTCGTATGAATGAATGAATGAATGAATGAATGAATGAATGAATAATTCAAAAAAGTTAAAGGATTCAAAAGTTCAATTTTGTCATAGCATTCTTGAGAACATGATTTGGACGCAGTGAACTTGACCTTTGACCACTGACCGTAACAATAATTACACACAATACAATATTTTTTTCTCCTCTGTCTAAAAGTGTGTGGTCACCTGACTCTCAGGGTAAACCCACCGCCCCACTCCTGACCCACCTGTGTGACCCGTGGAACAGACTGAGAAGGGACGAAGACAAAAGTCTGCTTTGAATTAATCATCACAACAAAATGTGTGGACAATAACTACAAGTGAGATTAACAGAAAACGAGCATAAATATTTGTTCACATCGCTCATAATTAATATTTTTTACATATTTGTTTCACATGGAGCAAGCAGGAGGAGCTCAATGCTTGTAAAAAAA